>NC_141243.1:13037500-13567500 GCF_054856555.1 Leptonotus elevatus | reverse complement strand
TACGTATATATATATATATATATACGTATATATATATATATATATATATATATACGTATATATATATATATATGTATATATATATATACGTATATATATATATATATATATGTATATATATATATACGTATATATATATATATATACGTGTATATATATATATATACATATATATACATATATATATATATATGTATATATATATATACGTATATATATATATATATATACGTGTATATATATATATATACATATATATACATATATATATATAAAATAAAAATCTACACCCTTTTAACATATTTTATTAAAAATATTTTAAATTTTTTTGCATGTAAAATTAGATATTTTTTGGCATGATTTATACTTTTAATTAAATAGTTCAATAACTTTTTCGACATCCGAGTTCACGTAAAAAAACAAACACAAAATTACAACATTTACTTGAAGAAAATATATTTTTCATACAAAATGAAGAAAAAAATAATGGGAAAAAAAAGAGATTATATGAACGACTGCTCCAACTATTCCTGTTCCTAAAAAGAAGCGCCCGCTTGTCATACCCAGCGAAGCGTGGCAGTCGCAGCACTGCCACCCTACATGCCGGTCAGCGGGTAGCGTCCGGTCGTGGCAGCAGCTCAGGCACCGCCCGTCGTCGCTCAGGATCTGTGAGGCGGGACACTCGGTGCAGTTCCAAGCGCCCGCACCGCGACAACCCAGGCAGAACCGGTCGCACGGCCGGCAGTCGAGCTCGTCACGGTCCGATGACCGCTCCTGGAAGCAGGAAGAAGGAGAAATTGGCGTTTGGATGAAATCGGAGGTCGCGTCATATGACGAAGACGAATACCTGGGAGGCCAAGTAATAGCCAATCAGACACTGCGATTCACAGATGCTGGAGCCAATTAGCTGGTAACCATAGTAACATGACTGGCAGGAAGTAGCGCCAGCACCTGGGCACACACAAATCGTCAATTATATACACTTGGATATACTTCACTAAAATGAAGACTTGTCATGTATTGTTATTGTAATGTGGTGATTGATTTATGACCCAAAAACTAAATAAATGGATGAAGGATTTATGGCCTTCTAGTCTAAAAGGGTAAAAAAAATCATGGTTTACGTTGGGATTTTAAGACTTTATGTCCCAGATAAATGTACCGTTGATTTATGACCCACCCATAAAACATGAAAAAAGAAAATGGTTGATTTATGGTCACTATAATACAAAATATGTTCATCTGAATTTAATGGCTTCCTCATGTCAAATGATCAAATGATTTATGGCCCCTTACATTAGGATTAGAAGACATCACTTTATGTCCTTGATAAATGTACAATTTATTTATGACCAACCATAAACTAAATAAATGGATGAAGGATTTATGCCTCCTCAGAAAAGCATTAATGTGCAACTTGTCCTCCTAGTCTAAAAGGGTCAAAGAATATGGTTTATAGCCCTTCCACGTTGGGATTTTAAGACTTAATGTCACAGATAAATGTAACGTTGATTTATGACCCATCCGTAAAACATAAAAAAATAAAATGGTTGATTGATTTATGGTCACCATAATAACAAAAGAATGTGTAGCTGGATTTTATGGCTTCCCCATGTCAAATGATTTATGGCCCCTTACATTAGGATTATAAAACATGACTTAATGTCCCAGATAAATGTACAATTGATTTATGACCCACCCATGAAGAAAATGGTTGATTGATTTTTGGCCAACAAACAAAGGAATCTGAATGTTATGCTTATGTCAAATGATCAAATGATTTATGGCCCCACTACTTAAAGATATTAGGATAAACTTTATGTCCCAGACAAACATACTGTTGATTTATGCCCCACCCATAAAACATGAAAAAAGAAAATGGTTGATTGATTTATGGTCACCATAATAACAAAAGAATGTGCAGCTGAATTTTATGGCTTCCTCATGTCAAATTTTCAAATGATTTATGGCCCCTTACGTTAGGATTATAAAACATGACTTAATGCCAACCAATTTGGGTTTGAATTATAAATAAATAAATACATAAATAATTGTTCTGTTATTATATGAACTCAGGACATCAAGAATTTATTTAATTTAGTTTTCTTTTGATAAATATATGTTATTTTGTTATATGACATAGCACTGTTAAATGACTAGTTCTCTGGCAATGTCAATGAATAGAGAGCATTGAGGGCTAAATTTAGGACAGCCCTTGTACAGGAAAGGAAGTGCATCATTTATTGTGACTAATCAATGGGATTCATTTAATGACTGTTGTAATGCAAAATTTGTTGAGCATATTAACTCCCCACTGATGCAATTAACCTCACTGAGCTTTGGAAATTCCAGTGGGAGGGGCGCGTGTTTCCCGAGGAATCATCCTCATGAGACCGGATCACAAACCTGTGCAGGTCTTGCACGTGGCGTGGCACTTGAGACAGGTGTGGGTCCAGCTGTGGTGATAGTAGCCTGGCGGGCAATTCTTCAGGCAGCGGCTTTGGTGCTTAACATGGACGAAGCCGCTCCGACAGTTCAGGCAGTCGGTGTCGGCGGGTCCTCGACATCGAATGCAGGCGGGGTCGCAGCGCTCGCATGTCATGCTGCTGCTGTTCCCGAAATGACTGCAAAAGGAGAAGTGAGTTTCATATAACAAATCAAGCAAGTCAAGCAAGTAAGGAAGAAATCCCATTGCTTGACAATAATAACCTCAACTAGTCTAAACATGACATTTTGATTAATATTACATTTGTGGAATATGAGTTCAAAATTCAAAGTTTTTATCCATCTTAGGGGGCGGCCATTTTGCCACTGGCTGTCGACGGAAGATGACATCACAGTTGTTCAGGGCTCAGGCAACGACCAATCACATCTCACCTGTTTTCTGAAGCTGACCTGTGATTGGTTGTTACCTGACACCTGAGCAACTGTGATGTCACCCTTAGTCGACAGCAAGTGGCAAAATGGCCGCCTTCTGATATTGATCATACCCTATTTAGACTATTGGGGCTGCATAGAACATATTAAGAACATTTTTGGGTGTTGACTTCCTCTTTAAAAAATGTGCCATAAGGTGATAAAATGGCGAACACCGTCCCACTGACCTCTCAGGGCAGGTTTGTACGCAGCTGCTGCCGTGCCTGAAAAAACCCAATCTACACGCGGAGCACTGCACGCTATGTCGTCCGCTGCACGAGGCGCAGCTCAAGTGGCATCGCTCACAGGTGTGCTCGTCCTTGTCGCCGTAGTAACCAGCAGGACACTGCTGCACGCAGGTTGAGTCTGACAAACAAAAAAGTCATTGTCAAGAATCTTACACGCCAAGCCGGCGTCTGGTCCGCCGCACTCACTGAGCAGGAAGCGCGGCAGGTCGCAGCTGAGGCAGCGGTCCGGGCCGGGACCCCCGGAGCAGCTACGGCAGGAGGCGTGGCACGGCCGGCACTGCCCCCCGCCGTCCATGTAGGTGTGCGGGGAGCACCGGCTGTACCATACGCAGTGGCCGCTAGCGTCGAGGCGGCGCTCCGATTCGCAGCTGAGGCACGACAACGGCCCGCTGCTCGAGCACGTCAGACAGGAGTGGTCGCAGTCTGGACACATGCGACAAACTTACTCAACATCGACATTATCAGTGGTTCTCAATTGTTTCGGAGCTTTCCAAGTTCCGCCATAATGACAAGTTCTGACATAATTAACTAACTTGCTCCCAAAGACGTATAAATGTGTTCTATTTTAAATCTTTTGAGTGTCCCAAAGACGTATTTATTCGTTTTTTATGCTGGAGCATACAGAAGGCTTCGATGCAGCCTCTCAACTGCAAAGAACGGTTGAACCAATAGTAGTTATGACAAAAACGGCCGGCAGGTGGCAGCAGAGTACAAGAGATCAACCAGGGCCATGTTGTAAACAAGCCGATTTACCCACAGTTCTAAACAGATTTGTAAATAATGATGAAACTTAGCTATAGTCTAATGCTAATTGCTGCAAAACAGAAACAGATAGAAATATACTTTTTTTCCTGATGAAAGAAGAGACTCTAATCTTTATTTTGGTAGGTTCCATGTTTTTATAGCAATAGAACACAATATTCTGTGGGCCTTGCAAAATCAGTCAAAATCCAGTAAAACAGCCAGGAGCGAAGGGGGTTGCTTCAGTGAAAATGGCTGGGAGTGAATGAGTTAAAGGGGAAGTCATTACATTACATTACATTTGTGGAATATGAGTTATGCAGCAAAATCCAGTCGTTTTTATCCATCTCAGGGTCGGCCATTTTGCCACTTGCTGTCGACTGAAGATGACATCACAGTTGCTCAGGGCTCAGGCAACAACCAATCGCAGCTCACCTGTTTTCTGAAGCTGAGCTGTGATTGGTTGTTACCTTAGCAACTGTGATGTCATTTTCACTCGACAGCAAGTGACAAAATGGCCGCCTTCTGATATTGATCAAAACTGCTGGATTTTGCTGCTTAACTCATATTCCACTAATGCAATTAACCAGAATAATGTATTTAGACTCGTGGGGCTGCATAGAACATATTATTGTCAAAAAAAACACTGTTAAGATTTAAATGTTTAGATATATTTTCAAATTATTAATTTTTCCAATGATACCTCTGCACTCGCCATCAACTTTTCCGTAGTAGGTGTTGCTGGGACATTGAGGCAGACACTCTCCATTGTAGCGCCGGGCTTTGGGGTTGCGGCACATTTTACAGTCGTCATGGTCCGGCCCGTCGCACGAGGCGCAGTCGGCGTGGCAACGAACGCACTCGCGTTGCTGTTCGCTAGGGAAAAAGCCAGCGGGACAGTCGTCCACACATTTGTCGGCGTGGAGGAAGAAGTAATCGGCACACTCTGGTGATGAAGACACACACACACACAAAAAAGACTTGAGAGGAAGGCGGAATGGTTTTGAAAAATAACAGCTGCGACACTTAGCATAATTTGATCATGGACTGTTTGGTGTGGTTTTTTTTGTTTTGTTTTTAAATGTACATTGGAAACCGAGGCTGAATGATTGACACACCTCTTCAGCCATGCCTTCTGTTTCTTGTCACGGTATGACAAGTTTAAAAATAATAATTACAATAAAATTTGAGGCATGAGATGTGGTCAGAGAGGGGATGATTTTTCAAAAGATCATTTTAATAATAATACACGGTCAGTCATACAGCCAATTTTATCATACATATGACAAAAAGTGTTTTTTTATGAACTGCAAACTGCCTCATTTTAAAGCGTTTAAAATCACTCAAAAACACAGCAGAATTGGAGGGCCTCCAGTGAAAACAAGTGGATTTTTAAATTATTTACAATAATTTTAAATGTACTTTATATTACTTTCATTCAATTCCCACTTTAAATGTTTTATGTTTTTTTGTGTATGCCAATTTTCATAATAGACTGTTTGACACATGAAAAAGAACTGAATTTGTAGCACCTCTGTTTAAAATGTACCAGTATGTAATTTTAATTATTTCTTACACTAATACAATTTGTGTTGTTTTGGCGTCCATTTAAAAACATATGGATCTAAAAAAAAATCTTACACTTATTTTGTAAATGTTCCCGTTGTGTAGTACGCCCCTCCCAACTCTTCGCCACAACGATAAATAATGTCATTTGTCTTTAAAATTGCTCTAAGTACACCTACGCAGAGGAGCTAATACTCCTTGCACTCTCTGACAATGAGAGCGCTACTGCCACCTAATGTAGAAGATGTGGAACTACACTTTATTGTAGTATGGCAGAAAAACAATATATTCCCCTGTAACCCCCTTATAATGGTTTTGTTAATCCAATTAAATGTGCTTTATTCTAAATGTTACTTTACTTTAATTCCTTTTATTTATTTTTTGTTCCTTAAAGTTGTCCGCCCCGCCCACACACGCGCATTTGAATTGATATCCAGGTGTACTCACTGTCACAGAGTCCGTCCTGGTTGCAGTGAATACAGTCGGGGGGACAGCGGAGGCATTGCACGTCTTGACTGTAGTAGCCCGGCGGGCAGCCACGCACGCAACTGTGCTCCAACTGGAAGTGGTCGGGCTCGCAGCTCAGACAAAAGGAAGCGTTGGCATGACAGGATGTGCACTCGGGAGCACACGGGCGGCACGCGCCATCCTCGGGGAAACCTCTGCAAATGAAAACAGGTATGAGGGAAGCTGCACGCATACTGCAGTTCTTAGTTCAATGTCCAGGTATATACAGGGTGGAACAAAAGTTGATATACAATACATTTATATTAACTTACTTAACGAATGAAAGAAAGAAGGAGGGAAAGAAGGAAGGATGACTTAAGGTTAGGCCGCCACACAAAACCAACCCTATTTTGAAACCCTAATTAGAAACATTGCTGTGGAATTCAAAACCGGTCAAGAAACCCTCACATTTACTTTGAAATCCTTAACTGTGTTTAATAAATTTCATTGTAACAAATGTGAATGCCATCAAAAGAAACAATTTTAATGTTTATTAATTAGTACCTTGACTTTTTGTTATTCAGTTTATTTTTAGTTTAATTTGCCCCAATAATATGAATTGTAAAACCATTAATCCCCTTTAGCAGCCAGAAAACCAGTACAACTTTTTTTTTTTAGCTGCATTTGTAATAAAGTAAAATACTATCAAAGAGCATAGAACTAATATAATCAAATATAATAAAAGATAAAAGTAAAGATATAAACATGTTTCATAAACTGTGAATACAGCGTTGCCTCGAGTTAGATGTTTTTCACGATATGAGCTGCCGTGTTTATTTATGTATTTATTTTGGTCTTGAGTGCGCTTCAGATGCCTACCACAAGATGGCGGCAGCACACTTCACAACATTGAGCCACCACCAATTCATATTGGTTTCCCATTGAAAGGCTGTCGGTCTAAGAAGAAGAAGAAGAAGAAGAAGAAGAAGAAGAAGGTGTGGAAAAGAAAGTTACAGTTGTGTGTGTGTAAACTACATTTTATATACAGTAATGTTAAAAAGTACAGTACAATAAACAGTACAACACTGTTGAGTGCATTGTTTCTAATGAAAAAAGGGTGTATTATTAAATAAATAAACAAATACATAAAAATATAAACTAAAATAATAAAAAAAATCACTTCATTAAAGCTCACTTGTACCTCAAAATTTAAACACAAAGTTTAAAAGAAAAACATTTATACACTACTGGTTATCACAGACAGCTGACCTGTCACACTGTAGCACACAAGCTGCGTGTTGCAGATAGAGTCCGGCCTGACAGCGCTGGCACGCGTCGGCGCCGTGACATGCGACGCAACCCTCGGCGCAGGCGTCGCAGCGCCCAGACGTGATGTTGACAAAGGTGGATGCGGGGCAGCGAGTCTCGCACGTCTGATCGGACGTCAGGAAGTTTCCTACAAAAACACAGAACAGCAATTACTACTTATGTACTTCGATGGACACATTCATGTTAATGCTAATCATGGATTTTTTTTTTTTAATAACAACCATGATATGTACAAATGATCTTTTATACACATGCTTATACATACAAGAGAATTTCAGAAGTGCGTGTGAGAGCATTCCAGTCGTGAAAAATTCACATTCCACAACATACATTCACAGGACAGACCTTCGTGACAGGTGATGCAGTCGCCTTTGTGTGTATCAAAGCAGGTCTCACAAGAAGAATGACACAGCTCACACTCTCCTTGACCTGAAACACACACACACGCGTACACCAGGGAAGCTGAAATTGGGCTGTTCTTTATGAGTGCTCTCTTTTCGTATTTGTGTTTCGTATTTGTTTGAAAGTGCATCGGTGACTGTAGCCAAGACGAAGAGCGCCTGTATGTCCTACCGTTCCTGAAGTGTCCACCAGAGCAGGCCCCCAGCCGAGTTCCCTTCACGCACTCGCCGTCTTTCAGCATCAGTCCGTCCTGGCACGAGTCGCAATCGTCAAACCGCGGACCGCCGCACGTTTTGCACGCTCGGTGACACGCCTCACACTCCTGACTCTCCACGTCCACAAAGAAGCCCGCCTGGCACGCCTCCACACACCTACCGTCTTTACATAGACACAGAAAAACACACGTACTTTTGTCTCGCTGCTCTTTCAATGTGGCCTCCCAAAATGGCGGAGATTGTTACCAAACAGGTAGAATCCCCGCTGACACCAGTAGCACTGTGATTCGTCGCAAATGGCGCAATGCCGGTCTTCACACGGAGCGCATGTCATACTCTCGGGAACACCAATGGTGCCGTCCGGGCAAGACTTGTAGCAGTCAGAATCCAGCCTGCCACACACAAACACACCCAACAAAAAACACATTACACTACAACACAATAAAATGTGCAAAAAAACAATGTTCATTGAAAACTTACTTGTAGAAATCATCTTCACACTTGAGGCAGATTGTTCCCTGGTCTGGGTGTCCGGAGTCCTCTGTGAGAAATATTATAGTTAGCATGTTTGCGTACAGTACAATACTGCAAGTGGCATTTTAAATATTATTTAAGAAAATCAAAACAGATATAAAAACTACAAATATTAACAATGTTAATAATAATTATTAGAATAAAATAATTGGATTATTATTATTATTGTTATATAATTATAATTATTAATTTATTATAACTAATTAACTATTACTATTATTAATTATTATTATTATTATTATTAATAATAATAATATATTACAAAATAAATATTTAAAAAAATTATACAGCCATATAAATTATGATTATAAAATCTAACACAATTTTATATTTTAGGACAACCACATTTAACAGTATGCTAATTTATATTAAATCATTTATATTAATTTTAAGCAAAGTTGAGTACTGTATATCTTCTTTTTAATTTGACCATGTTAGTTTGGGCCTTGGCTTGCTGCCAAACTGCTAAATGACTATCAGTCATAAAATGATCACATAAACATGCATACTCTGTCAACAAAAAAATCATCTCCCCCCAACTTTAACTTTAACACCTAAATAAATAAATAAAGAAACAGCTCACAACTTGTTGTGTTGTTTGTCACCACTAGGGGGTGTTCTAAGACAGCATAAAACAACTGTTGAACTGATCACAGCGAAAACACAATTTTGAACAAATCTAAACGTGTCACATAGTCATAGAGTATCTTTAAAGCTGCGGTGAGCACCCAATAGACCGAGGGTCAAATACTGTAAATGACAGATCGTTTGCTCCCGCCACCCACACAAAGTGAAGAATGAATGCAGAGACATGTTGCTACGTGTACAAGTCAATTAGTCATTCACATAAGTGGAAGAAAAAGAAGTGAGGCACTCAAAAGCTGGAAACCATGCCTTCAAGTTGTGTGTGTTTGTATTGTTATGTACTTACTGTGCTCACACTGTTTGCAGCCGTCATCGCAGGGCACACAGACTTCAGCCTTTGCAAGCTCACCTGAAGAGCACAAGTTGACAGTAGTTAAAAATGAGACAAAGAAAATGCAAAATTCATACAAACAGACGGTACAACTAAATTATACAGTGCAAGATAGACATGAAATATTTGACGTTTTAAAAAGTCATCATTGGGGACTTTAATGGCTTTAATTGCACATTGATCTGTTACTTCGTTATGATTGATTTCCATGTTTTCAAGCAAAAAGAATGTTTTGGGTCATTACGACACCATAAAATGGCAAAATATAGTTCCAGATAAAAAGCTTTATCAGGGGCATAAATGTGATGTAGGATACATGATACAGTAATGATTAATGCTGTCAAAGTTAAAGAGTTAATTGATTAATTGATCACAAAAAATGACCGCATTAATCAGGAATTAACGCAGATTAATCACACTATTAATTTTGACCATAGCCTTTAGCGTGGCAGCGGATGGCGACGTTTAATGTAGCACAGGTTGTGGTTGAGCAATAAACATAATTTCATGCATTCAAGTAAAGCATTTAATGAATGTTTACCTATTACATTTCGAAGATTAGTTCATGTGAAAATATTGAGTCGAATTTATTCCCCATTTTAAATTATGCAAGTAATTAACTGATAAGAAAAAGAGGAGGATGAGCAGGTGCAGTGGATACAAAAATGTTGAAGACGTCCTCATAACATTAAATGTCAAAGGAATTTACACATAACCGATGCTCTTCAAATTTGGCGGGGAGGAAAATTTAGAAAAAAAGTGATTTATTATTAAGCGATTAATTAATCAAAATTCTAAGATGTGATTAATCAGATTTAAAAAAAAATGTTTGACAGCTCTAGTACAAATTAATTACTTCTTGAACAGTGGACCTTGTTACTACTGAACAATTGACACATTTTCAAGTAAACAAAATAAAATAAAAAGGTACAAGGCCATTTTTGAAACCTAACTACAAAGCTGGAAAGTACAGATAAGTGGCTTCAGTATGATATATGACATGCTGTGATTTGTTGCAGACTGATTTTTGACCATTCACCTGTGCTGCACACCAGTGGAAAACATTGTCCCTCTCGGAGTTTGTGTCCTGGGCTGCAGCTGAGGCAGTGGCTGGCTGACGTGCACACAACGCAGTCGGATGCACACGGCTCACAGCGCTTGCGCTCGGAGTGGAAGAAGCCCTCGGGGCAGGCGTCTCGGCACTCGCCCCCAAACAGGTAGCGGGACACATCGAACATATCTGGAAGGGGACGAGACATGGAAGAAAACCTGCATATGACATGCATACTGTGCAAAAGGAGACTAAGGGCTGCTGTGGAAAAGTGAGACTATATTGCAACACAAAAGCATCAAAAATTAGTTGAACCATGGCATTACTTCTTTATTTTCAACCAGTTTTATCCAAGAGGAGATTTAGGGCAACTACGCCAAAGCGGAGACTGTGGAGTATAATACTACAACATCCAGAAATAAGGCACAGCAACAGGCTAAGATAATGTTAGCATACTGTATGATTTTGTTCTTTTTTACCAATTTTATCTGAGAGGAGAATAAGGGCCGCTGTGGAAAAGCGAAGATTTTGGACTTCTGTACTGCAACGTCCACAGCAAAAGGCTAAGTTAACAACTAACAGCTAATATTAGCATGTGTGTTTATTATTTTCAAACAATCTTATTCAAGAGGAGACAATGGGCCACTGTGCAAAGCAAAGAATGGAATATAAAACTGCAACACCCAGAGCAAAGGAACAGATCATTGATCTGTGTGTGCGTGCATGTGGTGTAAACAGTTGCAGCTTTAAGAGTGCCATAGTGATAAACAAGCATTAGCCACCTCCATCTCCAGACATTAATGATGTGTCGTGGGTGGAGGGACACACATGAAAGAAAGCCCCACACGCTGCCTGCAACATCTTTTGCATATAAATTTCAAGCGTGCGCCTAAAAATAGTGGCGCAGATTAATCGCCTCCGCACTTTGTTGTTGTTGTTTGTGTTTAAGATGGAGGATGGCACACCACCAGGATACAAAGCACTGACCTGCTGTCTTAAGCAGGGATTAGACCAGGAAAGTGAAACACTCACGTTTAGCTTGTAGGACTGATCCCAGGCAAGTCAAGTTCGTTGCAAAATGATTGATTGAATAAATGAATGTATGAAGGCCATTTTACGGCACTGATCCCAAGTCAGCTGACACACAAGTTTTTTCTATGTCTAAACGATTGTACTACACATGGCTGATCCCAGACCAGCCGAGAGCTCGTACCTTTGTCACAGCTAGTACAGTTGTGAGGACCCTCGTCAGTGCATTCTTGGCAGGTGTGGTAGCAGCGGTGACACTCTTTGGCCACGGCGTAGCGCCCCCTCTGGCAGCGGATTACGCAAGCGCCTTCGTCGAAAAGCCTAAACCGGGAACAATGCAAAAGAAAAAAAAAGATGACAACAATGACCTTCAACTTGTCAGATTATCATTATAATCACAATTGGCCCTCATTTACAGAATTACTCATATCCATACACTTATATCTATCCAGCCACGGAATTGAGCTAATACTCCTTGCGCACTCTCTGACAATGGAGCACCACTGCCACCTACTGTAGATGATGTGCAATTACACGTTACTAAAATGCGACCAAAATAATAATAATCATGTACCCTAATTTCCAGATCAAACTATACAGGCAAGTTGTATTGGGGGTTGTGGACGGTGGTCTTTCTCACCGCGTGGAGGGGCAGCTGGTGCAGTCCTCTCTCTCAGGACCCGTGCACTCCTGACAGGTGAGGTCACACAGGCGACATTTGCCATGTCCGCCCATGTACTGGCCTGCAACGCGGACATCACAGCGCATAAACAAGCCTTACAATCAATACATGGCATCACTCACTTAGGTTAATTTAGTTTATTACTATCAAAATGACTCAAACTAAAACTAAGACCTTCCTTGTCTTTAGACATTAGAGCTGAGATGCATCCATCTTTAGAAGCAGTATTATGCACTGCACTTGCTGTAATTCCAACACTGTGGACTGTTATACAGTAACTGCATTTGATTTGTGGATGGTTGTTTTGAAAATGTTTTACTACATGATACTTACCGGTGTCTTTATAATCTTGCACACAACACAAAAAAAGATATCTAATATCAAACTTTATCAAAACTAAACTAAAACGAAGCATTTTTGTAAAAAATAAATAAATAAATCTAAAATTGACAAAGCCACTCTGAAAACCAATTAAAGCTAACAAAATCAACACAAACTATAACAAAAATTCCCCAAACTATTGTATCCCTGTCACTCACACAAGTTTACACCTCACTTTCCACTTGAGTGACGTCCTTCCATGCTGTGATGTTGACATTCGTCCACCTCATTATTCTCAATGACAACTGTCGCCTGCTTTCTCGCCTCCCCAAGGCCTTCGCTTGAACATTTCAAAGTTCCAAACACACACACACAAGCACACACTGTTCTGCATTCTGCAACATTTAACAATAACCCAATTGAGTGGTCAAGGTGACAGAGAAATGCCTCACCTCAAATAAACACCTAGTCACTGGACTTGTTATTCACTTCAATACACCTAACCTAAAATGCATGCCCTATTTGCATCCTCCCTGTGGAAAACGAACATAACCTGGTGCCACGCGATGGATGGAAGGCATCTAATACCAACCATGTGTGGCTCTAGATGTTGTCAGTATTACAACACACTGCAAGCAGACTGGACATAACTTTTGTAAAGCTGATGTTGCTTCGGACAACTGAGGAAGACACGCTACACACTCGCACCGGTCGACGGGAACGCGCAACCGAGGGGCACAAGGGCAGCAAGCAGTAGGACGTAGCCCACACGTTGCAAACAGCAACCGGAAACAGCGCTGATGTGTGAAACCCGGAAGTCGGAGCATCTGACTCGCTAATGCTAATTAGCGCGCTACTCGCGGCACTTTTATCACTCAAAAGAACGGCTATTCATACAAAACGCTTCAGGAATGTATATACAGAAGCATCTTAACATTACTCACCGGCATATGCTCTGCCTACGCTGCAAAATAACAACTTTTATTGGAATAACTTGATCGTGACTTTTTCCTTCTACTCTCTAATATGGCTACAAATTACCAGTGTATCGGAACGTGCGGAACCACACTGCCCCCTAAGAGGCCAAATTGTGTACAACATGAACAGCGCTCGCAATAAAGGCACACACAAAGACAGTATAAAATAATTTAAATAAAATAGATTTTTGGACATTTCAACGACTAAATGAGAATCGCGATTCTTATGAGAATCAAAACAATTTTGGGCACACCCTACATTTTATAATTACAAACATACACCTCTCGCAGAACAGACATGACATCTGTAAAGCTGACTTGGAGTTTAAACCAAAAAGACCATTCCATAGCAGAAGCTGCTGAACATTTCAACAAATGGACACATTTTTACCTACCCGTGAATAAATGCCTCACTTCAAATAAACACTTCTTTTTTTCTTTTTTTTTTAAAGGATAGATAAAACTTACTTTCCTGTGTGCACTATTTGTTGCAGCAGTAGACATGTTTAAGAGCTGACATAGCATGTTTTAAGCTGACGTGGAGTTTAAATTAAAGGAATGCAAAGTATTTCAAGAGTGATGCTAAAGTAATTGTGGCCTGGGAAAATGGATCTAAATATGTTTCCGCCCATATAGACACCTCAAACTCACTTCAGTTGAACAAATAAACATTTCCTCTCCATTAGCTCACCTGTGTATTGACACATTGTTGGAATAGTGTGTGTGCGTACGCGCATGTACGGACATTTTGCATCTGCAGCCAGACAGACGCAGGAAGTTCAAAAAGAGGAATCAAGTTTAGGGAAGAGAAACGTTCACTGTCAACACCTCTCATATAACTCAATGTGAACTCTGGTAGGCACGTCTACCCAAGTCTGCCATTTTAATTTGAAGCAACTTTTTTGTGTTTTCTTGGAGAGTTCCAGGTGTCCAAAGACTTCTACAAATTTGATCCCATTTCTACTCAAATGTGCATACTAGACAGATGTGTGATGCTATATTGCTAAAAAATAGATATATATTTTTAAAAGTTTTATCATGGTGTTGTGAGCAGACTAGTGGCAATGTTTGACGCCTCATAAAGCTCATAACATTTTAGAAAATTCATCTCCTGAAGACAGTTATGCTGTGTAACCTAACCTGTTATTTAGTAGACAAGTATGCTTTAGCTAATGCAGGTTTCTAGCCTTTTCGGGTGGTGGCCCTGCATATTGCTAGCCTTGGGCCAATATTTCACATGAAAAATTTGGTCAATTTAACATTTTTCAAATCAATACTATTCATCATCCTCACGTGTATTTTTTTTATGTTTCTTTATTTATTTTACAAATGATTTACCAATCTTGAGCGTTTTTGAGGATGACGGAAACACAGCACATCACCAGGACTCGCCACTTCATCACCATAAACATGACACCACTTGGCAAAAAAAAAGAAGATAGCTGAAATAAGAAAAAGAGAATAAATAATGTTATGATTCCTAATAAGAGATAAAGTAATTCACAATTAGTCAAATATACCTCTAAAACATTGTATATTATATATTAAAGTGTTGATTTCATCTCACTTATTGATCACGTTTGTATTTATACTTGTGTCAAGACAATACACAATAAAATTAATTTCAAAAACTAAATACGTAAATTAAATAAAAGTAAAATATCTAGTGGCCATATATGTCACATTCAAAATATAACCAGTTTCCACACAAACTTGGTGGCACACTGGGTCGCACCCACATAATGACGCACTTCATAGATAGCCGAAGAAGATAGCCGCTAAAAGACTCTTTAGCGTCACGTGTTAACTTCGAATCGAAGCTGTTAATAATAAATAAAGACAATAACAAGACTAATTGCGGAGAATGCTGCCAGATTATCAAACTCAATGTCCGCTACAGGCACAGACAGCGACCCCCATCCAATTAAAAAACTATTTGCGGCGATCGAAGGCTTAGCTGCCGTAAACAGAACGCAACAAGCTAGATGCTATGCTAACCACTACGAACTATCCGCCCGCCCAAACTACATTGACTACAATACAAACGCACCCCCTTGCTTTTGGTGTGGACGTTTTTCAGCACGCAGACTGTAGAAACAACATAACTGGCAATTTTTTCTTCTTCTACAGACAGTTCTCGGAATGGACGGAGCGGATAAAATAATTTAAGACTTGGGTAAATTGAATTTTAGACCTGGGGTGAAAATATGGGTGTTTTTAAGATATTTAAGGCTTAAAATAAAAAAAATTGAGTTTGAGACTTTTTTTTTTAGACCCCGCGGGAACCCTGTAAATATAGAAATGAACAAAAACATGACTCGAGTAAACATTTTAATAATAACATTTAAGTAAAAAAAAAAATCTAGGACTGTGCATAACAATAATGCATTGTTGCTGATATGTCACAGGTACACAAAAGAAACAGATCTTATACGAGGGTTGTGTATGTGTGCATGTTTTGTGTGCCTAAAGTTGTCAATGACAACTTTATGTGAAACAAAACCAACAGGGGATTCATCAGTCTTTATTACAAATCAACAAGAACCAGGACAACAATCTAATAATACTGTAAACAAACACACGCACGCTTACGCTCTCTCTTCTCACGCACACACTCACAAATTCCCACACACAAACAGATCTTTTGATATTGTTCTTTTGTTATTAGACGTCAGCACCACAAGTCAGGAACGTCCGCCGGCCATCGTGCAACAAGGAGATGCCATGTCGTGACCACTAACATCTAAATGTTGCGCTCATTAAAATGTAATTCTCGTTTTGGGTCATTTGGGTCACTGGAAGGGATGCAGATGGAAGAATCGAACGCTACTCGGCAGCAGGGGACACAGCGGGATACATTTTTCACAAACATTGAGCATTTGTGCATTTAAATGTTTCGAGACTTCTAACATATTCTACACCCTTTGCTGAACAGGAAATACAAGCAATCAGGATCCCTGCAAGATGACAAATTGATTTAATGACCGAGTGTCAACTGGCCTGATAACCTTTAGATTAAGTGAGGGATGGGCCTAATTGATTGGTGTAGGGTGGAAAAATAAAGTTATAAACTTACGATGGAAATGAATGGGAATTGATGGAAATCAGCAGGAAGAAACAAGGAATTGATCATTTAGGGAATTTAAATATTATTGGGGAAATATATTTTGGCATATTGCCTAACTTAAGCAGATTTCATGCTAGTACAGTGGCAACTTAATTTATGAGCGCCCCAACTCACAAAATTTTCAATTAACAGGTCGTTACATGGTCTTTTTTTTTTTTCTTGGTTTGTTTGGTTGGATTTTTCTGCTTTGTGTTGTGAGCTACATTTTGATATATCAACAATGTTTGAATAAATAAAATAAAATATGAAATCAATCCATCCATCCATTTTCTTAACCGTTGGTCCTCACAAGGGTCGCGGGGGTGCTGGAGCCTATCCCAGCTGGCTTCGGGCAGTAGGCGGGGTACGCCCTGAACTGGTTGCCAACCAATCGCAGGGCACACAGAGACAAACCACCATCACAATCACACCTACGGACAATTTGGAGTGTTCAATTAACCTGCCATGCATGCCTTTGGAATGTGGGAGGAAACCGGAGTACCCGGAGAAAACCCACGCAAGCACGGGGAGAACATGCAAACTCCACCCAGGAAGGCCAAAGCCGAAATATGAAATAATTGGGAAAAAAATAGAGCAATTAACGTACTGAAATAGCCTTGCATTAAAAAAAAAATTGTATCGATGTCTGCCTTTTATATTTTGCTTCGGTGCATACCTTTCCATTAAAGGGATACTTGACTCATTGAGCCATTTTCAGTAGTAAAACATTAATATTTTGTCCAGAATTAATTTGATAACTTCATCATTTTCCATGTATAAATACTACCTTAAAAAAAAAAATTCCCACTTGCTGTCGACTAAAGATGACATCACCTGTACTGAAGAATTAGGTAACGACCAATAATTTCTCACCTTTTTTCTGGGTTTGGTCAGTTAACTGAGCTATGATTGGACGATTCCTACTTCCTCAGCACAGGTGAGGTCATCTTCAGTCGACAGCAAGTGGAAAAAAATGCTTTTAAAGGTATTAGTTGTACATGAAAAATAATGAAGTTATCGCACATATGGACAACATATAAACGTTTTACTGCTGAAAATGGGTCAATGAGTCAAGTATCCCTTTAAATGTCATTCAATTCCAAGTTAAGTCCCATTAAATGCCATAATTGCCATGGACATTTTCCAATTTGGAATAACACAAAAAAATTGTTGATGTCTTCGAAGCAACAGAGGCAAAAGAGAGCACAAGTGTGCTCTTGATTGAGCGAGTTTGCTGCCTAAAGGACAAATGTGATGACAGCCAATAGAAGTTGAGCTACTTCCACACTCTGGCATGGAATTGGGAGATCAAAACATTCAGAGAAAGTTCCATCACATTTTATTTCGCTTTTTGTGTAGTCAAATGCCCATCCCTGGTGAAAACACGCACTCGCAGTAAAGACGTTTTTGCTGCCATTTTGACTTAATTTCCTTTAGTGTGCGTGTATTGTTGCCTGTATATGTTCCCTCATGGGCCCAGACGAACAAGATTTTCACATTGTTATGTCAACTTTTTCATTTGTTTTCTTCGACATATTACACTGTATTTACAGAAGCTCTTCTAGTTCCATCTGTTCATTATTATTATTAACACTGGAAAAAAAGAGAGAAAAAGATGCACACAGACGCATTCAGAGATTCACAGGTTTTAGCGATGCGCGCTACACTGGCAACAAAAAAAAAAGTTCAATTATTTTGGCATTGATGCTTTGGTCACAAAATACTGACACTTTTTGTTTTGTTTGCACTTTTGTTGTTGTTGAGGAAATTCCCAGTCATTGTACACCGCGACCGTCTGAGTACACAGCAAAAAAAAAGAAAAAAGGAAAAAAAAAGGTAGGTGTGTTGTAGTCCCGTCTTTGCACCTCCTCCCATGCAGTCCCTTTAAGAGGCACAGATTCCTTTATAAATTATGTGACTGTGAATGAGTGGGGGGCATGAGCAAGGGGGTGTTGGGTGGTGAACCCGTCAGCCCTTTTGCGAACATGTTCTGCAGCACAGTTGCTGCAGAACTTTCCTCTGGCAGAGATTGTTCTTTTTAACCAGCACGCAGAAACTGCCTTCCGCCCAAGATTCTTCATTTGCTTTCCACAGACCAGGAAGGAGAGAGATAGAAGGAGAAAAAAAATAGAGAACACATATACACACACGGAAATAAAACACACGCGAGGTGTGATTGGTCAGGAGATGGGAAGTTGAGGTCCAGTGGAGTGATTGGATCCATGCCAGGAGAAGGAAGCGGGGAAAAAGATTTGAGAGAGGGAGAGAAAAAACAAACAAAAAAAGTCACACAATTAGAAAATTGACAAATTTTGGCATCAAATACTTTAAAGGTCATCAAGAGAGAAGTCCTGAGGCTGGATTGACACTTCTGTACAGTGGTTCTCAAATCAGGCGTTCTCATTTTCCCAAACTATACTGGTGAAAATACTGTGTATATAGTTTAATGAGCCTTAATCCCTCAAAACTAACTAGCAAATCACCTACCAACACCAGTTTTACCGATTGACATGAAATTGGGTTGAAAATTACGACTGTCTGTAATTTCGAATAACAACCCGGGATAAACTTAGCCCCTCCTCAACAAAGTACTTTTTATGTTTACAAAAGGTACAGAAATGCTCAAAACGGTCACAGGGAATATGTCTGACTCTGTATCTTTTTGTTTGCATGTAAGGGTACAAAGATGTGTCCACTGCTGTATGGAATGCAGTGCGTTCCCCAGGATGCATTGTGGCATGGCCTGCTGAACTTTTTCCGTCATTAATCTTATAAATGCTGTGGAAAAAAATCTCCATCCATATCATTGTTTTACATTGTCTTAATGTTGCCAGTTTTAAAGCATCTGTACTGACAAACAAGAGTATATTTCAACATTTTATTAACACTAAGTTAATTTTTTTAAACAAAAAAATAATGTACATATGAGTAGTTGTACTGTAATGTATTGTACTGTATTGTAATGTACATATGGTTAGTTTATAAGTGCAATTTTTAAAATTTTAATTAGGAATGTTTTGGCCACCGTGGCGGTTATCACTCCTATTAATCAGTCATACCAGCAAATATTTGTCAATATCCCCACCCAAAAAACAAAAAAACTAAAACATTACTTTTAGTCCGCTTCAGCTAATCAACATTGTGAACTAGTGTGACATGACAATTTCTCAGTCACTGCTATCATTATGTACAAAAAACACAATATTGTGCTCTCCAATATTAACTTTTTTTTTTTAATATTGTGATATTTATACAGTATTGTGAGCTTCTTTAAAAAAAAATATATATATATATATATAAATATAAAATCGCCAACCTCCCCACAATATCGTGATAATTATCGTACCTTGAGGTTCATATTGTGATATTTATCATATCGTGATATTTATCATATCGTGATGTTTGGATATCATTAGTTTTCACATGACTTTTAGCTATTTTGTTTTGTGCTTTGCTACCTATATTTTCCGGTACCTTTTATTTTGCTTATTATCTGGTTACTTTGGTATGTGGTTATTTCAGTACCATTTGTTTGGTAGTATCTGTTTTCTTTCCCTGTTGCCTGTTATTTTGGTGCGTGAATATTTCTGTACGCAGTAATTCCGAGTATCTAAGGCTAGGTGCACAGTGTGGGTCCTTAATTTTCAATTTGTATGTATTAAACTATGGTACATATTTTGCATATACAGTAAACGGTACAAATTGTAGGTGTCCTAGTATGTGTTTAAATAGGTTCACCCGTGAGGGTACAGCCCCAGTGACAAGCCAATTTAGTACCATTTTTCTGTCAGTGTAGTGTAAATCCAGCCTTAAATTTCTTTTAACAACAAATGTAAAAACATTTTTAAAAAAAGGGGTGGGGGGGATTCAAAATGGCCTAAAAGAAACAACATGCAGAGAGAAAGCGAAGCTATGCTTCCACCAAGCGGTACAGTACAGTGTACGTTGCCTTAGTTTGGTAAAGCTAACATAATTTTGCGTTTCCACCTGTTAGATACCACAAAAGTGTTGTTGTTTTTTGGGGACAATGACAACTAACAGAAAAAAACTGAACTACTTGGTGGAATTGTGAGTAATAAGGAAGTTAGAAGCAGAAGGAAATAGTTAAAGAATATTTGAGTGTTGGCGGAATGAGTGCACCTCATCTAGACACCATCACAAAGTACCCCATGGAGTGTTTTTCTTAATAAAAAATAACAAATACATGTCAGGATGTATGTTAGTGACATTTTGAACCACACAAGCACTGTAGGAGATGCCACTGCCACTGCCATTCAAGATGTTAGTCCCCCCCCTCAAAAGCACTTCAGCTAAATGTATGGTGTTATGTGAGTTGAGGACCCTCGGAACTACCATGTTTTGATGACCAAAAAAAGGAATAAAAATTAAATCAAAATGAAAAAAGGAACCACAACGGTAAGAATTGCGCATTTTACCGTTTTCCGTTAAAATACTAGCTTTTAATTCATAAATCAATGTTTTAAATATTACACTAATAAATATAGTACGTCTATAAGTAAATTCAATAGTTGTAATATATGTAAAAGTGACAAATAGTTGACAAAACCAATATTTTTTAATTTTTTTGTCCAACTGCCTATTTCCCAAAAAGTCGTTCTGAATTTAGCCAGATTGTGATGCAATTGGGCGGCTAATTTACATAATGCTGCCCCCACATGTTATTAGCAAGACACTAAATAGTAAAACAAAAAATTACATATACCAAAAAATCTTCGTGGAATAGAGTCTTGGAGTACTTGCAAGGGTCCCACTATTTAACGTTAGAAGCATGCACTTGAGTTAGTTTGTTAAACACCTTTTGGAGGCGCGAGCAAAAGCTTTGCATACGACGAGAGAGATGAGAGAAAGAGCTGAAAACTCACCATCTTTGCAGATGGTGCTGACCACGCAGGCTCCCACCTCCAGATTGTAACCGCTGACGCAGCTGCTGCAGTTCCTCTCACCGGGCCCCAGGCACTCGTAGCAGCTATGGTCACACCTGCCGACGGAAAACACGTGCACAGTTAGGACACAGTAGCATCTTGAAACTTTGGATTCTTTGCTCCAGGCCTTTATATCTAATTGACTTCTAAGCCACTGAGCTAAATACAGTTGAACAGCGATACCCATTAGGAGTGGACCGGTACACTGATACATAATTCCCACATGGGAAATACTACGGGACAGGAAGTGTCTACTTTACTACTCTGTAAACAAAGCTCAGCTTCTGACCAGCGGATGCCATGGCTAGCGATAAGCTTTTGGCAGTGCAGTATGTCAAACTTCCTCCATTTTGCATAGGGCTTGTTATCATTCGGGTCACAACAGCTTTGGAGCTTACCCTGCTAAAGCAGATTTTAAGAACAACTGTAGAAAAATGGAGGATGTCGATTATAATACTGCAACATTTTCAATGTATGTTATAGCAGGTGTGTTTAATTTTATTCGAGAGTGGGCAAAGTGCCACTGTAGCAAAGTGGAGATTGTGGAGTCTCCATAATGCAGCATCCAGAGCTAAGAAAGTACAGGATATGCTAATTAGGGATAGAGGGCCAATTAATGGCGCCGATATTCAGCATTTTGACGAATATCGGCATCGGCCATTTTGAAGAATCATACGACCGATAATAGATTAAAAAAAATGTATGTGTTAATTTCAGGGAACTAATTACCGGGTATTTCAATTTTCAGAGATGCTGCTGATCCTGGGAACTCTCTGCACCTTCTGTTTTTGTTTGAAATTAAAACGAAGATAAGTCAAATAATATAATAATACTTGAGATATTCAGAAATTTTTGAAAACTTTATTTACTGTATAAAACAATAGGGAGCTATTTACTTAAGTTTATATTTAACTTTTGAAGACAT
The DNA here is from genome assembly GCF_054856555.1 of Leptonotus elevatus. NCBI lineage: Eukaryota > Metazoa > Chordata > Actinopteri > Syngnathiformes > Syngnathidae > Leptonotus > Leptonotus elevatus. The sequence continues at coordinate 13,545,092 of NC_141243.1, read as the reverse complement.
GCTACTGCCCGTGGGAAATCCCTGAACTTTTTGTTAGATTTTTAAAACAAATATGTCTATTGACTAAGATTTATTTTTTTACACTCACTACACTATTTTCCGAACCCTAAAAGTTGCTCAGTAAACATTTGCTTACAAATTCAAAAATCTTAGCGCTGGAGTTTCTATTTTTTCCAAATTTTGATGCCAATATTTTTCCTTTAAGTGAAAATGAATATCGGCTCTCGACATCCTTGGCTGCTAATAATCGGCATTGGCCCTGACAAAACCATATTGGTCTATCTCTAATGCTAATGGTGTATTCTTGTATTTAAAATTTTATTCCAAAGGAGAACATGGTCCACTGGTGTTACATGGACACTGTGGAATGTAATACTGCAGCATCCAGGGTAAACTAGCATTATAGCATGTGCACCTAATTTGATTCCAAACGAGACTAAGAGCTGTTGCAGCAAAGTGGAGACACTGATATATAAAACGTCGACTCCAACTCACTTCTTACAGGACCTCTGCACCTGGCCTCCGTCGGCCATCTGCTCCGACAGGTAGTAGCCGCTGCTACACGTGGACACGCAGCGCCAGTCCTCCAGCAAGTAGCTGTCCGCACATTTGGTGCAAGCCTCGATACCCGTGCCTGCAAAAAAAGAAAAAGAAAAAAAGCTTGAGATTTAAATTTTTCCCCCCAACTTCTTATTCTGCTGAGGTGCGCCTCTTGATGCCTTACCTGCGCAGGTGGCACAAGCTCGGTGGCATGGCTCACAAGTCCTCCGGTGGCCATTGTAGTAGGAACCTGCGTCGCATGTCATCTGACATTTGTTGCCTTGTAAACTGGACACAAAATAGAGGAAGATGCTCATTAATATTTTGTCTGTCTCTGGGCGTTTGCATCAAATGCAGATGGGGGCATCTACTACGCGACATCTATAAGGGTGGAGGTTTTTGGACATAATGAAATTTAAATAACATACTAAATAATGTTACTGGTATTGAAGATGTATGACTGCAAAGTGTGAACCTTGGAGTGTAATACTGCAGAAAGTGGGGTAAAAAACCTCTACTGGAAAAAAAAAGAAAATGGAATACAATACTGGAGTGTCCAGACCAAATAAGGCAGAGCAAGATATGCTAACGTTATAGAAAATCTAATTTGAGCCACCAAATCTTCTTGATATATCTTAAAGCGGAACCATTGAATTTGGTTCCATTTAATGCACTCACACATTTGAAATCAAAACCTATTTTCTTATTCAAACCATTAATCAACATTCAATCAATAAACATGTATCCATCCAGCCATGATCTAGTTTATCATTTCTACCACTTTTATCTTGGGGAGGAAAAGTCTCAATCGTGTCACTCTTAACTTGTTTTTTTGTATATATTTTTTTTAAATAACTATATTGGCGCTATAATTTGTTCATAATTGTATTTAGAGTCTAATGATTAAGTTGTGCAATTGAGTAGTATGCAGAATAAATTTTATTCTACTACATAATATACTGCAATAATTGTCCCATGATAATGTTCTTGAAATAATAAAAAAAAAAAAAGCAATTCAGACAAATTGTTCTGGAGGTGATATGTGTGAAACCGGCCTAAGGGCCAATGAAGCAAAGTGGATACTTTAGAGTGTAATACTGCACATCCAGGGTAAGCTAACATTAAAGCATGTGTGTTTAGTTTTATCCGAGACGGGACAAAGGCACATTATGACATTATTCTGAAGTGAATCATGAATTCCAGCCCACCCTGTAGACGTCTGTATATATTTAAGTCTGTATATATGTTTTAATATACAAATAAAGGTGGTGCAGTATAAGCACTGTATCGATGTATTTTTTTTTAAACAACCAGCAGGTCGTACTGACCCATGAACATTCACAGTTTGCCAAAGAAATAAACAGGAGAGTTAAACGAACCTGCAACACTGCTCTTGTGTTGGATGACATTTAACTTGGCAGGTGTACCTAATGTTCTGTTTCCCACTTTAAAAATGCTTTGAATGCATCAACATATGGGTCCGCTTTTGGAGGCAAGTCCAACAAATGTTGCCTGGTGTGAGTTTGCAGTGAGGACAGCTCTCAGTGCAGTGCTGAGCTGAGCTGAAAAACAGCTGTTCTGCATTAGCCGGGAATTCCAAGAAATTGTCTGGACCCCTCTTTGCCCCCTTCGCCGCTACTTTCCGACAGCGTGTGTGCGCATGTGGACTGAGGAAATGACGGCTCCTTAGTCCGCGTGGATAACTTAAACGGCTTAAGAGATGAGAACGTCTTCAAAAGAGGCGAGCAGAACACAAAATGGCTCAGCTTGGTGTGTGGGTTCCGGGTTTATATGGCTTTTAATACTTGCCGGGTCACAGGGTGAAAGGCAGTCCACTCAACAAAGACGTCCCAGCTGCTGCTGACAATTTATTTTCCCAATTTAAAACAGTTCCCCAGTGTCTTAATAGCATGAATAATGAATTTAAATATTTTTCCCCTCATTAAATTCCATAGAAATGACAGAAGTATTTGTTTTTCATTACAGATCATGTGAAAACAAAATAATATGATTCTTAGTAAATTAACATGTGTGTCAGACTTTCTCCCCACCCCCCATGTTGTCATTGTAGGATGTTGTTTATAGAATGTTGAGGTAAGGTAAAAAGGGTTTAAGTTAACAAAACAAAATGTGGAAAGTGAAGTTCTGTGAATACTTTCCAGATGCACTGTACTTGGTTGTGTAATTTTAAGCTTGATGGGTGGGCAGTCGGTCTAGACCAGGTGTCACCAACATGGAGAATCTCATGAGTAGCCCGTGGATCCGTTCTAAAAATAACTCACACGTGATGGAACACTTTGATTTCCTAATAATGTCCAAATTATCATATGAAAACATAAACACTATAAATATTTTAGAAATAAAGCATTTTATATTGGCAATTACCTATTTCTTAACTTATTCAATCATTAATATGATCAATATCTTCTCATAGATGAAAGTATTTTTTAATAACAACATTTGAATTATGTTATTTTTACATAGACATGACACTATCAGATGACAAAAACAATAACAAACAGAGTGCACTCCGCAGGGCCTGCTATTCAGAAATGTAATGACTGAGGGAATCAGGCTCTTTCCAAACCAAGCCCTCCTGCACATGTTTGTCTTGTACCACCATCCTGAAGACAGAGGGGTGAGGTGCTTATGGAGCAGGTGTGTGGAGTTCTATTGTGAGTGCAACGCGTGCGATGACCTTACCTACCATTGTGATTTTGGGGTTTGGAAGTCTGATGAGTTTTGCTGCGGTGTTTGTTACTTTAGTGAGTTTAGTACGGTCTTTAACAGTCAGCAAATTGAAGAGGCAGGTAGAACAGTACAATATGACAAGTTGAATAGATACTGTATAACCGTTAGATAGTAATAGAGATGGAGCAACAGAGAGACCTTTTAAATTATGGTCAACTATTTTCAAAAGGTTTGGTGACCCTTGGTCTAGACGCAACTGGTTTTATACAAAACATTAAAAAGGGAATTGTATTTAATTTGTAACAATGCTAGCACAGAAATTCACTTTTATACATGAGGGGAGAGAGAGAGCCCTTCAAGAATTGTGAATAAAACACGAGTAATTGACACCCCACATTTTTTAAATGTTTTTTTTTTTTTTTTTTACAATTGCCTGTATTAACAGTTTAAACCATAAACTCAACAATGATCCAAAAATGCATATATAAAAAATACCATTTCAAAACGTATCTTCAAAAAACATCTTTGAAAAATGACTGACAGAAGATTTGATAGTTAAGTTAGTAGTTCACCTGGTTCCCTGTTTACATTCTGTGCAGAAGTTGGAGGCGGTGCATTTCTTGCAGTTTTCCGGACATCTCCTGCAAATGTTGAAATCTGCAAGACACCAGACGAGAAAGTCACATAGATACATAAAGACACGCACGCACGCACACGCACACACAAATAAATAATATTGCTTGCAAGGAGGGAAGGAAGCAACAAATGAGCAAAACAGCAGGAAGATTAAGGATTTGATGGAGAGTGGAAAAGTGTCAAGGCTCAACAGCTGGGGAACGAAGACGACGACCGTAGCGCGAGGACAGGAATGCAGCCGAGGAAAGACTAAATAGACGCGGACACACTTTGACATACTACACATGGTCACGCGCTCACTCCCCTCCAAGACACATTCATAAAACATTAGAGTTGCTCTGCTAACCCAAAAGCAGGGCAAGAATATTAAACTGCCCGAAAACCTCAACCAAACTTTTCAAGTTATAAAATATTACACTAGATCTAGTAACGTGGCCGCAATCTTGTTGACATTTTCTAAAAAAAAATTTGGGGAGCACTTCAAACACCTCTAATATCCCCTATAACAAATACATTTGTGAAAAACACAATTGATGTCTAGGGTACGCATATGTAGCAAGTGTTACTTTTTCGGAAAGTTGCAGAGTGTAGTGTTAACATATTGTATATCAAGTTAACAAAACAAAAGTCAAATGAACAAGTTATTTCAATAAATATATTGCTCCATCTTGTGATTGGATCGGTCATCTGTTATTGTTTTGTTTTTGTTTTTTACTCTGTGATTTGTGATCAGCCCCAAAAACCCTGAGCGTGTAAATGCCTAATTAACAAATATGTGAAATGCATGGTAGATGGCCATTTTGCTTTGGAAGTACTGTGTACCTGACCTGACTTTACCGAAGGAATTCACCAGAATGCCACTACCAGGAACAAAATGTGAGAGAATCAAGGGTCGCTATTTACATGTAAATTTGATGCTGCTTCTTTATCGAATCAACGGCACACGTGTTTGAACAGCCTTTGTCAAGCGATGTTCTGTCCAATAATGCGGGCCAGTAGAATTTCTTTCAGGTTGTTGTCAGCCTGACAAAGCAAATAAAGTCATTTACCGCAACATGACGCCAGTCGTTGCCAGCGTTTTAAGGGGGAAAAGGAGGGGAAAGTATCTACAACATCTTTGGCCTGAGGAAATGTTATGATTGAACTTGGATGAGAAGGCGGCCCATCTGCTGCCAGGATGCTGAATCGGCAGCAGACCAATAAATAGAGCGAATTATTACATGATCCTTTTCTGTCTCGCTGCTCCACTTTTTATCGCAGTTAGTCTATCTCGTTTTGGCTCAATGCAGGCAAACCCTGCCAGTATATATGTGACAAGATCGAAAGATATGCTCACAAACCAATTTATTAGAAATCTGTCAACAAACACGGGAAACCCAAGCAGAGTTTCTGCAGATTTGGTTCGTTCCATTTTTTTCCCATATTAAAAATAAAGCAAAAAAAAAAGAAGTAAGTCTTGTCCGGTTGTCACACTACATAGAAGCTACGTTACATTGTGATCTATGGCATCATCAAATTTTACAAAACCGAACCAATATCATGACGCGTGGTACTGTTATTATTTACAATACTATACCATTTAAGTATAATATTACCTCTTAGTTTGTACAATACATACTGAGATTTACAAAAGTGTCATAAAGTTCATTCAACTTAAATATGGAACTGGTGTAACGTGGCACGCTAGCATATGAAACGGTCTGTTCGTGCATGTGTGTTTTGCTTTTTCCATGGCTTTTGGCGTATGGTTACCGTGGTCGAGGTAGAAGGCGTCGCCGCAGGTAGCCACACAGGTGTGGGAGCCCTCGTTGAGGTGGAACCCGGGCCTGCAGGTGGTGCACTGGTCACTACGGCTGCCCATGCACGTTTCACACAATGACGAGCACTTCTTGCAGCGCTTCCTATCATCGCGAAAGAAGCCGCTAGGACACTCAGACACGCACATCCTAAAAAATAAAAAATAAAAATATTAAAAATGCTTTTTCATATTAGAAAAAAACAGCTCCCTTATCCTAGATTTTATGTGGTGTGTGCGTGCGCACGTGTGCGGTGGCTATATGCTGAACAGGTGGAACATCTGCTGGATAACTTGATCAAACTCAGTCACCCCCTCATTTCCCTTCTCTTCAGGACATCATCAAGATCACACAGCAACCTTCTTCGTACATTTTTAGAGCTCACCGCCAAGAAACACATATTGCATGTGTGAAAAGCACAATCCACCACTGCACATGCCATTTAACCTGTGAAAACACAAAAACTAACACTGATAGCATGTGTAGCGCTATGTGTGGGAGAGACAGTAATGGTAACCATTTCCTGTTTTTAATTTAGAAGCGGAGTGGGCAAACTCCTTCGCCAAAATGTTTCAAGCAGAGCTGAGCACTTCCATTAATCGTCAATTCCCGTCGATGACGACGCCCACCTATCGGCGAGTGCACAATGACACGAAGCCTAAAAAAAAATACACAGACTAAGCACCAACTGAAGCACCTTTACATCCGTCGATCGGGTGAGTACAGACGGTCCCTCTCATACCGTGTATTTTTGCGAGGCTTCGCGTCATAAAGCATTTGGCGAATATGCGGAAGCACACAGCTAAAGGTGGGCATCGTCATCTGGGTAAGACTAAAGTGATGTGGTTTTGTCTGTTTCAGTCAGTGATTGACAACACAATTGATAAAAAAAACTATGCATTGAAATGCTAAACCTACAACCAACAAAATCAGGTTGAAACAATTGGAAAATCCAAATTGCTCAAGAGGTTCACAAACTTTTGAGCAGCACTGTTTATAAACTTTTTTTTTTTTTTTACTTTGAAACAGAATTTTTTTTTTTTTACTAACAAACCTCAAAACAAAATACAAAGTAACTATCATAAAAAATAAATACATAAAGTATTATTACCCTGAGTTGTTTTTGTATTGTATGCATTGATTAATTTCTCCTTCATGAGAGAAAGAAATGCAAATAAACGCACTCACACAAGCACGCACACACCTCTACTAATCAGCGCTCATCAAGCATTCCCTGTGGAGGTGCAAAAGGGCAGCGCCCCTCCAGAGTGGCTGATGGCAGGGCGGCGCACCATGCGCCCTTAATCTTGCTCTTCTGCCTTTTATTAGAGCAGAGCCCAGCTGACACAATGGCAATTAGCTCATATTTTCATCCAGACGGGATGCTAAAAGGGCAGAAATGCAGGCACGCGCACAAGCGCACACGCACTCTTGTCTTTGTATCATAGTGGGGACATCTCAGCGACATGATGCATTTCCTAGCCCCTTCCCCTAAACCCAACCATCAAAAATGATTGCCTACTGCCATTCCTTACCCTAACATCAACCATAACCCAATTCATACCTAAACTCTAAAACCAAGTCTTGACCCTCAAAAAGAGGTCCCCACAATGTAGCAAAGAGAAAAGCACACACACACACACACACACACGCTCACACTACAGTGGTACCTTAGGTTTAATTTGTTCTTTCACTTAGGTCATAACTCAATTTAAAAGTATGTCAAATCCATTTTCCCTACATAAAATTAACTGATATGCCATTAATCTATTCAAGCCACCACAATTATTGTTACATGGCGGTATTTTTAGTGAAGAAAATAGTGCTATAATAAAAGAGAATGTAAAAAAAGTTTTACTACTGTAGCATTCACAAGTTGGATGTTTTCCTTTAGGTGCGTGACCTACAGCTGCTCCTTGCGAGTGTTTCTCATTTTGTATTTGGGTGTTTGATTGTCAGATGCAATAAAGCAAGCAAGCAAGGATATCACATTAACTTAACTGCTCATTTTTACTTATTTTTCACCATTACTGGCCATTGGCTGTATGGTGACACTAAAGACAATATGGTATTGCGCAGTACGCAAACATTTCCTGTAATACTGACGAGAGTGAGTATTCAGACCTGGTGTTGTTCTTGAACTTGAGGAAGTAGTGCAGGCAGTTGATGCAGTGATGTGGGCCGGGCCCTTCGCAGCCATGCTCATTGCATTCGGAATCACAAGGACCTGTCGGGAAACACACACAACCAATTACAACTCAATGCAATGTGATTAAAATCCAAAGTTTACCTACCGTTGTACTCCTCAGTGAATTCTTCATCGGTGGGTGCCACAGCGTCGGTGGATCTGGTCTCAACAGACATGCTGCGTAGGGACGAGTACGGGTGCACCGAGGTCCCGTAAAGCACCAGTGACCACTCCTTTAGCTTGCCTGAAAACAGCAGCGCCATCATATTGTAACAAAACTGGCAGCTTGCTTTTGGCATGTGTCACACTGTTACCTCTTACAATTCGCAGTGCTGCCAACCTATTGAAATTCACTTCTAGAACAATTTGTCTGAATTTTGAGATTGTTAACCCTTTGTCAAGAACGATATCGCAGGATCCAGGATATCCTGCATATCACATATACATTTGAACTGCGGTAGGTCGCCACTAATAGATTTTTGCGCTACATGTTCGTCCTCGCTCTGTGAATGTAATGTTCATAACAGGTTTTCATTTTCTCATTGAAATAATTTGGGCCAGGAGGAAAGCAAGAAAATGGTAACGGAATTATGAACTTGCGAGCCTCACATTCACATGCGCGCACATTAATAACATACAGTAAAATATTCTCTCGTCTCGTTTATAACAGTGTTTCCATACCAGGCACTTTTTGGCTTCGCAGCTGAGAGGGGGAATCATAAATCTCCAGCACCCAGTCGCCCGCTGCCTTCTCTCCCCAGCAGTGGGTGGTCATGAACTCCCAGTTCTTAAATCCCTCCATGGAATGATCAAACAACCTGCATGTCGAGAACACACAAACAGACAAAGGCAGTCAATTATTTCATATGAGGTCAGGGCTTAAGCACTCTGTGTCCCAGCACATCTCTTCAAACACATTTGTTATTTGTCACGAACACAGTCACTTATGTCAAGTTGTATTTGACCATTTTTACACACAAAATGCATTTACCTTCCTTCCTTGATTTACCATGGTTGCTATTGTGCCTTTTCCATAAATTATGTTGTTTTATGTTTGTTTTAAGATTAGGGGTCATTGTGCCAACTGTTGTTATGATGTGCACATGATTCAAAAAGAGCGGCTAGACCGCAGAATTTAAAAACTAAAGGTTTCCTTCAAGAATGAACAGGAATGACTGGAGTAAAACTTGTATTTTTATGGAATTTGATTGCAATCATATTTATTTATCTTTTTAAAAAAATATTATGGTTTTAATTAAATTCTTTTAAAATTATATTTTAAAATGTTTCTCAATTAACATTTTTGGTATGTTCAAATTCTCATGAATTGAATATTTTTTGGGACAACACATGCTTTTCTACCTGTTGGCCAGCAGCTGAGACTTGGTCCCTGATGGTGAGGTCAGGTTTATTGACAGGTCTCCCCGGCGAGGGTGCGTGATGGTGATGCGTACCACCACATGCTCCAGGTAGATCACGTGGTGGTTGGGGTTGTCGGTACAGCCCGTCGCCTTGTACACCGAACGCACCACATGCTCAGGGCGGATTGTCCTGGAAGACAAGGATCAGTAGCTAGTTAGATTGCGCTGACATACAAAGAAAATAAACGTGGTACAGATTTATAGAAATGCCACGTTAATGCGCAACGTAGACACCTAGGCTCATTTCAGTCAGCACCAAAGGATTACTTCTACTTATGCAGAAAGACTAGATTTGACCGGCAATATGACTGAAATATAAAAATAAATAAATAAAATAGATTGCAACTTGCTTTATTATCAATAAATAAACACAAGGTCAATACACAAATTAAACAAAATTTCAACTCGCAGTATCAAATAAATGTAAAAAATAGAATGTGTAGGTGCATAGAAAAAGGTATAAATAAAATAATAAAGTGACATTGATTATATTGCACCATAAACATCATATTAGCAATATTATAGCACTAATGAGAAACTGTGGGGCCGCGGGTGGTGGCTGTTGCAGTCAATGGATGAGAGTATTGTTATGTACAGGTGTTTAACAAATTTTGGATTTTGTTCCAAATATTTTAGCTAATTTTAATGGATTTTCAAATATTTTTTGTCTCATTTTTGAATTTTTGTAAATCGTATTTTCATTCTATACTTTTAGTGTGAGCTTGTTAGCACGACATGACTGAAGTGACTGGTCATGAGCCACGTTCCTCATGCAACAAATGCCTATCAGTTGTTGCTAGTGTCTTGGAAGCGAGAGCGCATCGTAATTGCAACGTGTGGCGTTGGGCAGGCGTGCGGTTCTATCGCACGTCAAACAAATTCACCAGCGTCAGAGGCGAAGCCGTCACAGAAGAGGCCATGAAGCCAGCGTCTGTTTGGCGGGCGTCCACGCGTTCATGGAAGGCTGTGATAATCAAGGCCATCTTGTCGGCGTTGGAGTAACAGCTGAGCCAATTTAGCATATCTTCACAGAAACGCTGCTGAGTTACACTTGCTGGAAAACACTTTGTGTATGTCAGGACGGCTGGAAAAAACATTAACTTATGTGCTTTATTGCAAACCATTTTTCCCCGCCTCCATGAAAGCACCAGCTCTTTTTAAGGACCTCGAGCCAACGCAGATGTTTACCATTGAGCGGAAAATTGCTCAGGACGATTCCAAGCTGCAAATTTAGCAGAGTATAAGATCAAGTGTTTCTTTTGCAAAAAAAAAAGGGGGGGGGGCTGCTCTGCTTTGCTTGTCACATACATATTGCGTTACATTTCCAGATGTTCATATGATTGTTGTGCTTAATGAATTTAACATGTGTACTAGTAGTCCTTGTGAGCCGGAATCTCAGCCTCGAGACTGGCTCGCAAGACTATTTTCCAACGTGATTTCTTGCTTCCTTCAACGCTGCTGTCACAAGAGGACATGCTTGTTTCACGCGGATGCCCAACACTTTACAGCGGGGCAAAAACGTATTTAGTCAGCCACTAATTGTGCAAGTTCTCCAACGCTAAATGAAGACAGAGGTCTGTCATTTGCATCATTGGTACACTTCAACTGCGAGAGACAGAATGTGGGGGGTTAATCAGATTTATTAAGAATTTATTTGTAAATTATGGTGGAAAATAAATATTTGGTCACTGACAAATAAGCAAGGGCTGGTTTGGGGTTCCACGCAAGATCTCTACTCCTGGGGATCAAAATGATCACGAGAATGGTGAGCAAAAATCTCAGAACCACACGGGGGGGGGGGGGGGGGTGACTGACCTGAAAAGAGCTGGAACCAAAGTTACAAAGGTTACCATCAGTAACACACTACACTGACAAGGAAGGAATCAAATTCTGCAGTGTCAGACGTGTCCCCCTGCTTAAGCCAGTTCATGTCCAGGCCCGTCTGAGGTTTACCAGAGGGCATACGGATGATGCAGAAGAGGATTGGGAGAAAGTCATGTGGTCAGATGAAACCAAAATAGGACTTTTTTTTAAGACTTAGAAAAAGATGTACAACTCTTTAATAAATAGTCACTTTTGAATGAAACAAGGTGATATTTCAAAAGGAGGAGGAGACCAAAATGAACAACAGATATTGAAAGAAAAAAAATTAAAAGAAAATAATAATGCTTTTTTTTCCAGTAGCGTTGACGAACAGATAGTCTGTTCAAAACTCGCATGCTATGGCGCCACAGTGACCAGAAAGTATTCGGGCTGTATCAATCATACAATTGGATAAATATAGGTTCTGAACAGCTCCTGATGACGTAGTTGGCACACTTGGTCGCATGTTTATTTATTGCTTTTTTATATACCGGTAGTACTATTGTTTCCTTTAATTGCAATGAGATAGTGGTGGTGGTGTTAAAGGTGGATTAAGTCAAGTAAATCCCTCTACTGAAGACCCAGGAACAAAACGCATGGCCTGCCACTCAAAATGTGACAAGCAATGGTGACAGCAGGCTGGACTGCTTCCAGAAGAGGGGATACACACAAGTTAACATAACTAATTAACATAGCAGCAAAAGGACAGCTGATTAAAAACGAAATGTGCGGATGCAAGTTAAGTAAAGAAAAGCGTGTGGAAAACAATGAGGGTTGCGTAAGCAGCGGCTGGCCGGGGGAGTTTCGCGCTGATATCGCAACACTGCTGGCTGGCTCGGTCGTGACAACACAGACAACAGAACCCCCAGCGGACGCACAGCTGATTACTGGCAGCCTGGCTGGACAAACTCGGGAGTGCTGGCATGCACACAAACGCGTACACAAAGACACACGTGCAGTATTTCAGCCCGTTTTGCTGGTACAACTGCAGACAGTGCTTAGCGAATGCAGTCTGAGAAGCCAGCCAAAGGGTACGTAGGAACACACACCCATGCATACTGTACAAGTCATGTCATGTGAGCGTTGTGTTTACAACAAAGTAAACTTTATATATATATATATATATATATATATATATAAAATCAACATCTGAACTGTAATATGTAAGAACAAGCAAGATAACAATTTTTTTTTAACATTGTGTGGATGTTTACTGGCGCCTAGGCCCAATCAAGTGATATGTAATATCTCCTGTTCCAAATTTATTTATAAAAAAACATTTTCAATACCCATCATGAATTACAGAACATCGCGGTTGCCGTAATTTGATATATCATATTTCATCTGCTGCTACTGTGGCGGCCGTGGCTCAGGGTGTAGAGACGGTCGTTCAGTAACCAGAAGGTCGGCTGTTTGATCCCCGCTCTCCCCAAGTCATGTGTCGTTGTGTCCTTGGGCAAGACACTTCACACACATTGCCTCCAGTGCTACTCACACTGGTGTATGGAAGGTGCAAATGTTTGGTGGTGGTTGGAGAGGCCGTAGGCGCACACTGGCAGCCATGCTTCCACATCAGCCTGCCCCAGGGCAGCTGTGACTACTAAAGTAGTTTACCGCCACCATTGTGTGAATGTGTGAGTACATGAATGATGTATCCATTCCATTGTAAAGCGTCTTTGCGTGTCTAGAAAAGCGCTATATGCATTATTACTGTATCCATTTGATATAGCACGGCAATGGATTTAGCATCTTTGATGACAAGACGGCAAGAACACACACACACACACACCGTGATTTTCAACACACCTATGCATATGTTAGACATCCAATACTTCGAAAATAATTGCGGCAGTTATGTAACTTTTTATGCCAACAAAATAAATCAGTGTTCTTGTTAAAAAAAATGCAACTTGTAAAAATACAACATTGTAACAATGATATTACAAATGTATTAACCCCCCCTCCCCCCAAATGATATTACAAATGTACCCCCCCCACCCCCCCCATTCTGTTTTCTTAAAAAAATGCTATAGCATTTATGGTTACACAGGGTTTGATTGGCGTTATATGGCGCAATATAATGGGGTCCTTGGAAAAATGTCACCCCTGTATGAGGTCCCTGTTTCAGAACCCCTGCCGCAAATAACTGTCATGGTAATCCACACAACTGTTCCATTCAACAATAGAGTAGAACACAAACATATCACACCAATACCAGGCGCCCAAGTAAAACTACATAATCCTGATATGGGCTGATTACTAGTGTGCCAGAGCAGAACAGACAGCATGGTGATGAGGAAGAGGAGGAAGTTGGCGTTGCCCAGCGAGCCCCTCACAATCTAGCGCTTGGCTCTAGTTGAGCCTTGCACCGAACAGTGCTTGGGCTTCCAGCTGCATCAAGGATAACAAGCTTTGAAGCCCTGGCTTGCACTCTGCGTGTGTGCGTGTTTGCAAGCGCGCGCATGCGCCTGTATGCACGCGTGTGTTTTTGTGTGTGTGTGTGTGTTTAGTAAAGGTCTTATGTGAGAACCACCCTGCCAGAACTAATGCTTGGCCCCTATCAATGTACAAGCTTGCACAACCACATTCTTAAACACATGGCGGCCGGTGCAAAAGAGAAAAAGAAAGAAAGAAAGAAGGAATTACAGTGGAAGCAACATTTTAACATTTTTCACTTATGTGCAAGTGTAAAAACATGTAAACTCAAATATATTAAAAGAAAATGTAAAGAAATAACAGTGTAATTACTGTACTGTACGTACTTTATTAGCCCTGTGTTGGAAGTGTGTCTTTAAGGGGTGTCGCCTACTAAGTGACCAAAAGAGTTGGGGTGGAATTGGCCAGTTATTGTATATGTGAGCATCTGGTCGTGCGTTATGTGCAGCAGCTTATTGTGAGTGCTGTCATTTAGAATCTTGGAACTGTTTGCCCAGTTGAATGAAAGGGCATCAGCAACTGTCACTATCCTTGCCCACATGCGATATTTAACTTCTCCCGGTCTCCTTGCCTACATGTGATACCTTAAATTGCTCCGATGTTTCCCACTACACTCATGAGACATCATATCTGAAGCTTGATTGTCGCCTCGCAACACTAAGCAAAAAAAAACAAAAACATAACTAAAGCTTCTAAATTGGGGCTCTCCTAAGTTAAGGTACCACTGTACTGCATACTTCCCCTCTTAACAGCCCTTTTTGAGGTTTAGCCATTCCCTTGGAAAAAGTGAACCACAATTTAAAAGAACAAGCAAACACATTACTACACATCTAAAATGGCTGCCTTCTGGGCATCTTTGACCATGTACCTGATTTGCCGGTCGGCGCTCTCCACGCAGATGTGTTGGGGAGGAACATGCTGCGAGGGTAGCTGCTTCCATCGCTCTGCCTCCTTCACCATGGCCTCTGCATCCATCAGGCCAAAGCCGTACAGATGGCTGACTGTAGTCGAGAGACACGCACACACACCATTGAAAGTCATTAAAGTTGCATTTCTTAGGGACCTATTATGGAAAATTTACTTTTTATTGTTTGTATATAAATAGTTGAGTCTCCAGAGGAACCGCCCACCCATCAAGAGTGAAATTACACAACTAAGCACAGTAATCTCTTTTTTTCTGTGAAACCTATCCTTAGCCGTTTACTTTGCCCTAACTTGCCGTTAGATGCCGCCAAATCCGATCTAACATCACAGTAGTAATTTGGTGTCAAGGAAGTATGCTGAAGTGATACAACTCGATCGAGGGCTGAGCTGTTTGTGTCAAAAGCTTTAGTGATGCTTGTCTGCTTGGAAGCATATGTAGACTTCCAGTGCATTTTTCCAAAATTGAAATAATCTGCAAGGCATTTATTTTTATGGGTAATGTGGTTAAAATGTGTTTGAAATTAGTTTAAGAGTTTTGAGAGTAGAGTTTGTGGTATATTTATGATTTAAACAAGGAATAGGATCGTGATCATAGCAAATTTAAACATTTGAAGGGAGGCGTCAATTATTCACAGCTTTTCTCTATTCATGAAAGGGATTGGTCTCTATCGCCTGCAAATAGTGAGCTGCCTATTTCCCAAAATGTGTATGTGAATGAGCTGTTCTGCAACTCTGCCCCACCCACTGTTAGGTATCAGTGGGGTTCATTTACTTAATAAATGTCTCACAATGACTTTCTCCATCACTGACATGATTGGCTAGGGTGGGTGCGGTTCCATAGCCACATGTCAATTAAAGCTGAAACAATTACTTGAATAATTCAATAACAAAAAATGTTGAAGCAAAATCTCAGCCGCAAGGCATCATTTAATTCCTATCACCTGCATTATGTGGCCTGCATTATGTAGCCTGTTTAGCACAAAGTCCAATTTTCCACGCAGGCAACTAATTGCTGATGCCCACCACCATCAAGTGGGAGAGCCAAGAAATGTCTGTTAAAGTCAGAATGTCCAAAGCTCGGATCATACGGACAGAGGATATGAGCAGCAGCAACATGAAAAGCACTTCATGCACGTAACAGCTCAAATATGAATTATTTCCATACTTCTCCTAGTCACTTGGCTCACGCAGACTGACCCTGGCGTCTCTCAGACAAGGTATTGTATGCAAATACCATACGATGATATTCTGACAGTGTTTTCTTCCCTTCAAATGAAACATACTTCATACATCTGTATACTCATACATAAGAATTTACTCTTTACTCTAAATAATACAATAACAGACCCAGAGGGCCGATACATTATTATTCAGGTGACTATATTTAATAAAATATATACATTCGGTAATTTATATGCCCCTAATAATGATGATCCGGCTTTTTTCCATGAATTTTTCTCTAAGCTGTTTGAATTAGCAGCGAACTCTACTATTATTATTGGAGGAGACTTTAACACAACCTTAAATCCATTAATAGATCGTTCTAATAAAACAACATGTATAAGGCGATCACAATCTGCAAAAGTAATAGGGGAATATATGGATGACTTTGGCCTCGTCGACAGCTGGAGACTTAAAAACCCAAATAAGAAGGAATTTACCTTCTTTTCCGCTGTGCACCGGTCCTTTTCAAGAATAGATTTTTTTCTTACAAATAATTCTATTGCTGATAAAACCGTTACAAAAATACATCCTATTATTATTAGCGACCATGCACCAGTCTCCCTTTCCCTACAAGTTGATTATACCTTTAAACCACCACCTACATGGCGTTTTAACATCTCACTACTAAACGACGCAGAATTTGACAAAATTATAAGAAAAGAATGGGCAGACTTTTTGGAAATAAATGACTCTCCAGACCTATCTCCAGCTCTTCTCTGGGAAGCTGGGAAAGCAGTAATTAGAGGTAAAATTATATCATATTCATCTTATAAAAAGAAACAGGATCAAAAATTAGAAAAAGACTTGGAAGATAAAATTAAACAACTGACGGATGAGTACGCAATAAACCCAAATAACCAAATATGGACTGACTTACAAAATACAAAAATACAGTTAGACGATATGTTAACTAAAAAGACAGCGTTTATAATACAACAATTGAGATACAACAACTTTGAATATAATAACAAATCAGGTAAATTTCTTGCAAACCAACTTCAACGTAATCGGGAAAAATCGCTTATAACGGCTATTAAAGGGACAACTGGTGAATGTACACAATCACCAGAAGAAATTAATCAAATTTTTTATAATCATTATCACAACCTATACTCAGAAACTAATAAACCTAACCCAGAGCATATTGAGGCATTCCTCAGTAGCTTAAATATACCTCAGGTAACTACTGAATATAAAGATATGTTAGATGCACCACTTACTATAAACGAGTTGTACAGTGCTCTAGATAGTATGCCAAATGGCAAAGCACCCGGCCCGGATGGTTATCCGGCTATATTTTTAAAGCACTTCTGGTCAATGCTTGCTCCACTATTCTTAAGAGTAGTAACAGAAATTAAAACTAATGGTCACATACGCCCACACATGAATACAGCAGCAATTAAACTTTTATTAAAGCCAGAAAAAGACCCCACCCTTCCATCAAGTTACCGTCCGATTTCACTAATTAACACTAATGTTAAAATTATCACTAAGGCTTTTACATCTAGATTAGAAACAGTAATCCCGACAATCATTCATAGCGACCAAACAGGCTTTATTAAAGAGCGTCACTCTACTAATAATATTAGAAGGCTCTTTAACCTTATTAGTATGTCACAGCGGCATGATAAAAAGGCAGTTATTATATCATTGGATGCAGAAAAAGCTTTTGATAAAGTTAACTGGTCCTTCCTCTTTGCTGTTTTAAATAAATTTGGCTTTGGGAAGTCATTTATTCACTGGGTGTCAGTATTATATGATTCTCCTAAAGCTACTGTTACTACTAATGGGATTATATCTAAGAGTTTTACTCTACAGAGAGGCACAAGACAGGGATGCCCACTGTCGCCTTTATTATTTGCAATATTTATTGAACCGCTTGCATTAGCCATACGCCAGGAAAGAATGATTCAAGGAATTCACTCTGGGGTAACAGAACATAAAATTAATCTATATGCCGATGATATTTTACTTTATTTAGAAAAGCCTGCTATTTCGTTAGGGGAAGTATTTAACTTAAAAACTAAATTCTCACAGTTATCAGACTATTCTATTAACTGGACAAAATCAACACTTCTACCTATTACAGAAAATTCATGGAACCCTGCAAGCCAGGACCCATACTACTCATTTCCTATAGGTAATTTAAAATACTTAGGCATAAAAATCTCACCTAAATTAACTGATTTAGTTAATTTAAATTTCACTCCACTTCTGGATAGCATTTATAGTGACTTGGAGCGCTGGAATAATCTTCCTATTTCTCTAATAGGACGAATAGCCACTATTAAAATGAAAGTTTTACCCAAAATAAACTATTTTTTCTCAATGATTCCATTTAAACCTACGGCTAACTGGTTCCAGTTGTTGGACTCAGCCGTTACAAAATTTTACTGGAAAAAAAAAAAGAAGCAAAGATTAGTCTATCTACTCTTCAGAAAAATAAATCCAAAGGAGGTCTAGAGGCACCAAATTTTATGCACTATTATATAGCCAACCAGCTACAATATATTATTTTATGGGCACAACCCAATAGAGATACTAACTGTTGGCTGGAACTAGAACAGAAGGATTGTAATAACCTCAGACTCCTAGATTTACTCTTTATTACAACATCGATTAAGTGACATAACTGCTTTAAAAATCCAATGATTTCCGCCACCCTGACTGCCTGGTGGAAGGCACTAGAAATGACAAAAGCCCAAGTGGAGCCCAGCGGGCTTTCTCCCCTATGGCATAACCCCGACTTTCAAATTAACAACCAATCGTTTTATTTGAATGTGTGGGAGCAGAAAGGAATTACACATCTCCACCATCTCTTCTCAGATAATATGTTTATATCATATACATCCTTGCTCCAAAAATATAAAATAAAAAACGGAAACTTTTTACATTATTTGCAAGTTAAAAGTATGATAAAGAAACAAATTCCAACACTCCAGGGTACGCTCCAACCGCCTGTTTTAGCTAAAGATATTACCAAGCTTTCTCCGACAACAACAAAAAAACTCTCAAAAATATATAAGTTACTTTCATATACTGATAAAACGTCTTTACCCATCCCAAAATGGGAAACAGACTTGTCTATAGCTCCGGAATCTGTCTTTTGGATTCAAGTTTGTGAAAACGTTTTTAAAATGACAAAACACACAAATTTACAACTTATCCAATATAAAATTACTCACAGAACATACATTACTCAATATATGATGAAGAAAATGGGACTCTCAGACTCCGACATTTGTCTCCAGTGTTTACAAAACACTACAGACACTTATTTTCATGCTTTATGGTTATGTACTCCAGTTATGTTTTTCTGGACTAAAGTCTTAGAAAAACTTTCCGCTGTCTTGGACTGTAGGATACCGTTCTCTCCAAACTTGTGTTTGCTAGGTGACTTAACAACAATTGACTTACCACATAAACAATTTCAATCTATACTTGTAGCCCTTACTATCGCAAAAAAAACAATTCTTGTTAACTGGAAAAATAAACAAACTTTGAATATCGACCAATGGTCTAACCTCCTCATAAATCATATTTTAATGGAAAAAATATCTGCCTCAAATAAAAACCAAATGTCAAAATTTAAAGAAACATGGTCTACGTATATAGAATTTTTTAACCTAAACTTGGATTTTAATTCTGCCTGTTAGCGAGAGCCACAGCAGCGTTATAACTTGCATTGATGTTTCTGTATTAGGCAATTTGTAACTAATGGTTGTGTTTCTATAGTCAGGAACCCGGCTGCTGCCAGCGGGATCGAGCGGATTCACCTCCGATGGGCACCAGGGGTTGATATTCGGATTCACGGCATGCCAGTGGGTTAATTCTGTGGGTGCTGTCCCCCCTGGCTGTGCGTGGGCGGGTCTGCCCCTCTGTTAGCTGCTGGGTGGCGGCTGCGTCTTGGCCTTTCCCTGGGTCTCTTGGGGGGTGCTGCGTTGCGGGGCTTTCCCTGGTGTCGGGGGCGGCGCCGTTCCGGCGCGGTCCGTCGCTCTGGGCCCGGCGACGCGGTTCGGGGCCTGTGGGCCGCCGGGGTGCCCGGTGGTTCCCTCTCCCCTCCCCCTTCCTCCCCCTTGCTGCCTCTCCCTCCTCGCCTCTCCCCGCCCGTCCTCCGCCTCCCTGTCCCCTCTCCCTCGTCACCCTTCCTCCTCCTCTCCCCCTCTCCTTGCGTCCCTGCCGCTGCCCCCTGCCCTTCTTGTCGTCCCCTTCCCCCCTCCCTTCCCCCTCCCCGGTACGTCTTCCTTCCCCTCCCCTGGGCCGGGGGCTCCATCCATGGCCCGGGTCTCGGTGCTACGGGGGCCGGCGGGGGTGGCTGGGGTTTGGTGTCGTGCCCGCCCCGCTCCAGTGGGCGTCCTGGCACCTCGGCGGGACCCAGTATCCGGGGGGCGAGCCCTATCGCCCCGCCGGACGGGTCCCATATGCCCGCCGGGGTCCTGGTGGGGTGGGTGGGGGCTTGGTGGGCCGGTGCGCCTCCTGCCCCCGCCCGGTTGGGGAGGGTCCCGCTGGTCACTCCTCTTAACTCACTACACTAGGTTTGCACAATACACTTTTATAGACATATAGGGCACATAACACACTTTGGGGGGTGGGGTAGGGTGGAAACACCGTCTTCACCCTACAACTCCCCTCCAATTTTAATACACCACACAACTTGTGTGTGTGTGTGGGGGGGGGGGCTTGTGGGGGTGCCATCGGTTGGGGGCCGCAGTATAGAGCAGTGCTGCGGTCCCCTGTCCGTGACCCCCCCCCCCCGCCCTATCTATTTTTTTTAATGCACCACATACACTCAGTAACATGCTTGGGTGGCGGGTGGATCGGAGCGTGGGAATATCATTTCCATCGGCTCCGGTTCACCTGCTCCTAATTTTAATGCACCACACACACACACACACTTGTATATATACTTGGTGGGGTCACATTCACGGTTTAGGGGTAGAGTTCGCCAGTCGGCGAACTCTACCCGAGAAAAGGGGGTCGTGGGGGGTGCGGGGGTTGGGGGCCGGTGGGGTGCCTGGTGGGCCTGCAGTACCCTGTCCTGCTGCGTTGGGCCGGGGGCGCGGGCCGTGTTGGGGCGGGGGGCGCTCCTGCTCCTGGGTTTGCTCTCCGGCCGGTGGCCCTGGCGGGGCCCGGGAGTCGTCCTTTGGCGCTGCCGCGGCCTGGGGGGCCCTGAGGTGTTGCGCTTGCTCTGTTCCGGCGGGGGTCGACGGCTCCCCTCTTTGGTGGAGATTTTCATGCATGCCAGATCCACCACACCAGCATCTACCGAAACTCAGACACAATCTGTTTCCTCCTCAGGTTATTGAATCGGTGGAGGCTGGTGTCTGCGGATCTCACGCGGCTTCGTCTGTCCTTCCTTCCTTTTCTCGGTCTCTCCTTTGGTCTCTTGAGGCCTCCCTGATTTTATGTTTTTTGGATTTGTTGGGGTCTGGATGTTTCTTGGGCTGGGGAGGAGTTCTGGTGGGGGGTGTCTGGTCGGTGCTGGATTTCACCTTCCTTGGTTTTCTTTGGTCCCCTCGGGTCTCCTGGTGTTCGGTTTAGGTGAACGGTATGAGATTTTTTCTAATAGGTTTTCTGGTGAGCTAACAAATACACGCACGCACATACATACACACCCACACACAAAAAAATATATATATAAAAAAAATAATAATAATAATAAAAAATAATAAAATAAAAGAGCAATGATGATGACATTTCCGAATGAACAATACTGAGCTCTTATTAAAAAAAAAAAAAAAAAAAAAAAATGAAACATACTTGCGTCTCCTTTTCGCAGACCTTGACTTAAAGAAGGCATAAGGGATGGGGAAGGCATTACAGAGTGTGTCATGATGATAAGATAAACGTTGCAAAGTTAGCACAGCCGCTTAAGCGTGAGGTGTCTTCATTGGTCCAACTAGTATTGTATGCTGCTTTTCCACTGCACAGTCCAAATTCACATCAGCCAGTTAACAAACATTTAGTTCTCCCTGCTAAAGAGATCGTAGAAGAGATTCAGGTCCAACTCAGCAAAGTAGAGAATGTGGAGCACAACAATGCAACACCCACTGCAACAAGGTAAGCAAAACTTTTCAATATTTGCCAGTTAGCCACAGTACAAGAGATTAAGGGGACTAATACTAAAAATTCCATAATGAACACGCTCGACACGCTCCTACAGCAAAGTGGCATATACAGTAATACTGCACCGTCTAAAGCTAAAACACAATAACAGGATTTGGCTTATGGACATAATGTAGGCCTCTGCAGTAAAGTAGAGACTGGGGATAATACTGCACTGACCATAGCTCAGGATCATTAACAGGGTTTGCAAACATTATAATGTAAGTGTAATTTTTTTTCCATTTCTTGTGGCCTATCCTCAACTGTTACACTCTTGAATCTGATTGACCAACGAGCAGACCAGAGTGACGAGCTGTAGTTCACGTGACATCTGCTTGGCATGCGTAGAACCCTGGCTGACTAGGTACTGAAATCGTTCTACCTCATACCTGCGTTTGCCAGTGAAAAAGCTTTTAAAGATAGTTAAGTCATGTCGTTACTTTCTACTTACAAATACTACCTACTGTACTATACAAGGAAATTAAAGGCTGCTGCAGGACAGTGGAGTGTGTGAACTATTATACTGCAGTGTCCAAAGCTAAAATGAAAAGCAACAGGGTACTGTACTTAAGTACTTAGTTTTTTATTTTCTAAATGGTTTACTGTAACCTCAAATGACAAATCTGAATGACCACTGAGGTATCAGTTGTTTACATCATCCTTATGACATCTGCTCAGTACCAAAGGTATTTCTACTAAAACCTTTGGCCAGTGGAAAAGCGTCAAAAACAAGTTGAATCATGGCATTACTTCTCCACTCTAAGAAGACCAATTTTATTCATAGATCATGAGACAATGGTCCAGCGCAGCAAAGCCGAGACTGTGGAGAATAATAATGCACCCTGGCTAACCACTAACTGAAATGGTACATCCTGGTACCTGCTTTTCCCAGGGAAGAAGCAAATCGAGCCCTGGCATTACTTCCCCACATTTAAGAGACCGTATCCGAGAGGTTAGTAATGGCCGCTCCAGCCGAGTGGATACTACAATGTATATATAATACGTTGTTTACATACCATTATAACCAGCTGCATTGGTCTTCCAGTCAGGAGCGCTGAGGTGGCCAGCTCTGGATGTCTTCACAATGATGTGCTGAACATCTCGCCAAGTTAGAAGAGGACTAGAAGAAGGTAAACACAAACACACATGAACTCATATGTAAACATAACATGTACGCACACAACATTGTGGAGCGACCGCACGTTGGATTTGACTTCCATGTCAAAGACACCATATCTCCACCTGACACAATTCAAACAGGAGGTGGTAAATATCTACTATTTAAAGAATTATGGCAATATACACAACTTCTTAACTCTATTTAGGGGGCAATATGAAAATGTTCAGCAGCTTTTGTCCCAGAACAGCTCAGTTTTTAAACTTCAGCATGAATTCAGCTTTACAGGGGCCAGAAAAACGAGCCTCACAAAGCACTGGAAGAAAAGATGGTCGATAAGAGGCGGAAAAGAGGATAAAAACGAAAACGATGCAACCGCAAAATGGAGGGGGAAATTACAGGGAGACTTGGCTAGAGCTTGTTGAGGCGCCTTCATCTGTGCCACCCCCACCTACCCGCCAGCTTCTCTGTTCTCACGTGAGATCCATTACAGGACAGGCAACCATGTGTCACAACTCCTTTCATGTCGCCAACGCTACATTAAATAGTGGGGGAATAACCGGGAAGTGGGTCAACGTGTTTCCTGGGATTCCCTTCCATGTCCGTATGTCTGCCAGATGCTTCCACGCCATCCGAGAACGCCGGCTTCACTTGCCCTGAATGCAATTGTCAGCCAACCATTGTGTTTCGTGAGGATAAAGCATTATTGCGTGACAGTCGAAAGAAAAGGGCCGGCACCTGAGGACACTGGGCCTCATAATGCAACACTTGGGCAGGATTACAAAGTAGACAATTTACAAAGGGTAGTGAAAAACGTTCTGTTAAAAAAATGACAAAAAAAGAATTAGAATGGAAGAGGTAGAAGAAGAAACTTGAGAAAATTAAAGAAAAATGGTGCAAAATATCACATCAAGTGTTCAGTCATAAACATGATAACCGGTTATCACCTCCAGGTATCATGAAAAGACTGTGGACCAAACTACTTGGACACCACCAGTCTTCCTGCAGTCCGTAGTACCCAGGTCGGCAAAATTGTTGGTATCCCTGCTGTCAACAAAAAAATAAATAACGTGTATATAATGTGACAAAAGTAATTTCCTGTAAACTACCCAATGAAAAAAATTATTGCTTTGTTTTCATGGTCCAATAGATTTTTTTTTTTAACACTTCTGAAAGTGGGCAGATCAAAATCGATTGGACCCTGAACTTTCGTGCTCAACTTTTTAATGCAATTGGCATAATAAAAGGATTTCTCTAACTGCTTGATTTGCCTTTAGTTTTCTTCTTCTTTTTTTTATCCTGGCAGATTCAAGACACCCAGTGCTCGAATGAGAGCAAAGCAATCCTGGCTGGAAGTTTCACAACACAATGGATCCTCTTGCATGTTTCATAGTCTTCACGTTTCCAGTGAGTGTATTCTCACAGAAGCTTTTGTGGCTTGTCAGTATGCATTCTTGGCAAAGTGCAGTCTTGTCAGTTTCAGGTCATTTTTAGTGGCCTTTATTGGAGTTAATCCTTTGATGCCCATGACAGTTCTACTTCCAAAATGTGTACGACATTTAAGGCAAGAATTTCTTTCAAACTATTTTTTACCAGCTTTAAATTGACCACATTATGTAAAAGTGATAATTTAGTATCCTGACCTGTATAGAAATCTTGTCAGCTGCCTAATGATAACAATGTGTCTTAAAGTTCATTTACAGGAGCCCACCACAAAACATTGGTTCTCTGCCCATGTAGTGGCAGAGTGCCTGGGTAAAGATTTTCAAGCAACTGTCAATGTCAAATAGTAAGTACTGCTGCCGTCAGACAAAATGCGAGTTGAGCTTTTTTTGCATTTTCCCTCACACATGCATGCACTTTTTGTTTAAATAAAATCTGCTTTGGGTTTGTTTGCTTTGGAATCTACCATCAGCGTTCTTACGCACCCTCACAAATTAGCCTACTGAAATGCCCTCATATATGGGCAAGGACAGCCTTAGTAGCTGATGCACTTTCCGCTGTTTATTGAATGAGACAACCAAACACCTAAAAATAAAAAGTAAGACCACTGCGCATGGAGCTAAAGTGGGTCACAATTAACGCAACCTGACTCCAGCACCTGGCATCAATCATTCAGCCATGCCCCAAAGACACACATCATGGAACAGTTTACATTTTTGAAGATATTGGAATTGATGTACATTTCATATATCGGTATTTGTTTTTAAATATTTTAAGTAACTAAATAACTAAACGCAAATATATGCCATGAAGGCCAAATGAATTTGAGCACAAAAGATCAATATTAATGGGGTGGTGGGCGTGTAGTAGCTGGCAATGAGTAATTGTGGCCCCATAAATGTTTTATGGTCATTAATTAAGAGTGGAATGGCATCGTTATCTAGGTCACAACATCCTTCCTCTCATAAACAACCCAATACTAATTAACGAACCAAGCGCACTAACTTACACAAAACCACTGGCGGCGGCAGCTGCAGCAAATCTGAAGGTTTTAATGCGACTTCCTCAGAGCTCTGGTGACGGGTAATTAAACTAGAAAAAATATGATGCGCTATAACGCGGGGGCCGGGGTGCCAAATATGCTCAATATTCTAGCGATGCAGATTAGTGGTGCAACAAATAATCTGTTCCGGTCAAACTGTTGCCGCATCACACCTTTATTAACTACAGATATCATAGCATATTACAGAGGTGGGAAAGGGAGAGACCGCGGGCACACCATCATTCATTTTGTCATGTTTGGTCTAAAATTGGTTAATTAAAATGTATTCATGACCTTATTTAGATTTGTTTCCCTTTGTTATTAAATTATTAATTTATTGTACTTTATGAAAACCAGTAAATTATCGATAGTAAAGTGAACTATTAAAAAAAAAAAATTATCTACTTGTTTCAATAATTATAATTTAAATTAATTAAAATACAAAAATACAATAACAATTAGGATATTATTTGATCATTAATTTAAACAATTTTACATTAAATATAAATACATGTATCTAATGAACATTTTACTGTATCAAATAATTGCTTAAATATTGATTATTGACCTAAATATTTAAAAATTTGTATCTATTATAATTTTAGCTGATGTTAAGTTTGGTCGGTATGGCAACGTGATGTGTGGACAAATTTCCTGAAAACTCCAGTTTGTCATTCCACTGTGTTTTACCTAGTGTGTGTCGCCTTCCCGTATGGTTTTGTCTCTTTCCTTCATTGTAGTCCTCCTCACCGTTTAATTTTTCTTTTACCGCCTTCCTCTGATGCTAACTCAACTTGACAGGGACATAATATGCATGTGTTTTCCCAAATACATAAATTAAGGACTGTATGTCGTCTAACGGAAATTGCAAGACAACCGTCAAAACCAGGCTGACAAGTTTGATCTACGTGTCTACCATTAGTGTTTAATAACAAGTTTTTCTGAGGTCACTATGACCTTCTAAACAGCTCATCTCTACACCTATGCCCGAGGCCTTTCCTGTTTTACCAAAACATTGAAAAGCTCTTTCACACTATGAGGAAACCACACAACAGCCAATTTTTGGCGCTGACATTGGTTCATCAAATGCCAACTGATACCATCAGAGAATGTGTCAAAGGGGATTGATGCTTCCTTGCATGGATGTGCATGCAAGTTTATCCACGTGGATTTAAAGAAAAGACAAAGGAGAAAAGACAAGGGGAGGAAGCAGAAAGGCAGGTGAGCAGAGTCGGCGTGTAAATAATCTTGTTCAGGAAACAGGCTTACGTGCCCGGCCATACCAGGAAAAGCCGGAATATTTTCTACCGCTGGAGATTAAAAGCGGATTATCCGGGTTAAACGAAAAGACCTCTGCTAATTGAGCAGCCAAGCACGTGACGAAGGGCAAAAGTCGCCTTGGTCATCCATGCTCTGCTTTCTTAATTCATAATTTGCGAAAAGCACATCCGCATACTGTAAATCCGAATAGGAAACACTAACAAACAGCAACAATACAGTAGAGTAAAATGAAAGTCTCCTGAAATCTCGACACTAAGGACAATTTCATCTAAGAGGAGACTGAGCATTGTGTCAGCATAGCGTGGACCAGGGGTCAGCAACTCCAGTCCCCAAGGGCCCCTATCCTGCATGGCGTCGATGTTTCCCTCCTCCAACAAACCTGATTACAATGATCAGATCATCAGCAAGATCCGCAGAAGCCTGATACGATAACAATCCTGACCATTTTAATCAGGTGTGTTGGAGGAGGGAAACATCTAAAACATGCAGGACAGGGACCCTCAAGGACCAGAGTTGGTGTCGAAGACGATGGCATATAATACTGCTAAGAATCAACTCCAGGGGACACTGACATTACCTTACGCTAACAAACAACAATAATGGAGAATGAGAGTTTCTTGTATTTACTTTGACATATTAGCTGTTTGTCATGGTAAGGAGAAATTTTATTTAAGGCAAGAATGAGGGAAACTGTGGAATATAAAATGCAGCCTAACATCCACTTTGTGACAACTTTTGAAAACAATTGAAATCAGTTGAATTGTGCAAGTGTGTGCCAAATGTACCGGACTTTAGGCGTTATTTGGACCAGGCATGGTTCAAATGGCTTGTTGTTCCACTCAAATGCATGCCATTACAAGCCCATGCAAGACTTCCCGACGTGTGTTCCGCAAAAGGAATGATGGGGAAGGGATGCAGTTAAGTGGATCTTACTTTGCTTCGAGGGCCAGAGCGATGATGGCGGCGGCCATTGGAGCTGAAGCCGACGTCCCGGTGTGACTGTCCGTGCAGCGGTGCCTCAGGTCTGTAGTGATCTGCATGGTGAGGGAGAGAAAGTGATTTACTTGGCCCCTCAAATTCTATCTTTGACCAAATGACTCAGAGTCAGTGATTTTCTACGCAAAAGTATTTTAAAGAATTTAGTACATAGGGATCAAGCCACAAATAGCTGAGAACCGTGAGTAAATGACCTTGCCCCACCCCACTAAATGTTTAGAATAGCTTCTGTTACCGTATTTATAATATAACACAAACAAATGATCCAAAAACAGTTTAATGTTATTTCAAACTTAGCATACATTACTCTGTGTAATTTGGCGAAGACCATTTCTTAACTTTTTCTGGTCCCGAGGCTGAACTTCGCTCCATCCCAACATATAAAGCTTGTCATCTAGTTGAGATCACTTCAACAACTGTCTTTGACATCAAACCATCCTATTTAATGCTGCGGCCAGACCAAACATGAGTTAAGCTTTTCTCTACATCTTAAGTCATTGGACTTTGCACAGATAGGCAAAAAT
The DNA here is from genome assembly GCF_054856555.1 of Leptonotus elevatus. Taxonomy (NCBI): domain Eukaryota; kingdom Metazoa; phylum Chordata; class Actinopteri; order Syngnathiformes; family Syngnathidae; genus Leptonotus; species Leptonotus elevatus. The sequence continues at coordinate 13,516,865 of NC_141243.1, read as the reverse complement.
CTGTGCTTGTTGACGACGCAAGTGGGGACAGGTACCCAAGACAGCCAACTTCCAATACAAGCCTGGACCAAGACAAAAAGTATAGGGAGAGGTGTGTCTAAAAAATGTCACGTTTTTGAGGTCCACATATATATGCGACATTTTCACATGTTTTGTCCACAGATTTGGAAAGGCTCAAAGTAATTTGTGTAACAAATAAAGCAATTCAGTAATCAGGTGTAGAAATGACAGGCACTTGTCATTTAGGGTCACCCTGTACAGCTACCAAGCTATTCTCTTCATTTTGTAGCTTTTCTCTTGGCTGCACTGCTTGCAATACTGCTTGAGGATGTTACGATTCACGGCAGGTCTTGGTCCTTAACCTCAGTGAAAAGGGAGGGTTCATTGTAGTTGGATCATGGCAAGCTTTGTCCAAATCATATGGACTTCTAGAGCGTGGCAGTCTGCGAGCCAAGAGAAAGTTTGGCCAGCTCCTCGTCTGAGCCCTCATCAAAGGACCTTTGCTGGACTGAAAAGTTGGAGGGATTATCCCAACACAAACACACAAGCACTAAAAATGTGCTGCAGCACAGAATGTGTTCAAGTCGATTAGAGTGACGCGCAAAAATGGCTCATTTGTACAAAGCAACCGGGTTACTGTGTGTGTCCACTGGTAGCGCCGATGCGAGGAATGTAGCAGGACGGTGCCAGACAAGGTAGCTAACATTGGCTAACTGGCACTTTTCATCCCAGTGGACCGCGGTTACGATGCGGTAGAAGTGGTTCAAGCCGAGTGAGGTACAAAATAACTTTTGGTCCAAAGCTTTTCAGTCCAAAGCTTTGAGCTACAATTAAAAAAAGTTTCAACATACAGTCCTTTTGAAACCAAATAAATTCAATCCACTTAAAGGTGAAAATGAGTCCAATAGTTTTGCTCATTTGAAAAGAAGATCCATTTTTTTCTGGTCAAAAAGCCATGGGTCCACTTCAAACTCCCATTATTTTTAATACAGAAATGCAATTTTGACAGGCAGCATGAATTCATTGTGATTCCTGGTGCAATATTGCCAAGTTGAATTTGTGTCAGTGCAGTTTCAATATTTACATTCTTTAACCACACAGAAGGCGGCAAGATCTTCACACCAGACCAAAATGTGTGTGTCAAGCCAACATACCACGTATTTCATAAAAAAAGACAAAAAAAGCAGTAAAAAAGGTCAAACGTCAACTTCAACCCATCATTCCATACCTTTAAGCAAAGAACAGCGACACCAAGGAAAACAAAGCGGACTACAAGATACCTACTAAATTATAGTCCTGGTAACTCCCAAGATAGGGCCCGACACTTCCTAAGTTTGTTATCAAACACCTTCAAAGGCATACTCTACATCCGCCCAAGTTAATACCCCCAATACCGCCTCGTAAGTTAGGGCCCCTGCTAACTACTAAGTTAAGGCTTCCGATGCCTCCTAAGTTAGGTCGCAGTTAGTCTTAGGGTCCTGATTTGTCCTCCAAAGTTAGGACACCCTAAACCTCATAAGTCAGGGCCCGATTCCCATAAAGTTGCGGCTTCCATACCTCCAAATCTTTGACACGATACATTTTAGGATAAAAAATAAGTGGCCCTGACACCGCTCAAGAGAGAGGTCCTGATACCACTTAAGTTTCTGTGTCAGTGCTGTTTGTAGAGACCCCAGAGAACAAGCGGACAAATGCCAGCTGTCAAGGATATTTGATAAACTTTTAAGGGACTTTAGCCCCTCGCATTCATTTGTAACTATACCTAGACCACCTTGTAGTGAGACTGATTGATTTGGTGTGCACTCGGATCCGACTAGATGGACTTCAAATTCCCTCATTACCCAACCATTCCAATGTTCCAGCTTACAATCTTCCGGTCGTAGTTCTCGCCGCTGCTATAGGTGGTGGTGAGCGTGGATGAGCACTCCTCCAGGTACCAGGGCTTGCGTCCGCTCTCCGCCGTGCTCGAGATGGAGATGGTGTAGATGGAGTTGGTGTAGCCATCGCACGAACAGTGGTCACGGCTTCGGCCGCCGTTGCCTGAGGCCCACACGAAGATAGAGCCCAGGCCCTTCCGCCCCTGCAAAGGGGAAGAAAGAAAAAAAAACACAGCATGCTTGCTTACCTTACTCATTGTAAGCTTTTTAGTTTAGAGTTGCTCAGAGTTACAGGCTCTATGGATCACAGTGATCAAGGAGAATAATTATCTTTATTTGTCATGTACACACATGTACGTGAAATTTGACCTGTGCATTTCATCCATCAAAGTAGTGGACACGGCAAACACACAGTTATTGGCACACACTGGTGCAGGGGAACACTTAAGCGCTCGGGGAGCAGTTTGGGGTATCGGTATCTTGCAAAGTGTCTTGAAAGTGAAAGATCAGACGAGCTCTCCGGAGGGATTTGGATGGGGGGGCATAATGTAGTGGGGTTTTAATTTGCTTTGCTTTGTTGTTGTCAGCGGGATGCATTTTTCATGCGGTCCGCAACTGCCACTGGCAAGATTTACTGTAGCTTTAACAAATAACTCAGCCGTAAGACTCAACAAAACATTTTATTGAGTCACCTCCAGAAGAAATGCTGCTCAAATAAAGTTCTTACGAGACAAAAAGAGTGACTGAGTAGCAGTGGTGGGAAGTAAAGAATAAATACCTGGCAATAGTAATTGAATAACATTTTATTTTTACAGCATAGTGTATCTTTTAGGGATAGACCGATTATTAGCCAGACCGATCATCAGCATTTTGAAAAATATCGGCATCAGCCTTTTAAAAAAAATTAGATGTGAAGGCCGATAATAGATCAATTTACAACTGTTATTTAAATGTTCATTTAACTTTATAAAATATGCTGCTGACCATGGAAACTCTCCTTCTGTTTTTGTTTGAAATTAACTAAGTGAAAATTTTGCATTTCAGATATTTGGAAATTTTGGAAAACTTAATTGACGGGAAAAAAAAAACTATAGGGACAGGAGCCATTTAATTGTTTAAATTACATACAAGTTCCCTGAACTTTTTGTTAGAATTTTAAAACAAAGATGCCTAACATAAAAAACAACAACATTTTGCAAATCTGAAAGATTGTTCAAGAAACATACAGTAATTTCTGGACTATAAGGCGCACCTGACTATTAGCCACGCTGGCTGGCTAAATTTGAGCAATACTCGAGTTTGTTACACATATAAGCCGCACCCGACTGTAACCCACAGGTGTTTTAATGTTACCGCACTGGGTTCCCGCTACTTTCTTTTCCATAATGATGCAAATTGTCTCGCTCTCGTTCTGTCTCTCTTACTGTAATTGGGCTTGCTTGGTTTGTTTTGCTCTGCCTGCCACTCTTGCGCTTCCTTTATACTGCGCCCCCTTGTGATCTGATGGATAAGCCGCACCTTTGTATTAGCCGCAGGGTCGAATGCAAGTGAAAAAAGTAGCGGCTTATAGTCCAGAAATCACTGTTATGCTTAGTGAAAATGCAAAATTCAGCATCTCAATAAATTAAGACTATTACACACAAAAAACTATCAAGATGATTTTTACAACAGAAATTAGGTAGGAATTGTTTCAATGAGTTTGTATCATTTGAGTTTCAATTGAATATACTTTATATCTAACTCACAAAATAAACCTACTTCTACAATATTCAGAGAGGCACCTGTATCCATGCATCTTCTAGACCCTGGATGCGTAGCTAACCAATTTTAGAGAACATACTGGTTTAGACAAATGAGCATTCACACCCAAGGACAAATAAAAGTCTTAAACGAACCTAACAGAGTGCATGTTGTTGGCATGTGGAAGGATAGCAGAAAAGAAAAAAAGATGGAGAAAACCCACGCAAGCACGGGGAGAACACGCAAACTCCACACAAGAAGCCCAGAGCGCAAATTCAAACTCCCAAGCACAGAACTAATATGTCCCCTTTAAGGTTTGTTTGCAGGATTTGGAAATAGAAATACTTAGCTAATGATTTTTTTCCCCCCACTTGTGTTAACACTGTAGGCAATTTTCAACATTTTTCCTTAATTTCCCTGTGAATAATACATGAATCTTAACGACAAGCTTTTGCATCTATTTTGCATTATTTATGATGCAAATAATATTCAAGATAGTCTCCATGTTTCATTTGAAATTCTCTTTTCAACTTTTATTCAAGAGTCTTAAAAGAAGATCAAGCATTTATACACTTTTCCTGTACAGCCAAGGTAGGAAATCGCTAGCCTGGAAACCAGATGCATCACTGTACCAGCAACTGAAGTCTCATCAAAACGCATTTGTGACATCAGAAAAGCGACTTGTGGGCATTTTGACCCAGTATAGTTGCCATAGTTGGAGAACAAATATGGCCAACCGTATAGCTATGGCTCCTTGCATAGGTGTCTTGACACACGTCTTTTGAAATACAGTGGTCCCTCGCTACTTCACAGTTCACTTATTGCGGAGTCACTACATTGTGGATTTGTATTTGGGTCCAAAATTCCTATATTACAGGGTTTATATCTTGAGTTGTACCGCACTATTTTACAGATTTTTCAGAGATTATTAAGAAAGTACATGTGGCTTGCCAAGCTCGGAAATTGCCCCAACTGTGCATGTTTTCACAAAGTAAATCCCGCAATCAACTATTTGGATGCATGGCAACATCAAAGGCAATGACTTTCACAACAGTAGGGCAGGAGAAGCCAGCGTCAAATTTTACACTTCTCACCAGGCATTCCCTTAGACACAGACGCCACCCTGCACCTGTTGCGGCGCTGGTATTACCAACAAAGATTGGAAAATTGCCTCGTTGACTTTGTCTGCAACTGAGCTAATTTTTAGATAGTTTGTACGGAAAGGGGCTAATGTGAGTCTGTAGCTTTTTTTTTTGTGGTAATTGAGCTTTTTACTGTACATTACAGACTGTAAAGTAAAATGAAAGTAATGTACCGTTAGTTGAATCAGTTTAATTAATACATTTATTTATTTATTCCTTTTGGGGGAGGGGGGGGGGATTTTGTGGTTTTGTATTATTTTGCCTTTTACATCTAGCATTTGTGAGGTTTTCCACCCTTTTCCTGTTTGTCAACATTGTAGCTGTACGAGCTTAAAAACAAGGAGAGAAGTTTCTGCCTTTTATGGCTTTAGCAAGCAGAGAACTGAAACTCCTGTTTGAGTCACACGTGCAGCTGCAAAGTCCAAAGGCTGCGACCCTTGTCAGGCATGTCTCAAACGACACAACAGCTTTGTCCAGTAAAATGTCCTTTTGCATTGTTGCAGAACTCCATGCTAGGCTCAAAAAGCCATTTCCGTTTAGAGTCAAGAGAATGGCAAGACATGAAGGTCTAAGACATCCGACAATGACCTTTGACACATTCTTCCAAGCTCAAGCTTCCACTAGCCAACTTTGTCAATGTGTGACATTTGACTTGTTCGCCTAAATCTCGACTAGAAGACTGTGTGACTTAAAAGCTGCTGGAATGCTCCTTAGCTCGTAATATTCAAAATTTTCAGGACAAATACGATTCTAAAGATGGACGTAAATACTCCTGGACCTCCATATCCTTTCCTCTGAGCTCTACAAGTGGCTTTTTCTTTGGCTTAAGTTTTTCCTCTCATAGAACCCTAAGTTTTTAATTTAAGATTTAGTTTTTTTGTCCGGACTTCTCAGTACAAGTGTCAAAATGAAGGACTGTACCCAGGATTATAAATGAATGCCTACCAACCTGCCAAATCTGGGTTTAAATTTGTTTTGGTGATTGTTGATAAAAACGTAATCAGCAGTTGGGCCGGTGATACATGAGGCAATCGTTTCCGTCAGATATGCTTAAATTGATGGATTCATCCAAAAATAACTGGTTAGCGTCTCGATTTAAACCAGGGGTGTCCAAACTTTGAAGGGCCAAATAAGGACATCATTCATTTAACACTAAACCAAAATCATCAGCGTAGATAAAGATATGTAAAGCTATAATATTATAACAGTTTTTTTTCTTTACATTCTCTAATATACAGCAAGTCTTTTTTGTGTGCATTTTTTGTAGTACCAGTGTAGCAGTCATCTTTTTGTATCATATTTTTCATGATTTGGTCTGGGAAAACCAGTTCCTCACCATGCGGATACCGTTCTCAAAAGCCTGCCTGGCCAGAGCTGCGGGTCCGTCCACTGTCTTGCCGTCATCATCGGGTCCCCAGCTGGCACTGTATATGTCAATATGCTGCGGCTGCAAGCTCAGAGACTTGGCCTCCACCATGTCCGTCACATCCCCGTCCAGCATGCGCACACCTGGTGCACAAACAAACACACCGCGAGGGATGAAATAGGTTACTAATGAAACATAACATTTTAGTTTGTATTAGGTCTTCCAATTTTCCCATTTATCTTCTTCTCCCATTGTGTGATGTTTTTAATTAGCAAGCAGAATCTCACTCAATAGAGCAGAGTAAAAGCACTGTTTCTTCTTAACAAATATGCAAGGTAAAAACTACAGTATACAATATTGCATTAAAACTACTCTACAAGTACATTTTGTCCAAAAAATTACTTGAATAACTGTAACTAAGCAAATGTAGCGTATTACTACCGAGCTCGAGTCAAGACTTATTGACTTTCTTGGCTAAAACTTATGAAATAGTCAACATTTTGCATTTCAACAACAAGAGATGCAACAAATCAATATCTAATGTCATCCCTCACCAAACAACTCACAAAAGCAGGTCAACTACATCAGCATCACAACATTAAGTTTCCTGTCCGCCATGCGTTTAAGTAAAAAGACAAAATACGGAGACCACTAAGAACTATGTGATCGTGACAATGTTAAAACAGCTGATGCTGACATAAAGGATCACACTACAGTGCTACTGATAACCTTCCGATGTCATTTTTTAGTGCCACTTTGTTGCTTTCTGTTGTTGACACTGTTGATAGCACTAAAAAAAATTAAAGACAGATTCCTTGCGCCAAAAACTGCACTACTTACTGTAGGTAAATTGTTATAATAGCTAATCTAACTTGCTATAACATATCATAAATAAAAATACATTTTAATTTTTGTTTATGGGTAAAGGTTTTTAACATGGTCAGCAGAGCAAAACAAGCAAAATGTTTAATCTAATAACAAAGAGGGCAATTTTCATTTATTTCACATTATACCATGTGAGTGCCTCTAAATGAGCCTCCCAAATACGTTTTTAGATTAAAGTAAAGAGGAACCAGGAGGATTGCAGATTTTTTTGCTGCATTATTTTGAATGACTACATTTTTGTTATGGATGTTTACAATACAACTTAATTCACCATTAGCCAGGTTAGCTACACGTTCATTTTTATTTCACAAAACACATACAAATGATTGTGACTATTATGCTGCTTGTTTCTGTTTTAGCACAAATTTCAGATTTTCGCAGGGGGTGGGGGGGAGGACAGACAGACAGATAAATAGATATTCGACTCGCTTAACCCAACTGAGGCATTGTTATAAAAATACTTATTTTGCTAACTACAACCGTGATATAAAATGGAAAATATCATACCTATCTGAATGTAAATTGCTGACATACCTCTGCTTAATGAACCAAATAGAAGATATAAATAGACGAAAACACAGATAAGCCCACCTCCTATCCTGGCGTTGTAGGCAATTCCCACAATACAGTGCGAGTTGTTTGCGGACGCAGCCACTTCTCCTGCACACCGCGTCCCGTGTCTGGGAAGAGACCACATGCAAGTTATTAGACCGACTAACACACGGCATGTCTCACCAGGGCAGCTGTGTCAAATGCACGAGTAGATACACATACACGCTAACATGTCAACACACACATACAACAGAATAACATTCCACCAGTCATTGCAGCAGTGACAATCGTCAAAAACCTTTAAAAAAAAACGGTACTTCCAGATACAAACAGACACACACAGCAGCATGGTTCAAATGTCAGAGTGCTCATCTCCCAACCCAAATTGTATACGTTCAATCCAGAGTGACTGTGACCATGTTGAAGTGTTCTTGAGCAAGATGCTGATTCCTGAGGTGCTCTTGATGCTGAGTGTGTCATCATTAGGTGAATGATGATAGAGTTAAAGTGCTCTGAGTACCTTTAAAGGTAGAAACATGCTGTACACGTAGTCCATTTACACACACTCAAACAAAGAGAGAGAGAGAGAGAGAGAGAGGGGGAGAGAAAGAGAGAGGACACACACACACACAGAGATGTGCACGTAACCACCCACACACACACACACACAAAGCCAATAATCAAACAAGTGCAACTCATAATTCAAAGAACTGATAAGTTGGGTGCTTGAGACTCATGATACAACTTGCATAAATGACGTCAATGGTGAACCAGCATCCTGAAACACATTGTGTTCCACCTTTGAGGTATTGCTTTATGCATGTGTGGCCTAAATATTTAAGGTTTCCCACATGTTGGCACTGATTTTTCCCATTTGAGCATCTGGGATGGAAGACATGACGTTGCACCCGAGCAAGGATGACGTTAGCCGAGCAGAGGTCGCTTTGATCATGCTGGCAGTCACGCGTTGACTCACTCGTGTCCACGGAGGGAAAAATGAACATAAAGCCTATTTTGAATGAAAGTTGAGCATTTTTGTAACAATTTTAAATCACTAGCAGTCCCCTTGGCGGAGCTTAATGAGCCAAACTGGCTTCAGTCGTCTTCCCTCACTTCATTTCACTTTACTAATCCATAAAATCTTCGGTCTGGCCGCCGTTCCGCTCTTTGTACTTTGCTCGTATTTTCCATTTTCCGCACATCTGCGTCTCACTTGTTTCGAGTGATGAAGCCAGAATAGAGTTGGGGCTGCCATAGATTTGCAGTCGGTGGAACAACAGGCACGCTCCCCTCACACCAGGTGACCTCACACTTATGCTTTGCTGTGTCATTCTGTCATCTTACAATATCTCAAGCCCATAAAAGAGGTGAAAAAAAATGACTTGGGGCAACTACAGTAAAGTCGTGGACAAAGTTTTTTTTGTCTAGGCACATTAAATATCACAGACATAAAATGAAATCAGGCTAATTAAAGTGGCATCTGTCCGCCGCATGTCTCTTTAAAAACACGTTTACACATACACACACATACAGTAAAGAATGGGCTGTGTCCAAATGTGCACACTATTGTGCACAAGCATGGGGTCACGCCATTTTGTAGGGGTGTCCAACTGGCAAAAAGAAAAAATGTAGTGCACTCAAAATTATCCACAATGCGCTTTGAAAAGTAGTGAACATCGATGGTCACTCAACCGGTTGTTATAGACCACAATGCATTGTGAGTATGAAAAAAAATGACGCAAGTGGTACATTATACACTACGTAAATAATTAATTCACTTTAATTGAAAATACGTACAACGAAGGAAATAAAAAATAAACGCATATAAAATTTGAGGTGGCACCCTAATTTCCGGGCACATCAAGTTTTAAAACCTTACCCTTTTAAAACCTTAAGTTAAATGTCACTTTTAACTGCAATTACGGTATTACATCTAGACAGAAACATGTCCCGTTATTCACAGAAAAAAACTCACCTACACTATTCATGTTTTCATGCAGTTTCTGAAATGTCCTAAGATACCACAAGAGGTTGTCAAAGCCCTGCCTAAATAGGAAAGTGGACCTGCGTGTATCACTAATGTTCTGGGACTGGTGTCACAAATCAAATACTAAATTTCAAACAGACTACAAACTGAGTTTTTTCCTTCAATGTGTGCCAGCAATCAATCACCCAGCATGTCGTTTGTTGCTTTGTTGATCACAAAAGATGAGGGAAAAGTTGTGGCAAGACAGCTCGCGGCTTCTTCATCATGACAACACACCAGTTTACAATGTCCCGATTATCAAACAATTCTTGGCCAAGAAGATCCGTGCTGAAACAATCCACTTACTTAACCTGTTTGTTCCCCTCATTCTCAAGCTCAAGGGGGTCTCAAGGGGACCCTTTTAGAAGACGAGGATGCCATAAACATGACTGTGAAAACAGCACAGCTGACGAGCCCGGAAGAATTGTGTAAAGCCCAGATTTAACTACTGTAATTAGTCGAGAATAACATATGCAATCGTATTATACGCACCCGCCCAAAATCGCCATTCAAAAGCTGATTTACTTTTGTACTTGTGTAGTAATTTGACAAATTTTTATTTCTCGTGTTCAGTCGTGTATTTTTGGTGTAAAGAGAAGTAAGTGCTCTTACCTTGCTAACAGTATCGACTGTCAACACTCGAGCCTTCCTCTGGGCTGTCAGCGTTTCCTGCTGGGGGACAAAGCCCTCTCGCGTGATGTCACAAAAACGAAGAAGAAAAAAAACTGATATGTGCCGAATGTCTCTGAAGATTACTGAGCAATATAAAAAAGTTGACGTGGCGAAAAAGACTCAATTTAGAAAATACTTCTAGCCGTGCGGGTAACCTACTTTTATGCACGACATCACGCAAGACTTGTTTGTTTTTGTTTGCGGCCATTTCCTTGTTCACCCCCACACCCTCCCACCTGTTACGGGACAAATCCACTCATGAGGCCGTCATGATTCTTGGTGAGCAGTGCCAGTTATGCTATATGAGTTTATAAAATTCGACATTACATATATTGGAATGAAAGTACACCCTTTTCTAAACCTATAGATACCAGTTAACCTTTACAATATGCTAAATTTCTATTTTGTGTATTTTCTCATGTAATAGTTCCTCACGACTTTTGAGCAAAAAAAAAAGTGTTTTTCTCGAAAAATTACAGTATTTATTTAGGTGCTTGTAAACATTGAGGACATCAATTTCTGTGGATATTTCACTATTTGCGGCAGGGCTTGGTTTGCTGTAAATGAGGGAGGTGTTAATTTTTCAATATGGTTACACACCGATTGGACTCCTGGCAATCGCTGCAGTTAAGAGTAATACATACAATGATTCAAAGTTTTTTTTTCATACTCTTACTTGTTCTCGTTGGTTGCGTCATAGCGTGGCATGGGATCCAAGTCATTACCGTTCACATCAAAGCTGGCTTGGTGGTCCTGGAGAAGAAGACACTGTTGTTAGGGTGAGGAAGAGGAAAAGAAGAATGAAAATGGGGAGGAGGAGAAGAAGAAGGAGAAGAATTGGGAAAAGGCGAACGAGAATAAGGACAAAATACTAGAGATGTTGTGACCAACAATCATCTGCACGTGTGCTGTCATAGAAAAAGGTAGAGTTTACGTCGGCATCAAACTAAAGCTCAGCCTTTAGCGTCAACACATTCAACAAAGAGTGTGAATCATTTTTGTCTCACCTACAGCCTCGGGCCAACAACTTCTAATCGGGCCTTTCAGTGTGAGTGTGTATGCGCATGTATTCGACATACCTCAACATGCACGTACAGCGTAACCGCAAACGCACACGAGGAGTCACACACCACATACCTGCACACCCACAAGTATGAAGATCGCAATGTAAGCTGGAAGTCACTGATTCAAAATAAAGCAATTTTACAACAAACTATGAATTTCTATGATTTGGGGACGCCAATAGACACAGTGTTGTTCTGAAGAGTTGTCATGTATCATAGAAGTGGGGTGAATGTCATGGGCACACAGACAAGTAAAACACAACATGTGCAGTGTATATACTGTATTGCTATCACTTGGCAGCACGTTGTGGCCGACTTGTATCCCGGAAATTTATATTTCAGCATGAAATCTTGTGTCAGAACTCTGCACCCTGCACGAATGTGAAGTGGAGTTCCGCTGCATCACACCAGCTCTTGCCCATGCCACAGGCATTAACAATACTATCACAGATGCTGGCTTTTGAACTTTGCGCTGATGGCAATCCCTATTTTTCTTATTTGGCCCACAGGACACAACGTCCACAATTTCCCAAAATAATTTGAAATGTGCACTCAGAACCCAGCACGCTTTCACACTTTTGCGTTAGTCCATCACAGATGAGCTTGGGCCCAGAGAAGCCAGGGGCGTTTATATGTTGTTGATATGGCTTTTGCTTTGCATGGAAGCGTTTTAAATCATATAGATTTAGCAACAAACAGCATTAACTGTCTTTTCTGAAGTGTCCCTGGGCCCACGGCAATAGTCATTACACAACGATGCCAGTTTTTGACACATGACAAGACCAAAAAAAAAAAAGATAAAAAGAAAAACAACAAATTGAATGACCTAATGAGAGCTCATACCTCTAAAAAAAAAAAATTCGACCTAATTTCCCCTTTTAAGGGCAGTGTTTATTCTTCTGAAGTGGATGATGCAAAGGGGGCGAAGCTCACTTGGTCACTTTCTGCACTAAATGTCCACACACACAAAGACGCGCGCGCACACACACACACACACACACACACACACACACACACACACACACACACACACACACACACACACTGGCATACATACACACTCACGTAGTTCTGAGCAAGGTCTGGGTGGTTGCGCTCGATGCCGTCGTCCAAGATGGTCACCACCACACCTTTGCCCGTGTAGCCCCGCTTCCATGCTCCCATGATATTCATGTCCGATTGGCAGTTGTGCACGTCATCATTGCAGTGCTGTAGCAGCCAAAATACGTAAAAAATTGTGTCAATGGTCAAATGAAGAAATAATCAGGCAAGTGAGGATAAGTGTATGGGACATGCCGCGGACCAAGGTTTGAATTAGGGCTGGCCAATTAATTGACATTTTAATATTTTTTGGCTTGTCAAGATCTTAAAAACATTATAATTGATAAACGATTAACGTGCTGACCAGTACAGGGTGTTTGAAGGTTACAGATGTTGTGACAGCACTATGACTGCACCACATTGCTTTTGCAGCAAACGTTACAAGCATGTAATTTTGCCCTCCCTGAGTGTGCTAAAACTCTTTCATGATACGCCAGATGGAGTTAATGAAAAATAAACACACAAGAAAAAGAATTACACACATTGTACATTTAACAAGACATGCTTCATTTTAAAAAGATCAATCGTCATTTTAAAAAGATCAATCGTCATTTTAAAAAGATCAATCGTCAGTGCTTATGTTAAGTAAATGTTAAATCTAGGGGTGCACCAATAATAACAAACCAATCTTTTCCAGCGATCTCATCTCCCTCCTCAGAGGTCTGAAAAAGTCAGCCACTGTCCTCTTTTGCTGAGATGACTAATAGGCTTTTCATTTTTATTTGAAAGAACTGCTTCATGTGCAGTTAAAGCAACAGTTTGTATTATTTCACAGATATTGTTTAATGTTTTCCAATAAAATAAGATTGGGACTGTGAAGGTATATGCTTTCTTATGAAAAAAAATTGAGATCGGCAGGTCAGACTTTTTAAAAGATCAGATATCGGTGATCGGCCAGAAAATTGTGATCGGTGAACCCCCAGTAAAATCACATTGGCATGCAAACAGGAAATTAGCATCAACTTCCGGGAATAATATTCCTGCAAACAACAAATATTCACATACATACATACATACAGCCGGGTAATATAACAATACTCAAAAGCCCTATTTGTATTTAATCTGTGAAAAATGAGTTATATTAATTTAGCTCAATCGCAACTTTCTTCTTTGACTTTTCTCATCTCATTGTATGCGTGTATTCATGCATACGAGGCCAATGCGTGCACAGCAAGAACAACCGGTAGTTAATATTATTTATCGGCTGGGGGGGGGGTTGGGGTTGCAATTATTTTAGTATATTCTTACCGGTATCTTATTTTACTCAATTTATTTTAAGGATTCAAGGAATTTTGTCGTACCAACACACATACACATATGGCAGATAATACGATATTTGAGGTCCCAGGTTAGCCAAATAAGCCTCAACACTTGTGAAAATAAAAATGTAATAGCAAAGTAAGATAAAACAAATAACGGTGTGGATAAAACAGAAGGAAAATGCAAGAGGCTTGAATTTCACACGATAACTACACGGCCATTTTTGCACATGTCAAAAAGAATAGAGTTTTCAAGAGTAAAGTGTTCAACGTGTAGGGATGAATGGGCATCAGGGTATGATGGTAGTTTTGGCAGTTGAATAGATATGTTTTTAAATCAATTCATAATTGTATTTATTAATTGTTATTTTAATATCAATGAAAATAATCGTGATTATTAATTTTTTATTTTCTAGTTTGAATGTGTGTTTGAATACTTCATGTTGAGGTCGCTCTTTCTTTCAGCATGTGGCTAAAAAAGCCAGAGAAAAAGAAAACTGCGGTACACCGAGATGTCAAGCAATCAGATGAGAGCGAACACACAAAATAGCACTTTCGAACACTGAGGTTTTGTGTGTGAGGTGTATTCAGTAGTTTTTAATCGTACCACATAATTTTTTTAATAAACTGATAAAGCGCATATGAACCACCCTTCTCAAAGTAAGCATCAAAATGTGTATGAAACGCCCCCCCCCCCCCCACCACCACCACCACACACACACACACACACACACACACACCTACACACACACACACACACACACACAATACAGTTCAGAGAATTCTGTTCAAAAGCCAGAAAAATATTAAAGTATATGGTCAAAGTATTAGCACTTATCTACACAACATCAACCATTGACAGAGCTGAGAAATACTAACGGCAGAGAAAGAGCAATGATCTGAAGGGGTGCGCAAACAACTTGCGATAAGCAGCTCAAATCTCTGCTGTGTCGATCTAAGCTGCCTTGTTTAAAACTGAAAAGAATACGGCATAGTTCTCTTTATTATTTCCTTCAGAATATTTGTGTACATTTCATCTGATTGTGTTTTTTGTAATATTTGAGTTTTTTTCAAATATTTTTGTATGTTTTATCATATCTGTTTTTAGGGAGGAAGTCCACCACCATCCTAGAGCGGATGGCGTTTGACTGTTCTATGCCCCAACTTATCTTTCATTCACAAAAAAAAAAAAAAATCCTTCAGCTCCTCTGACCCAGCACTAATCGGAGACCGAGAAACGACCTCAACTGAACTTTGACCTACAAACCAGCTTGACGGTTGACAAAGGGAAAAAAATGTTTGGGTGGCTTGACGTACTCACAATGTACCACATACTGCTCCACTTGGCGTCGTTGTAGAAGATGTTGTTGGGAAAGGTTGGGCTGCTGTGGGTGTGGCTGGACAGAGAGAGGGGCGGAGCCTGCTTGTAATCCCTCTTGATCCTCCTCTTCACCACCTGCTGCTGGATCCACTCCACCTGAAACATTCCATTAGAGTCCAAAGTCATCCAACAGCACGTTGTAAACCTCAGCTCAAGAAATGTATCTGTTCTGTAACTGTTTGCAAACCGAAACCTTTGCCAGCCAAGATAATGTTTCTCATCCAAATTATTGCAATGAATATGTTCTGGCCTCAGGATGAAGTTTTATTTAGCTTGTTTTTACAGCACAAAAAAAGAAGTGAAAAAACACAATATTTAGAAATAACAGCACATACATTAATTAGCTAACTGTTGCGCAACGTCATTTTTGCATATGGTACTTTATGCGTTGGGAACCTTATTGTATTGCATTGGGATGTGCTGGGCCGCTACTGGCAGCTATTATTATTAAATGTTGTGACCTTGGAGGCCGACTGATGTAATATATAGCAGATTAGGAGTATTTATATAAGACCTGGTCTAAGTGAAACCAAGACATGTCTGCCATCTACTGGTCAATTGTGACATTACAACTGAAAATGACAGTTGACCCCTACATACTCGCAATTCGTCGCCCACACATATTCACTGATTTTGTTTCAGAATTTAAAAAAAAAGTTATTTCAGTATCTGGATTTGTAAAAAAAAATACAAATAAAAACGTATCCTTTTGTATATAGAATATTTTTTCTCTTATTGAAAATTAATAAAGGGACCAAACAATTTAGTCGGGGTCACACACAGCCCAACATTTACCCATCCCTGGTTTACACATTTGTTTATTTGTTTTGAAACTAGCCGAGCCGCTATCGAGGGTGGGCTGTCCAGACCCATTTTTATTGTGTAGAAAGGGTTTGTCTTGCCAGGCTAAATCGACCCATATACTGTACCATATTTCATGTTGCCGAATGAAACAGGTTTCTAGGGCTGAGTTTTCAATGAATTCCAGGGGTGAAATTATTACACAGTCACAGGAAAAAAAAGGCAATTTTCCGTAACAGCATGACCACCATATGGTTTAAAATTCAGCCAGCCTAAAATTTTATATATTTTTAAATTTAGAGAATATTTTTAAAAAGAGGAACTTTTAAAACATTTTTATTACAACTTTTTTTTTTTTTCAAAATTAGTTTACCGGTAATTAAAATCTAAAATGTCCAGTAAATGTTATTTAAGTCTAGTTTGAATGACAGACATTTTTGCATTTCCATTATTTCCTAAAGGAAAACATGACAATACATCAAACCCAGAAGCTTGACGGGTTTTTTTTTATACTTTTTTCACCGTCTCTATTCACTCTCCGGAATTATGCCACGGTCGGCATCTAATGATGAAGGTGATGCAGAACTTTAGACCACAAAGAGAATAATTTCCAGGCAGCACAAGTAATTCTTCTTCCCGAACAATTTCTACGCGCATAAAAAGCTGGAGCGTTTTTCAACACGTCGATACGACTTGAGAGCGAGACTGACATAATGACTGCGGCGTGATTATCCGCTTTCATGCGCAGAAACAATTTGCCAGCTTCTCTGGAGGGTTGGGAGGCGGCGAGACGAGATAAAGCCGGGAGAAGAGGAGGCTTGAGGAGAATGAGTCCCTGGGGAGTCCAAGAAAAGAAGAGAAAAGACTCCAATGGAGTGAAAACAAATAGCTGGAGAAAGAGAATTGATTTTATAAATAAGGGTGACTTAATAACTCAATTGGGTAGCTCTCTACAGAGGCGTTCAGGTCTCTTCTATGTAGGAAAAAATGAAGACGAGGCCACCTGGGAGAGAACAAGAGTTGAATACCGACTCAGATAGTCATTATTAGCCTAATGCCGCTACGCTATATCTCTGCGTCTGCCTGAAAAACACAATAGTGTTCATTAAAATATGCTTGTCTACTTAAAACCACTGGTGTATGATTGCAATTTGCATACATTAGCATTTAAATTCCATCCGTGCCATAACTCCGGGGGGACAGTGAAGGCGTCGTTGCTTTATCAGCACACAGTAAAGACGAACACGACTGCCACAAACCCGCTTCGACAGCACCTCACATCTATTCTCAGTAGTTTTCATTTGTGTGAATGCTGTAGTGTTTGCTTATTTCGCAATGCCTCTTGAGACTTTGCTAAGCAACATTAACTTTTATACATGCAAATAAAAGTAAAATGATTTTTGGGGCCAGAAATCCTTTGTGTTTATAGGCTACAATTGCTCCACCATGACGGAGGTCAGGTACACTTGTCTAGTGGCATTACAAATGGCGGGTAAAATAAAGCATGGCACTTTGTGATGGGGACAATAACCAATTAGGCGGTCTCGGACGTTGTGGAGTTTTGATATTAGAGTTTTGTGTTTCCTGGTGACTCATCAAACAAGTGTTTCTCAATTTAGCGTCACCCATATGTCTAGTATACATGGTTCAAATTGGGTAGCAATTGGGGGTTGGGGGGGACGAGTTTGTTTCAGAGGGAACTCTGAAAATAGCCAAAACGATTCTAAACCAAAATGTGTCACAGTGTGCATAACATATAGCTTTTCACTAGTGGCCAACCGTCGGCAAATAGTTTTGCTTCGATTTGAAAATTTTGTTACATGGCTCAAATTCGGTAGCAACTGGACAGAATCTCTGCAAAAAGTTGAACGTTGGACCATGGACCCCTTTAAAAGTCCAAAATTACCCTAAAATGGGCACTTCAACAAACAAACAAAAATTGGAAGACTTCGTCTTCACAGGCATTGGGTCTACTCATACCCCCCCCCCCCAAAAAAAAACCATTCATGTGGCCATGTAAACCTGGCTTTGGGAACTCAATGTTCTATTAAAGAAAGAAAGAAAGAAAGAAAGAAAGAAAGAAAGAAAGAAAGAAAGAAAGAAAGAAAGAAAGAAAGAAAGAAAGAAAGAAAAGACTCAATGTTCATTGGTGGGGCGCAAAAGTTGGGCTGGTCCTATGTTGCAATGCTCCACAGTGGTGCCTCTTGACTTAAACCTTTTATTTTTTGCCTTGTGTTGCAAGGCAAAATTTGACGTACGATCGAGCATCAGATATGCTGCCGCTTGAGCGAAGTGAAAAGGAGCATTCACAGGAATGCAGACTGCCCCTAAGTGGCTTTTTCTTTTTTTTTATGATTGTTTTTCAGTATCCCACTAAAATATGAGGAGCGTGTCGTATCTTTTTTTACTCAGGTGCTAGTTATTTACACGGCTCTAGAACATGACATTTTTGGTACACTACACAGTTGCTTTTTTTTGTAAAGCCCTTATCTATGGCATCTAATCGCAACAGAGTTGGAAAAAGGAAACACTAACATTGTGGCACATGAATGTGACCAGATGGATGCCATTATCATTATTTTGCTCCCAAGCACTAACAAAGTCAGTTTGGATAAACTTAAACTTTTCAAACAGTTTTGAGCTTTTAATTGACAATAATTTTGTGCTGTACAGGACATTGCTTTAAAAACAAATATTGCATTGGGTGTTCTTAAGGGTTAAAAAAATATACTTTGATCGATGTAACGGACAATCAACTCCTACAGACGACCCTGGCCCCCTAATTAGTTTGTTAAATTGTGCTTCCACTGTATTCTACTGCTGGGTCATACAGACAGGTTAACACAGGGGTGTCAAACGCACGAGATGATCTTGTAAGGTAAAAAAAATGAGTAATGTCGGACGACCAAAATCAAAACGTATAAATTTGTAATTTCATAAGCAACCCTCAGATGAGCAATGCAACTTGTACACAGAATTGACCTGGATGTCATTATTTTACACACAAGTGCAACCTTAAGTTACAGTTTGTTGGAAAAATAAATAAAAACATAGACCAACATAAAACAAACATAAACGTGCTGAATATGACACGCATTCAGCTACTGGTAACACAAATACATATGACATGGATTAACGTCCTATAACTTCATTAAATGCGCCACACAATGCATTCTGGGAACAATCTCTCTGCAAAACAGGTAAATATAACACGCCCGGAACTCATATGGGCCAAGTGTTGCTGCCTGCATTTGCATATGTGTTGTTTTTTGGAACAATATATTAACAGTTGAGCCCCGCTATTTAGAGCTGGCCTGCACATCTCCGTATAACTGATGCCAATTGTTTTTAAGTTATATACCATGATTTTACTGGTCTGGCCCACATGAAGAAAAAACATTTTCCTTCATGTGGCCCCTGAGCTAATACCAGTTTGCCCCCCCCCCCCCCCAACTGCAAATTCATACCAATACTAATGATAATTATAAATAAATAAATTCTAAACAATAAGAAATAATTTGTGAGGTAGCTCAATTCTGTTGCTGCTCAGAAGAGTGGCTTTGCACTTTTCAACAAAGATTTCAGCACAGTTGAATCAATTTTCTGGATGATCTACCGCAGACAAAAACCTTCCACTGTATCGGATGCCAATGACACGCTTTGTTCCCCCCGATAAAAGTCGTCACTTATAGCAATGTGGATACGTCAAATTATGTCCAAATGCATACAAAAAGACAATATCGTGCTCCGCTTCTACCAGAGTATCATCACCCCTTTGTTGGCTTGCCAGAATGTGAGACACAGGTGTTGGGCACACTCCATTCTGTTTAGTTTTACTCCAGCAATGACTTTCTGCTTGGCCAGCTCGCATTCACTCTAATTTTCTCATCTTTAATTTGTTTGGGAGCTTGTTTGTGTAGTCTCAAAGACCCCCACCCCGCACAACACCCCACACACACATACACTTCCACCTCCTCCCACACAGACTGTACGATTGCAGGTGGTTCGCCTGGGTCAGTAACCACAGGGGAAAGTGGGGAAGAGTTCAAACCAGAGCAAATAAGGACAAATTGATCCACTGGTGTTTTCGTGATTGAGTTTTTATCATTTTACTCACAACCTTTCGGTTGCCTGTTATTCGTATGCAAAGATTCCTGATGAACATTCTTTCCACGTTTGATCATCGCATTTAGTTTGATTAAAAATGAAATTAAAGTAGTTTGCATTCAGTGCTTGCATTATGACAAAAGTAGAGGTGGGGGGATTCAAGTGCAGACCACGTAGTACCGCGCTTAGATGGCTTTTGGTCTCGTCGACTCAAACCCTCCGAGACGCAAATGTCCTCCGGCAACAAACACCAGTCGCATTTTTTTTTTTTACCCTCCACAAAGCTGAATGTGCACAGACTTTAAAAAGGGGGTAGTGCCACCAAGAGATAATGACCACAAACTGTTGGTTACAATTAATCTGATCATGCAATAAATGCATTGCAATTTAATGAAACAACATTTGATTAACACTAAACCAAAACATGCAGCCATTTAAGATCACTTTATTTCACCAATTAAAAAAAAGAAAAAGAAGAAGCTTACTTTCAGTCATTTAGCCAGAAAACATGAATTAATTAAACATTAATGGTGGCGGTTCAAGATCCTGAAACCCCTTTCACATTGACCATCTTTTTACTGCAACACTGTCCTGTGTTTACCGTAAGACTAAACATGGCAACATATTGTAATAATGGAGGGGTGCAGAGCTGGCAGAGGCATCAACGCTGTGCTTAAAGCCTGCCGACTGCCGCACACTGCTGTGCTCGATCCGCGTAATTTTCTCACAAGACCTTTAGGCGAATATCTAACATGTTTGATCCATTTCATCTCATGGTCAAAAAAAAAAAACTCACTGTGTGAGTAAGCACGACTTGTGCAGTTTCCAATCAAAACACATACACCAATCAAATGATTTGAAAAAGGAAGCACCCTGCAAAGTTATCAGCGATCACATATTGAGAAGATAAATTTGTCCGTAGGTGGCGTGCGCCCAGGCAAGCTTTTTGGAACCATCTCTGTGGTTTTTCTTCTTCTTCTTCTTCCTTTTATAGTTGTCTCGGCGTTTGATTCTCAGTTTTGCTATTGAATGTGTATTAATGAGGCGCAAAATACAAATGTTGACCCACAAACCGCAATGTGAAAAGCTTATTTCAAGCCTTGCATTTATGTATAGCTACATCTATGATGTAGTATTTGTAAACACAAAAACAAACAGGCTTGGGGAGTAACGGAATACATGTACCGTCGTTACGTAATCAGATTACAATTTATTTTAACTATTCTGTTACAGGAAAATAGATGTAATCAGATTACATTTATTAAAAATGGGGATTATTTTGAGGGATTACAATTTCTACGATGAGATAGAGAGTGAGGGCGAGAGCGACGGAGAGAGCGCGTGTGCGCGAGAGGAACCGTTGCTACTGGAGCTGTAGCCAACATGTCGGGGAGGTGAGGACGAACTGACTAGTCGTGTCCTCCACACACGAGCAGTTTAAAAAAGCTTCACAGACAGAAAAAGCTTACTGTCGGAGCGAAGGTTTGAGCTGAGAGTCCAGCGGCATGCTACACGCTGCAGCTTTTTGAAAGCCTACAACCATAATATGAGTTACACCTTCCGAACAAATCTTCCTCCCACCAATTCACTATTTAAACATCATACACAACAACCTGTCACATTACTACTTAGTGCAATTCCTCAGCGTCATTAAATGAAGGTAAAAATCTATACTCATCAACACAGAAATGCTCTTTGACCCGAAAGAGGCATGTAACGTCGGTGTTAAACCCATGCCATAAAGTGACATGTTGTCAAGGTAACCAGGGGCGTACCGCTGTACAGTTTATGTGTTGCAACAAGTTGACGGCGGCACTACGCCCCATCTGACTCATTTACACACAGAGTGAGATGTCATAGCGGCGTAGCAGACTAGCCCTCGAGCTGATCCCACAGATTAGCCAGACATCGCCCGCCTAACCACTCGGCACGCCACCTTCCCTTTATTTGGCTTAATCCAGCCCTCAGCCCTCGCAGCCGCCATCGCACACAATGGAAACGAACAGAGTGCCTTGAAATGAGCCACATGGCTGTGGTGATGCAGTGTTGTTACACCATAAGGTGTTGATCAAAATGCTATTGTTCATCTAGCCAATTATGATAACCACCACCGGGCATGCTCAAAGCACATTTTAACAACTTGAAATAAGCCATTAAGTCAAGAAACCTATGGTATTGCGGTACCGTATTATTAACTGCTGAACGAGTTCATAACTTAAACAAGGTACCGCAATACTACGGTCGTTTCCCACACCATGTAAGACACAAGTCCTAAAGTTGGGGGCTAAAGTCTTACTCCAGTCGAGTCATGTGACTCAAATTCCCCGTCTCCTATATATTGGTAACAATAATACATCACAATGACGACAGTACATGGAAATTAGAGAGCCACATCTTTGCTTTTCAACAGACAGAAAAGAGCCTTGATATTTAATCCTAGTGTATCAATATCATATCGCATCAGACAGCGATAAAATCAATATGAAATATCGAGCAGAGTGTTGATATTCAGTTTACCTTCGAGGAACATAAATGAACTGTACCATCAAAACATACCTCACAAAAACATCAGCAAATTTCAGTCAAATTACAGCACATTTTCACAACAGCATCCACATTTTCACTCCGAAGGAAATATTCCACAGAAGCTCATTAAAAAACAGCCACACTCATGATGATGATAGCATCTATGAATGCAGAGGATGTCGGGATGAGCATAAATGAAAAAGTTTAGCAGTCGTTGGGAACACTTCTAGTTGGTCACTGTGCATTTCAATGAAGTCGATAACTCTCTGGTTAATCAGCCTTGCACGATGTATTGTCGTTGACAAAGGCGGTGGGCACAGGAGCAGTGTGGCGTTTGGGCTCCGCCAATAATGAAGTCAGGGTATGCCGCATGACCTGCTGCAGCACTCTGAGGTTTAATTCCAAGTGAATTAAAGGATTTATGGAATAGGTGGGAAACGAGTCAAACTTAAACACACCTATTTTAGGACTTGGGTCTTGCTTTGCTAAGATATATAGAAGACTTGACCTGAACTCTGACCTGGTATTCATGAGACTCAACTTGAACTATATGGCAAGTCTCGCCCATTTACGGTTGAAAATAGATAGATAGCGTACCTTTTGTTTTGTTTAGAAACAAAAATAATTTTTTTGTGTGGAGTGCACATAAACAAAATATTTCAGACGTAGCATTGGTTTCAAAGTATTATTATTGTTAATACTGTACCTTATTTCGTTTATCTGACAGTTGTGGTAGTCTTTCGACTTTTCCCAATCTGCCACAACAGCAAAGAAATGCCAAAAAAGAAGAAGTTAGTTGCATACAAAGTACCCAGGGTACAGCAATATTTTTTACTGTGTTATATTTTTAGCCAATGTTTTTATTTTATTTTAATATGCGTGTATTTTCCATGTAATATTTGTACATTTTTGTCAGATGTTTATTTGATATTTCTTTCTATTTTTTAAAATAGGCTATTGTTTTTTCTTGACTGTCTTTTTTTGTATTTTTAATCTAATTTGTCTTTTGTATTATAATTCTAACATTTCAGTTTTTCTGATACGTTTGTCTAAATATTTGTCAGTTTTTAATACTTGTTGTATAAAGTTGTATATTTCTAAAATGTGATTTCCTCCCCTCCCAATACATAGTATGTATTTTCTAATGTTTGGATATTTATGTTATTTGTGTTTTCAACTGTATTTTTTTTTTATCTTATATTTTAGTTTTTTGTCAAATATTTCAAATCCTTTTCAAATATTTTGTGCATTTTTAGTTCAAATTAGTCTTTTTGTGTGATATTTGTTTTTTTTTCTGTATGTATATATTTTGTTGTTAATACTTTAGCACTGGACATTGACATTGATACTTAACAGATTTGTGTGCAATCTTTACGATAGATGAACATAATAATGGTTTAATCGATTGTCATTTAATCTAAAAGTCTTGGGACTAAAAGGGGAGCACGAGGGAGCAGCAGAGCCTTCAGGCTCAAATACGTTTGCTGCCTAAAGATGAGGTAAACTGCTAACAGAAAGTTTTGCAACAACTCCGTTCCCACCACAGCAAAAGTCTCATCAACATCAAAACAACACAGGCGTGAAAAGAGCATTTTGAGATCAATCCGAAAGACAACGTACTTACCTTGGGCTCCATGGAGATGAAACTGTGGCGACCACGACTGGACAAAGTGGACCTCTTAATGGTACGACTATGAAAGAAGTGGTAGTGGTCTTTCAAATCCCCAATCTGCAAAGAGCACAAAACGACAGTTAAAACAACACAAAAACGGCTGTCCTGCAGAAATGCTAAGATTAGCAAGAATCAAGGTTGTTTGGGGGGAGCAAATAAGTCATAGAAACATAACCTACAAACATGGACATGTATCAGTATGTGAACGACAGGGTCTATATGCAATAACATAATTAGACTTTTTATCAGTTTTCTCCTATTTGACGGAGGCGATTGTCTTAAGTAGATGATACGCTTTGGTGATTAGTCTATTATTTGGGGATGAAGACTATTGGTATGTGAGAAAATATAAAAAGAAAAGAAGACCAAAAAGTTGTATGCTTGCTTTCTTTCTTTTATTTATTCCAGACACATCAAAAACCACATGAAAAAAAAAAAAGAAGCGACACATACAGTCGTGATCAAAAGTTTACACACACTTGTAAAGGACATAATTGTCATAGCTCACCTGAGCTTCCAGTTATTTCTACAACTCAGATTTTTGTCTGATAGAGTAATTGGAACGGATACTAGTCACAAAAAAGATTCATGAATTTTTGTTCTTTTATGATTTTATTCGGGTTTAACAGAAAAAGTAAGAAAATCTGTTGGGTCAAAAATATACATACAACAGCAATGCTCATTTTTGGTTACATGTCTCTTGGCCATGTTCACTTCAATTAGGTGCTTTAATAGCCATCCACAAGCTTCTGGTAATCTTCTGCTTGAATCTTTGACCACTCCTTGACAGAATTGGTGCAGTTCAGTTAAATTTGTCTGCTTGCTGACAGGGCCCTTCTTTAGCATTGTCCACATGTTCTCAATGGGGTTTATTAAGTCAGGACTTTGGGAAGGCCATTCTAAAGCCTTAATTCTAGCTTAATTTAGCCATTTCATTACCGCTTTTGATGTGTGTTTGGCTCATTGTGCTGCTGGAACACCCAACAGTGCCCAAAACCCAAACTTTGAGGTGATGATTTTTGAAAGAAAAAAAAAAAAGGAAGTTAATCCTCCTCCTTTATTGTCCCATTTATCCTGTGTAAAGCACCAGTTCTACGGGCAGCAAAACAGCCCCACAGCATAACTACGAGCACCACCGTGCTTGACGGTAGGCATGGTGTTCTTTGGGTTAAGGCCTCACCTTTTCTCCTCCAAACTTATTGCTGGGCTTTGTGGCGGGCAAACAGCTCATTTTTTGTTTTGTCTGACCACAGAACTTTCCTCCAGAAGGGCTTATCTTTGCCCATATGATCAGCAGCAATTTTCAGTCGAGCCCTAAGGTGCTGCTTTTGGAGCAAGAGCTTCCTTCTCGCACGGCAGCCTCCCAGTCCATGGTGATGCTAAAACACGCTTGACTGTGGACACTGACGGCTGTATTCCAGCAGCTTCTAATTCATGGCAAATCTGCGTTTGGTGGTTCTTGGTTGACTCTTCCCCCTTCTGACCAATTTTTTTCTCAGCAACAGGTGAAAGCTTGCATTTTCTTCCTGATCATGGCAGTGATAAACAGTGCCATGCACTTTATATTTGCAAACAATTGCTTACACTGTTGGTCTTGGGACCTGCAGCTGCTTTGAAATGGCTCCAAGCAACTTTCCTCACTTGTTCAAGTCAATGATTTGTGTTTTCAGATCACAGCTGTATCAATTAATACACCTCCTACACATACGTCCTTTAACCGTACCTGAAAAGCGGTATGAAGAAGTACAACTTGCGGATTCCTATTTTCTACTATTCTAGCATTCATTGATTACCAATAATAATAATAATGATGATGATGATGCTGATTCCTCTGAGTCTTGTAAATGAATGCTACAAACAACATGTTTTTGTTTTAAACATAAATACACACACACACTCCAAGTACCATAAGATTTATTTGTGCTAACTACCTGTTAATTTACCCCGTATTTACATCCCTGACTATACTTATTGAAAATACTCAGTTTCTTAAACAGACTCATACTTCGACAATGGACAACGCTTGAACTAATCTCTAACAACAATAATAGTAAACAGTGGCAGGGAGTAGGGGGATGTGAAGTGGAGGCCAGCTGCTCGCAAGGTGATTCGTTTTAATAATTGATAAAGACCACACAATCCCTCACATGATCAGAGCGTCATGGCTGCCAAGGCTCCCGTCGTGTGTCACTTATCCGAGGCCAGCCCCACACCACACAGTCCATAAGATCAACTTTCGGCTGGTACACCACACGGGTTTTTGAATTAACTATGACAAAGCTGCAACAACATTTATGTATTATGATGGGGTGGTAACATCTCATGCAAATGAGCCACTGCTCACCGTACCTACCACTTCTGCAGGGCCAACATGGAACCTGGGGGGTCTTGCCAAAAGCATTAAATATATATAAAAATTTGTGCCAAACTGCAAGTGTGTGGCGGTCGACTGTATATTAAAATTTTATAAAAACTTTTTTGTAATAAACATTAGGGAGCTATTCATATGTTAGTTTCCATTTAACTTTAAGACATGCAGCAGTGGTTGGTCATTTGCAATATTTGGTGGCAATGGGCCAAAACCTCTTATCTCCAAATCTGGTCAATTTAATATTTTTTTTTACAGACATATTAATCAGTCCCCATGTGCCACAGTTATATATATATTTTTTATACTTATTATTAAGCAATCCACAGTGTTGTAAATGGCTTTTTGCTCTCACCATGCAACGTTAATGACTTCTTCTTTTTTTCTGAAAAGTGATGATTTTGAACATTGTGCACGAGGATTCTGCATATTGCCAGTGATATGTATATAAAAATGAGGAACAGTATCTATGTATCATTGAGTCAAAAACATAACATAATATTAATCGAAAATCTTCACTGATTGGTATATTTACAGGGTCTGATTCTGTGACATACGGTATATGCCAGCTTCCTTTTTCCCCCAAAATAAATGATCTGTAAGTCATTATTTTTAATGTTGTAAAAATATATTAAAGGTCATACATGGTTTGGGGTATTTTAACAATTTAATCTAATAACAAGGCCAATACCAAAACAAAGGTTATTAGGGGCTTCTATTATTGGCAAATTTTTAATTTTAGATACAAATAAAAACAGCCTGTAACAAAGGTTTAATGATGGTCAATGGTTGCAGTTTGACTTTGAAATATGTGATTATGGTCAAACTTCATCTTACTACACACTTCAGGAATTTAGTGTCCCTAAACTAAAACAAACAGTAGGT
The DNA here is from genome assembly GCF_054856555.1 of Leptonotus elevatus. Lineage (NCBI taxonomy): Eukaryota > Metazoa > Chordata > Actinopteri > Syngnathiformes > Syngnathidae > Leptonotus > Leptonotus elevatus. The sequence continues at coordinate 13,489,441 of NC_141243.1, read as the reverse complement.
CTTATTCAAATTCTGTAATAATAGCTTCAAGTTTAAGCCATTTTGAGCTGTTTATCTCTCAAAGTGTTTCTGTACTGAGCCACAGAGGCAAAGCCTGACTCTTTGCTTACTTGGAAGTTGGAACCATGACACAACTATCACCACTGGGAAGTCAATCACGTGCTGTCGTGCTGATACTGGATTATGCGTCACTTTGATCATAATCCTGTAATTGCAAAAAGAGCTCTTTTTGGTTTTACCACCCGCTGGGTATATTTAAATGAGGCTTTCCGAGTCGGAGCAACAAGTCGGTGATTTGCCTGAACTAGTGCGCTGACACTTTAAATACCTATTTGCCTTTACATTTTTTTGAACATACAGTACTGTATGTCCATTTTTAATGAACATACAGTACTGTGACCGTCATAGCTACACTGTCTACTGGGATTTGGCGATTAGAGAAAAAAGTAATCATGATTATCTTAGATTGATATTGAAATCATAATCATGATTAATAAAAACTATTATTCATTGACTTAGTATTTATTCAATCACCAAAATTAATAAGAAGGTGTGTAACAAAAAAACGTTTCAACCAAAAAATCTTATTTTAATTTAAAGGATGCTGGTGCATCGAACCAAACTGAATCATATCATTCCACTATGAAATTGAGATGCGTATTGAATCGTCTTTTATTTATTTATCCTGTCCAACTGAGCCGTACACCATATTTAATAAGCGAAGTGTGCATCTCGACTGCACGGTGCATTATGGGTAGCGGCGTGGTGCATTGTGGGTAGGCTAAACTACCATACGGTCATTGTAAATTAAATGGATCCAATGGAATGAGCTCTGAATTTTGAAAGTTTCAACCCCTGGAAAGTTTCTGTTTTTTTATTTAATGTATTTTAAAGACTTCGGGGGTTGACTTGCAAGGTTAAAGGTGTACAGTTACGCAAAGACTGTCACCACTCTAATCTCCGCCCTTTAAATGACGGTTAGTTGGTAGCCTTGTTTTTTTTTTTTTTCACACATGCGCAGACGTAATGCGCAATTCGCTTATGAATCATAATCGCCCTGAATCGAACCATTCTACTTTAAAATTACATGGATGACGTAATAAAGGCAATAAATGTTACACTTGTCAGGCGAGTTCAATAAACTGAGTCTATGCAGTGTGCATGGTTTCTGAAACAGTATGAATTTGTGTGTGTGAGGGTTGACTTAAGACGCCTTACCCCTTGGACGCTTCTGAGGTTACCAGTGTTTGTGACATTTTTGTTTGGTGGAGGGTTTTCTAATGTGAAATTCAGTTTGCGCCTTGGCTCAATAAAGATTGGGAAACACTGCTCTATTGGACCCAGGTGCCAGGAGTGCATGAAGAGCAGGCATGACAAACCACCAAATCTAATTGTCAAGAGTATTTGGGAAAACAACCACTTAGCATGGTTTCCTCCGGCTGCAAGCAGATCTTGTCCATGGACCCCCTCCCCCACACCCACTATTCCCCAAGACCCTCATCCATCTCCAAGCACTTCAAAAACAACACTTTGAAGAGACATTGTGTCTGTCAGCTGATTTAGACTCCATTTGAGCCACTAATGTTTGGGAAGGGGGTTCCACGCATAAGAGGATCACCCAGAATTTCCCAACAAGGTGCTCACTTCTCTGGATGCCAACCCCTTTCATACATCCATCATCCCTTATTCTTTAACTGCCAGATCCTTGTGTGCTGCCTCACCCTTACAGTTCTGTCATGGAGGCCATATGGTCTTCCTGTCACCATTTCCCATCCAGACCCCACAAGCACCACCGCGTCACTCACATCTTGCTTCCCGGCACAACTTCAAGGTCTATTCTTCAAGACCTCCGTTCAGTGAGCATCACAGGTTAACTCTTGACCCCCAGGTGTTAATCCATACACATCCATCATCCATGGACCACCCAATTTTGCTACAGCTCTTTTATACTTTTAAACTAGTGCCAAAGGCAGAATATTTGCGGGATGGCTTTGTCCCCCCATTCCAAGATAGTTTCTACTGAACACCGACGTGAAAAATGTGTGGCAAATCCCATCTTTAACAGGTTAGGCTTGATTCTCAATTTTGTTTTTGTTTTTATAGAGGAAATCTGGGGGGCTTTTTCTGTACAAAATACAGCTTTATTTATTTCTGAAGAAAATAATTCTGGAATTTACATGTAAAACAATACTCAAAATTATAAAAAAAAATATTTTTAGGTTCCAAAATCTCAATGTCCTAAAGATTACAGAATTGTGGGGAAAATAAGTTGCTTTCATTAGATTGCATTTTTTGCAACAACAAAAAAAACTAAAACTAAAAAAACTATTACCATAAGATAGTTCTTAAAAAAAAAAAACTTTTATTTAAAAAATGTCATTTAAAAAAAAAATTAAGTAGCATAAAGCTCATGTATGATTACAACTTTGTGCATGAAAAAATTACTCAAAAATATTTGTACAAAATGATGACATTTTATCTCAAACATATGTTTCTCATGAAATTAAGACATTGGAAAAATCTATTTTTTTGTGTTGCAGTCCTTGATGCTACATTCCACACTGCAAACAAGGCGAACATTGGCTGACAACCTCGATTGATACGTCTTAAGTCGTGATCCATTAGCGCCACTCCAACCTTGGAGGATTCCATGGGGGTGGAAGTCAAAATACAACCTCGAGTTAGACACCCCCAGCCCACATACACCAGGAAGTGAAGTAAAATGGTCAACTATGAGGTGTCGATATCCAATGAACACAACATATTGACATGGAAATGAGGGCGAATGGATTAGGGGTGGTGGTACACTCCACAGGGGAATTCCTATGGTGAGCTAGATGAATGGGGGTATGGGTGAGTGAGTGGTGGTGTTGGGGGGGGGGGGGGGCTCTACACGTTTAGTTCCCGTCAAAGAGAGGGGGATAAACGAGAACATTAAGGCTCTTCTCTCTGGGGAGTGTAGTGGGTGGGCGGGCCGGGCAAAGAGGAAGAGCGGAGGCAATGAGTGGTGGGTTCAATAGCTGTTGACTAGGCTACCACACAACAACCTGTCAGAATGCCCCCCCCCCCCCCCTTCATGCCGGCAAGTGCGGGCTTGAACTATATTTTGGTGTGAGGAGTATGTGTGAGGTCCACGCTGGAAGGGGTGTATATCTTTACCCCCACCCCCCACAAAAGGCTCTTTAACTGTGTCCAAACATGTCACCCCCCCCCCCCCCACACACACACACACACCCCAGCCCAACACCACCACTGTCTATGCAAAGATCTTGTTTATGGATGTATGCCTCATTGTGGTCTTTACTGACAATAGTACACATGAAGGAGGAAATGCACTGCAGGTCTCGTTCCAAATGAACCTTGAAAAGTGTGAACGTGACCATCTTGTTGGAAATAATGACCCATTTTGAAATGAGAGCAAATTGTTCATTTTACGCCAGCCCAAGTAAATTGAAGGAAGCCACGTTTAAGACTTTGATGACATTTTGAAGCTACTTTGTCCTATTTAAGAAACCAAATGTCGTCATGTTGCAAATAACTAAGCCCATAACAGAAGCGAGCAAAATAATCAATATCTCTATCATTAGGTATCAATCGTTCACATGTTGAAAATATTGAGGAAAAATGGAGTGCAATGCTTGGATGTAACCAGTCTAAACTAGTTTGCTGTCTAAACAAGTAATTGCAAGGTCAGCTGTGGGATAATGAAATAGGTCCAGTCAACAACACAATATGACATGACTTGACCTTGCAGCAATACTACAATATTATCATTTGTAATTTGTAATTTGACAAAATACAAACATTAACGAGTGGCAGATCCTCAGAAGGTGTCAATGTCAATGTACCACTGTATTCTTATAAGATTGATGTTTTTTAACAACTTTTTATCTTGGAAAAAAGCTCAATGATAAATGTGGAGCTGCCTTTGCTTGGATGTAGCTCAACCACGGACCTACAGTACAATGGATTCACAATGCCGCCTACTCACCGTAGCAAGAAGGGAAGCCACCATCTTGCGTTGCCACTAGCTAAACTTGACTAAGTCAGTTGATTTCACCACAGTATTTTGCAAAAAAAACCACCATGCGTGGCGTACAGTTGTACCAGTACGTCTGGAAAAAGCGCTACATATACATTACATTGGCAAACAGTGAAGTTCGTTGTTCGAGAGGCTCTTGTTACTCCATACAGGGATCCTGGTGTAATTTACGCAATGATAACAGTGCTTTCAGCAAAAAAAACTACAAAAGTTGTCATTAACAGTGGCAATGCAAGATGGCTACCCTCTAGCTACATCTGCAAGAGACCAACTGAGTCCATCACTTGTCCGACCATGCCATCGCTTGGATGGAGCTAAACTGTTTATGTTCTTCTTCATCTGAAATTTTTTTTGTGAGTGACTCTACAATGTCTCTGCAGGTCACAGTGAGGTAGTGCACTCATTTTACCTGCAAATCAACAATTGAGATTGCTTATTGACAATTCTGAGCTTACGTCACAGGACAAAATGGCGGTCTTACTCGGTGAAATGACGTTCCCCGCTCAATGAAAAGCAGTGGGCTTTGGAATATTGTAATTTGATTTGTGACTATTATTTGATTTCAAAACGTGGTTATTTGATTTCAAAACGTGGTTATTTGAACAGGCAATAGCAATACAATCCGCCATTTGTTTTCACCATATAAAGAAAGCATTTGCATTGCGTTATATTGGGGAAATATCAGAATTGCCCGGATGTTCGGAATGGTTCTCTCCTTTTCTACCTTGACACCTGTGGGATAATAGCCCACTTTTAGTAATAAAATGTGTTGGGGGGGGGGGGGGGGGTCCCCTCAGTCTCAGTCTGAAGTGCCCCATGAAGCTTTAGTCGATAGGCGTCTCACCGGTGTGTGAAAAGAGCCAAGCACATGAGAATTCTCCCGGCCCTGGGAGGCAGAAGCACCTGTTGTGCGGTCCGGCTCCGTCCCACCACGCGCTTAAGCGAACTTTTCGTCGGTTCAAAAAACATTTGGACTAGTTTTGGTTTGTGGTCTTGCCTCCGTCACACTTTGACAACTTGGTACGACCGAAGCAAAGGAGAGGAATGTCGCCTACCTGTCCCATGTTTCTGTAGCCGTATTTCTCCGCTATCCGCTCGGCCACCGCGGCCCCACCGGCTATCCTGACCGCCCAGTGGTTGGTGTAAATCCGTGCGTGGCAAGGCGACGGCGGCGTGAGGAAGCCGAAGCTGAGCGCCAGGACGCACAGCAGACGGACCATCTTCCCCCCGCTAACTTTTCTTTTCTCCTCCTCCTTCTTTTTCTTCCACCCCCCCCCAAAAAAAACAACTAACTTCGGTCGAGCGCGGATCTCATGGACGACTGAAGCGGGAGAAGGACCGAGGAAGGGACCGAGAGTAGTGGTGGTCGTGGGAAGTTCCCCTTTCACCTCAAAGCTCTTATAATGTCCACATGGGAGAGTTGGAAGTTTACTCCTGGGGTAACGGTAGTAGATTGAGGCTCCTCCGAAGCGGTTGGCTCCACGAGCACTCCCCGGAGATAAGTGTCCACACGGCGGCTCCTCGATAACGACTAACTAGCTGGAGCAGCCTGGTCGGCGGAGCACCAGACTGGAGCAGAGAGTCCAAGCCAAGTGGTGGTGGGGTTGTGTGGCGGGGGTGGGGGTGGGGGTGGGGGTGGGGGTGGGGGTGGTGGTGGCGGAGGTTATCCTACCGCTGCGCCGCCGGGTCCTAAAGAGAGTTGTGTTAAAGGCCGACACAACAACAGAGTAGCGAGGGGCTGTGGTGTCCTGGAGGGGATAAGGGAGTCAATCCGGGCCACTTGAAAGGTCTTTATAATTACAAACAAAAAAAAAGGCGCAGTTTTTTTGTTTTTTTTTATAAATAAGAAACCACCACATTCAAAGAACAACAACCTGTAAGAGACAGAAGGCGTGAATTGTTACCTCATGAAGAGGAGACTGAAGGGGGAAAACGCCCAGAAAAAAACATAGGACAGACCTAGGTCGCAATTAATATCTAATGTGAACGATTATGCACAAACATTTTTATTTCACAACAACAACAAATCTGAATTGAGCATTAAGACCAGCAGTACACAGCAAATTCTGAAGGGTTAAATTGAGTTAAAAATCTAGTGTTGATTATTTCGAGTCACTGGGTGTTATTTGAACACTCACAGTGAAGAAAAGGCTTATGGGTGGTGTTATTTCAGCGAGTCAAGCTAATTGACTCCAGGCTGAGTTACCTTATGCATCCAGACTCTTTTCTCCTGCAAGGCAGCTACGTTTTTTCCCTGGATTTTAATGACAACTCTGGGTCTGGACTATTTGGTTTTATAAGGCAAGGATAAAATGATAAAATGAGACTGTGTATGAACCGAGCCATATTTTCAATGGCAACGGGTCTGGACTTCTGGCAAACCTTTTACTTACACATTTACGTGCAGAATGTGGCTTGGCATTATTTGGCTGAAATAAACAGAGATGTCCCTGAAAAAGATGTCTCTTTGGCATCATAATAATCCAAAATCTGGATGGATTTATTGGGAGCCAACATACCCTCATATCATAGATGCTGTTTGAAAAAAAAAATAATAATAATTTGCACTGATGGCAATCCTGATGGTCCTTTACCTATTTGGACACAAAAACAATTAAACATGTGGACTCGTCAGGCCGCATTTCAATTTTTCACTTTGCATCAGCCCAGGTAGTGTTTGGGCCCAGAGAAGCTGCAATCCTGAGCCCACGTGGTAATATCCTCATAATGCCGGTTAATGCAGACCGCCTCTGGCGTCGAAGGTCACAGACATTCAATGTTAGTTTTTGGCCTTGCCACTTACATGCAGACATCACTCCATATTTGTTTTAATCTTTTGATAAAATTATTGACCGCAGATGATAAGATCCCCAAATTCCTTGCAATTGTAAGTTGAGAAATATTGCTGCTAAACTGCTCATGCAGTTCTTCACAAAGTGTTGAACATCACCTCACCCTTACTTGTCAACAACTGTGCCTTTCAGAGATGCTGCTTTTATACAGTCATGACATCTACCTGTTTCCAATTAAACTGTTCACCTGTGGAATGTTCCAAACACTTGTTTTTTTTGTTTAGTATTTCTCAACTTTACCAGTCTTTAATTGCCCTTTTTTTGTCTCAGCATTCCAAATGAGGAAATATTTGCCGAAAAAACGTGAATCAGTTTGAACATTAAATATTTTGTATTTGCAGAATATTCAATTGAATGAAAACTGAAAGGATTAGCAAATTATTGTATTCTGTTTTGTACGTTTTACACAACATCCCAACACCATTGTAATTGCAGTTTGTACCACACCCATTTTGATACCTTTGCACAAAACCCCAAAACAAAATTCTCTAGTACTTTCCATCTTTTATTAACTTGCATAGGGCTTGTACAGAAAAGAAAAACAAAGAGTTTTCATAAGCCACAGCTTTGCTAATGTTTTGAACTAACGGTAAACAAATAAATAAATAAATAAACCAAAAATAGCAAATAGACAACTGAAAGAAAAAACACTATACCTTTATGCGTATTTTTTATTAAAGATTTTGTTTTAGGCTAGCACAAGACATAACACTTTTCTATAAATAAACAGTTTTGTTACTCTCCATCATAAAAAAAACAAAAAACTTATTTAGTCATCTACGTAACGAGCCTATTTTGACCATGAAATAAAACAAACACAGGCCAAACAATAAGTTAGGTTCATTGAAAACGAAATTGTCCAAAGCTGTGAATGTTTTTGAGAATGTATGTTTATCCGCCCTGTGATTAGCTGGCAACCAGTCCTGGGTTTACCTTGACTTTCACCCAAATCCAAAGGGGGATAAACTCCAGATCACTGATCACCCATGACCCTGATGATAAGTGATAGAAAATATATAGATATATAATAAATATAAGTGATAGACAAGTGATAGAAAATGGCTGGACGGATTGTTGCCAAGTCACTTGTTGCTAGGCCAAGTTCAGAGGGCTCATGCATAACTGCCCCATAAACTAAAAGAAAAAGGCTTATGCCAGACATGCACACTTGGAATGACAACCAAGCGGCCTCTGGAAGAGGAAGCCAGACAGTGAGTGAGTAAGTGGGAGAGAAGTGGGAGAGTATTGGGGCACTGGGTGGGAATTGACCCCTACGGTCTTCGTGAAATGCGTGTACCACGAAACACTCATACTACAGTACCGTATCGGAAAGAAAGGAAAAACAGAGCCACCTGCTGGATGTGATTGAGCACCACAGGTGCAACTCTTGGGCTTTTTGGATTGCTAAGTCAGTCTGTCAGCCAGTTCCTTGTTATTAAGTCAGTCTGTTTGTTTGTTTAGTTTTTTTGTTACATGGGGTCTGATTTAATAAGATCACAAATAGCGGGTGCTAAATTGTGTGTACTCTCACTCTACAGGAGCCGATTTACACCTGTAAAAAGAGGTGGAAATTCCATATATAATTTAATAAATCAATCGCTCCAATATTTTTGTGAAAGCCAGTAGCTGCATAAAAGCAAAGTTTGTTTTATTTGACCCATCGTGAGCGCATGGGAATTCAATCTTTTTTATATATGTTTTGCCTATCGAGCAGACGAAATCCTGCATGTGCTCAGTTGCACATAAATTTAGGTGAGCGATTAAGTTTGTGCATGATTGGGCATGCGCAACCCTTAAGTAAATCAGACTCTTCGGTTATTCAGCCAGTAGGTAGCATTGGGGCCAAATAGAGGAGTGACCCTTCACAACCAGCAGATAAAGCTGTGGTGAAAAACATGTTGGTGTTTTGCATTTGGCAGCAATGAGTAATGAGCACTATCGCCACCCACAGGACTGGAATGAGATTATCTGCTCAAAATTGTTTGATGCTTCTGTTTTGTTTGTTTATTTTTTTAATTCTGCGGTTATCATCCTCCATCTTTTCCAAGACAGGTATACTTTTGTGGTGGCATTACACACACCCGCGCGCACGCACACCAAACATCTTGATGAGACGTGCTGCTGAATGTGAGCCTTGTCAGTGGGCTGCTTTATATTGACACACATACCAGAGCAGAGCGAGCTCAACTATGACCTCCACCTTACACAACACTCAACTAAATTGCACACATTCCCCCTCCCACCCCCAAGTCACCACTATCTTCATCTGCTAAAAAGCTAAATAGTTTTAAAAATACCAGAATGGATTCTTTGATGGATGCTTGCCTAACTGAGGTTTTGGGAATTGTTCCCCCAATAATACAGAGCAATCAAGTAAGGGTCAATCATTTTAGAAACTAATGCTAACATATCACTAGTTTGACCCTATTAGTGAAGGTGCGGCTGGCCCAATCGTCCATGAATGGGGGTGGGGCACACTCCCCCCGCCTTTCATATGTCATTTAAAATATTGCCTGTAGTTACTAAAGGCTTCATTACTTTTTCCATTCAGCGTCTTAAAGGGGATCATGTTCCAATTTTGAGGTTTTTTTTGCTGCATATTTACTCTAGATGTTATGTCCAAATACACCCCACCACCCCCACCCCAGGTCACAGCTGACTAAACGCTGTCATTGTGGAATGTGCCAACTATTATCCGACCATTCACCGTTGAGTGACATTTTTGTCACCCTCCTGTCCCAAAAAGCTGGAAGGAAAGACTTATAATTGCATGCTAATTGCAGCTCAGTTCCTCCAGCCAATGAATACGACAAGCGTGTCAGGCACTATACTCCCATTCCAGGATGGAGATAAAAGGAAATACAGGATTTTTTTTATATTTTTTTTTTACACACCGAGGCCTACAAAAGCAGACTAAAATAGACCCCACCACCCAAATCCTCCAATAGACGAGAACCCAGTGAACCCTAAGAAAATGTCAATAAACACTGAGGGACATTCCTGTGCCGCTTGGGGGCAATAACAGGGCGCATCATGGGCTGTCATCTAGTGGTGACAAGCTTATATTACAAACTAGAATTAAAAGAGTCAAGCAACATATACGGCAATAAACCATCATGCAATTTGCGTTTTCATTTTTGTCTGGGTCTCAAAAATGTGTTTGCATAGAATAATTCCGCCAAAACCAATAGGGACCTCTAAGCAGTCGCTGCTCAAGCCCTTAAAAAAATAAAAACTTGCAGTAACACCCTTTGTCAGTTATAAGCATGCACTATCAAAGCATTACCTCAAACAGCAGCTCACTTCGTTAGACCATCCTAAGGATTAACGTTAATAAAGACCATCTTTTAAGGACATGAGTCGAGTTAAACTTTCAACATCTCAGAACCTTTATTTGGAGGGCAATGAGGATTAAAATTAAATTAAAATATAAAATTTGGGTGGGCGGGTTGCGTCTTGACAAGAGGGGGGGAGCTTACAAAATGAAAAGTGGGGTAGTTTTGTGTGTGTATAATTCATATGTGTAAATATAAAAAAAGTAAAATAAAGAGAATCGCAGTAGTTTTAGTGAAGCCCCTCGCCCCCACCAGAACAGTCCTCATGTGTCAATCAGTGCTGTCGTTCGGCTTGTTTTTCCTGTAACTTTCTTCTCTTCCTGCAGTGTTCAAACTTAACCCAAATAAATTGTCCTTCAATATAATGCAGCTACCACATCATCAAGTTCTACTATTTCATATACAGTATATATCTATATTTATATAAATACATAAATATCTTACACGAGCAACCAATTTGGAGGCGGGAGGAGGAAGAGAACTATTATGAGGACATATGGAGGTGGGGGCGAGGCCAGGGCCTGTATGGTTGCTTGACATTCCTTTTTGTTCCTTTTTAGCACACAAGGGATGGGCAGGGGTTTGGGTTATTGAGGGTGTGGTGTTTTAGAAGCAATCCTCAGTTGCCCCAATAGGGGGAGCTGCCGTAACTGGACTTGCTGCCTTGGCTTTTCTGCTGCATGCTGCTTGACTGATTGCGCTGACCCGGACCGCCCTGGAAAGGGAGACAAACCACACCACTTCATGAGTCACTTACTTCCTTCCTTAAGTGGTCCCAATTGAGTGTCTGAAGAAGAGTGGGGAAAAAAAACTGAAGCCCACAACCATAGTTGATATATTTCTGCTAATAGTGGTTTTAAAAGACACCTGGTCCAAATTCAACACACAAGGGTGAATGGGAGCAAACAAAAGCCATCCAATGCCATATATTGTAGTACATGTATGTCCTGAAATAAAGTCTCTGCTTTAAGAGAAGCTGCAAAATATACCGGCATGTAAATAAAAACAATGATTTGCAAACCCTTTTAAATCTATATCAAATTTAATACACTACAAAGAGAAGATAGTTAATGTTCTAACTGATGACGATTGTGGGTTTTTTTTAGTTTTTTTTATTTGATGCCTGAAACATGTTCCAAAAAAAGCTTTCAATTGCAATTGGTTTGTTTTTGTTTACAATTTCACATAAGGTCCCAAATTACATTGGAATTGGGATTTGTGCTACTTGGCATTACCTGTGTGTCCTGTGTGAGGTGGTGATGTAGCAGCTGCGAATGGGGCTGCTGATGTGGGGGCAAAATGTGCAGGAAGGGGGCTGGCGCGTAGCCCGGTGCACCCCCGGGGTTCATGGGTCCTGCGCCACCCAGGGCCGAGGGTAGGCTGAAGGGCGGTGGCGTCCCCGTGTGGAAGCCCTGCTTGTCAAACGACTGGTTTCAAAAAAGGAGAAGACAAAAAAAACAATTTAACAAAAGAGGTCCATTTGTTGTGACACTGAATGTTCTTGTTTTGAAACGTTCTGGGCTCCTTTTTTCCCATGCTATGAGTTGCACAGTAACATATGTTGATCTTTACATAGCCAACATGATATATATATATATTTTTTTTTTAGACAGCAATATAGGTATACAGTACTACAGTAACTCCCCGCATATTTGCATTTTTATCTTGTGGATCATATCCCCAGCAATTCGCTCAAAAACTCAAGACAGTATTTGCTGTTTTCATAATCTTTCTAAAGCACAGAAAGCTGTCCCTAAATCCCTGTCGTACTAGGAATTGGTGTCAAAGAAGTATGTTTAAGTAATACATCGACCTATCAACAACTTTTATATGTAGAGGAGCAAAGTTTTGCTTGGGTTGTTAGTGTAAGTTACAAAGTCTTTGCCACATGTACACGCAGCACCTATGGCGCACATTTGTTCCCCCGAAGACCAAATCACATGAAAGCCATTTACTTTGAGGGGGAATGCTGTAAAATTAGTTTTCCATGATGGGAGAGTTTTGGGTTCATCATCCGTAGTATATTTATACTCTAAGCTTAAAGCGACCATGTAGAATTTTTGGCCACTAGTGGTGAGTTAATAGAATGCAATGACCTAAGTTCGAAGCACGCGCACTACGACGCCTCACACTTCACAAGCCTATCAACAATTACTACGTTCGCCAAGTTCTTACTCCGGTATCCGTAGCAGAAAGATGGCGGCGAAACATGTCAGCCTTCTGTAAGGTGAGACGTGACCGATGTAATATAATGGTGATTACTAGGTTACATAAATACTATGATTATATGAAAACATGCACGTCGATGTAATAGAACACTTTTCCTGCATATTATGTAATTAGTGTTTTTTAAATTGAACATTGAAAATGAATGTTTAAAAAAAATCTACACACTGTCACTTTAACGTATGCAAATGTGCTTTAATTTTTTCTTCTTCAACCATCACGTATTCCCGTGCTATTTGCGGGGCGTGGCCCTGCTGCAAATGCCGAAATACTGCAGAGAAAGTGAGAAGAGGCGCAAAGGATTTCTTAAATATCAGCTAAAGGTCTCCCGATTGCAGATTTTCACCTATTGCAGGTGGCTCTGGTAGGCATCACCCGCAATAAATGGGTGTTCACTGTATTACTACAATATCCTCGAGAAAATGCTTGCTAAAAGTGAAGTAGTGAGAAGTCACCTGTGTTTTGCTGTAAATGGACGCACTCATGTCAGGTACTCCTCCACCGCTGCCCGATCCGGACATTCCAGGTGCTGAGAGGAAAAGGGAAAGTGACAGGTGTTACAAATGGGAACATCAGTGCCACGCGTATGCATAGTCAATAAGTAAATAAGGTGTTGGGAGGGGTAGTTCGCAGGTAAAAGGTCAGCCAGTAGGAAGATGCGGATTAATGAAGTTGAGGCACTGCACAAGCAGGAAGCAGACTGCTTTACTGACGTGAATGGAGTGCAAACACACACACACACAGCATCCTCTTGCGTGTTTTTTTTTTTAAACCCCACTGACTTGATATGTGTGTGTATGTGTGCGCGCACGTGCATAGTTGGCGCATGTACCTTTCCCAGGGCCGCTGCCCGCCGACTTGGCGACTTGAGACTGGGCAGAGCCTCCGTACCCTCCCTTATTGTACTCCCCAGCGTGGGCTTGAGACAGGTCATCAAAGGCTGAAGGAGGAAGACGAAGTAAAGAAAAAGAAGAAGAGCAGATAGGACAGATGAGGTGGAGAGAAGGTGAAGAGGGCGGGGAGAAAGGCAGTAAGGTAACCTGACTACAATGGCAGCTGTGTCTATATTGAGGCGACCTCTGCAAAGGGGTGGTGCGTGGCGGTGATGATGTGTTGGGGGCGTTGAGCTATTCATGCAGTACAAGCCTAACAGACACGCGCACACAAAAAAAAGGCCCAACTCCCAACAACCCACACACACAGTGTGTACAACGTTAACCTTGCATAATCAATAGAAGGCAACCAGACTAAAATCCGTCCAGTTGCCTTCCATTCAACTTCACTGAAACACACCGAAATTGGTCATTCTTCACATTTGACCTACCTGCAGTAAATACACCCAAGTTGTGTTGCTCATGGACAAAATAATAAAAATAATAATAATAATAAAAGAGCCTAAAGTCCATCTACTCCAACACCTTGGGCGACATCTTGTTCAAATAGTCCATCTTGGTGTCAGTCAACATGTTTTGATGATATTTTTTACAATTAGTGTAAAAAGCAGTTGGGCACTATTAAGACAATATTTATAACGTGTACTCAACTTAATTAAAAAAAAAAAGGGGGGGGGGGGGAGAAACTGTCAAATCCACCATAAAAAACATTAACTGATGCAGCACATATCATGGTTGACCTCGATTATTTTCAAGTCAAATTGTCATATTCATAAAACCAATGTCTGAGATAGTTTTATAGTCAACTAGTATATTAAAGGTACTGAACGGAGAATATTACATTTTGAATTGCTACTGCCACCTGCTGACGAAAAATGAAACTGCACATACCGTTCTTCACGTACACACCACACACACGTCACATCCGCAAACAGGGCGCGGGAAATTCTAACCCGAATCCAGTCTGAAAACTATTGACCGGAGGTTTACAGGAGTACCCATTGTGAACAGCTAAGGTGTTAATCTACTAATTAGAAGGCATTTCAGTCATAAATGGTCAAATAAAAAGCTTACTGTAAAATAACTCTGTAAACTTTAGTTATTTTTGGGAAAAAGTTCCATATTGCAGCTTTAAGGAAAGAACTAAACCCCCCAAAAAAAAGAAAGGTCAACTTTATCCAGTCAACCTTTTTATTCAAACAGGAATAACAAAAACGGTGGCGCAATTGTAATGTCTCACGAGATAGTTAGCTGTCATACAAGTGTAAAAATTGAACAGTGCCTAATGTTAACAAAAAAACGATTACCCGTTTACGCATTGACATATGGTCCTGAAAATAAAGACTTAATGATTTTTAGGAAAGGAGAATTGTGACTTTTCTGACAGATATTGCGATTGATTCAACTCACAATTTTCTTCAAATCAAGCTTCAGCTCTATATTCACTATGCACAGTAAATATGACAAAGTATATCATACCATCAAAACAAAAACTATTATAATATAGCAAGGACACTAAATAGGCGGTGTGAGGGAGGCAGTCTTAAGTTTGTAAAATATTTCTATAAAGCAAGACCTACTGCTTGCCATCATACATGTATAAAATATGCAAATATATGTACAGTAATAGTAAGTAAAAAAACCAAAAACTTAAATGTTGTACATGTTCTTTGTACATAAATATTTTTGTCAGCAACTTAACTGCTTCAAACAGGGTTTAAGCAATACCTGAAATTCATATTGTATAAATTGAATTGCTTCACAATGGTGAGTGTCAAGTGTGAAAATCATAAATTAAAAAATAAATACATACAATTATTTATAAATGGTTATTTAAATGCGAAAGGCAAATATTTCCTGTTAAAGGGGTCAGAAGTTTTCATGTAAATATGGCATTTATGTAATCAATTTAAAGCTATAGTGATTAAAAAGAAAAGAAAAGAAAGAACGTGTACATCTTTAACCTCAGTACCTTGTGGTGCAAAATCGTGCAAACACAGTTATTGACCTTTTAAGCGCCTGGTCTTGGCTGACGTCAGCCATGAATTGACTAATTCACATCCGGTTTACAAGCGTGTTTATTATGTAGTTGTTTTATCTCAACATCTTTATTAATTGTAATACTTTTTGCTGTTCATAGCTGATTGTTCTCCCGTTTTAGCCAAACTTCTGCAAAAAGTGTAATGTACATCTAAGCACTTATTGTATTCTTTCGTGCCTCTACATTTCACATTAGTTGAGCAATTAGCGTCTCCATTCCCTCATGTTCACTTGTTGCATGCTTGCTTGGGCTACTCATTGTCCACCTTTAATGATAGCACTACTTGTTAGAATTATATCTTATTTTCCACAACAGAGGTGAGGATTAGTTACTTTAAGGAGATGATCCACACTGCGAAGCTCATAGCTGCCGCCCATAGACATTGTGCAGAGCAAGTTAGCTTAGTGCCTAGCATCGCAAGCAGCTGGTAAAGCAGGGACTCGGGGAACGGAAAACTGCGTGATGTGGATACAATGTTTGTTTTTTAAACCAGCTGGGAACTGATTGGTTAGTGTGACCTGTCCATGAGTAGCATGGCAATTCTGATTGTGAGCTTGGGTGAGGTTACAGCGCTTCAAAAATCTGCAGCTTTGGCGATCACGAAACCTCGTCTGAAATGACGATTTCAACTCCAAAACGCTAAATTGGTCAACCCCAGTGAATATTGCGGAAAACAAGTTTAGTACAAGTTTGTCCTGTGTTGTGCGTCTTACCTGTGCCATATGCATGCTGTCCATAGGTGGGCTGATGCTGTTGGTGGTGGTACTGATTGGAAGGGTTGGCCAGGCCGATGGTGGCCTGCTTGGCCGAAGTCGGAGGCACAAAGACAGTGGGGCCGTATTGGAAGGCTGAGGGGACGCCAGGCATGCCCGCGTAATACGGCAGACCTGACACACAAACAAAACATGGCTTAGTGTAAAAACAAAACAAAAATCAATGTTGATTATGAAGCATGTCAGCTATATGTACCAGCGTATCCATAGCCAGGTGGTAGCGGGGGGTTGAGAAAGGCCTGGTTCTGGTTCTGCTGGCCCTGGCTCTGGCCTTGCCCCTGCGTACCGGCCTGCGGCGCCTGCTGGGCCTGCGACTGAACACATCCTGTAGACAGGCTGGTGGGCGGAGCTGGGGACGAAGAGTCATTCCTGCCAAACTTCGTCGCCTCACCTGGACGAGTGGAGAGCACAATACTTTGTTGAGCTAGTTAAGCCCTGTTTGCAAACTGTGGGTACATTTACACAGCGAGAAAAGGTGAAAGACTCCCCTATGTAACTTCAAGGCCTTACTGGTATACCATTTGGACAATTTTATTGAGGTGTATTACATTTATCTCAGGAGATATTTCCCAGCCAGACACATCGCGAAACGCTAACATCAACAATATAGACACCATTGTACCGTTCTGCCAGCATTCCATAAACATCTGTAGCTGTGGCTCTATTTTCCCCCCACATCCAAGGACATTGCATTAAGTATACTGCTAAAACAAATTATTACTGCCCAAAAAAAAAAAAAAAAAGTACAAGAATGAAGAACCTTGAGGGAACACTAGTTGCTGTTGCCAGGATGCTACCACATAGTGCCAAGCGCTGTCTTATAGAACGTCATCCAGACTGACTTACACCTAACCCACCACCACTTACCCGAATAAGGATTGGTGGCCAGGCCGTCTCTTCCGGGCATAGTTGCCGTAGTACCAGGGAATGCTACACCATAGTAGTCCTGCATAGATGGAGAGAACCTGGCTGTAATGCAATTGTCAGCATGCAATAGAACCTTTAAATGATCATATGCGCTCTCTAATGAGACTCACAATAGGAAGGCGAGACTGCAACATCTGCAGGTCCTCGTAACCATAGATCTGCTATTGGGATTAACATACATGACAAGATCAACACATTTGTCTCATTTTTATACATCTGTATTTGACATGTACTGTATTTTTACCGGGTAGGCAGGAAGCAAGCCACCAGGGCCCATGATGTACTGACTGGCCAGGAGAGGGGGTACTCCTTGGGCCAAGTTGGGGGGAGTTTTACCTGGAGGGGAGAAAATGCTGTCAAATCAAAATCACATTGAGTTTCAAACCATTATACACTATATTTACATATTTTTAAATGAAGGTTAACACCAATTTTCCGCAAATAAACGCACATTTTTTCCCGCGCATCAGAAAGTGTGTAATAACTAGTTATCCGGATTAATGGACATTATTGTTCAACAATCTTCAACTACAGAGATCATTTGAACACGGTTGCAAGCCAAAATAGCGGCACCTACAGCCCACATCAACAACCTGTCAGATGAATTAAAGTATTTAAGCATACAACTCAAGTTCACTGGGCAACATAATGCTGACCCTTACATTATGCAGAGCTGGCGTAGCAACATGGCCACTTCACAATAATGTATGTTTCATGTATTGATATTTGTTCCGCCCAGTCTAGCTTAGTTGTCCACATTTCTCCATAATAGTCTGTTTTACAGCCAGGTTTAATGGTCACCTAACAGATGACTCCTAACTGTGGTTGATTAAACTGTCGCCATTCAGTAATCTGCATTTGTGCGGCTCACTATTCAATTCAACCATCGGCGTTTTTTGTGTTCTTTTTTGAAAAGCCCTTGTTACCACCGAAGCCGAAGCGAAGCAAGTACGGCGAACCACGATATTGAGGTAGACATATACCAACCCCACCACCAGGAGGTAAAAATGCATGATAGAGAGCATACAGATTTTTTCCTTTTAGTTTTCACACTCACATGCGCTTTAAACACATTCAAAATGAGCAGTTTAAACAATATAAACGACTGTACGCAGTATAATGCTTGTACATGCGTCAAAGAAGTGTGTTGAAGTGTTACATCTTGACGAAGATAGGTTTCGCACGTTGAGGAGCTAAGGTTAGCCGCCTTGGTTATTAGTGGAAGTTACAGAGAGTGTTCACTGCATGTTCATGTACAGGCAAAATGATTTTTTCAAAATAACACAATATTTGTAAGGCTGTTAACCTGAAGGGAAATGTAATACGAGTTTGAAATAAGTGTTTCGGGATCAGTTTTTTTTCATAAACATTTTCAGGAGTCATTAATTCCTCGCAGTTCGTTGCTATTTGTGGCAGGACTCAGACCCTACTGTACTGTTCTGAGAATAACAGTATAACAAGTACAACTATACAGCTGCCCCCTTTTCTGAAGAATAAAACAAGCGATAGAAGGCATGCTTTTCACTTCTAGTCAGCAGTTCAGTTTTTTGGCGTGCTTACCAGCGGTGGTGCTGAGTAGCAGCGCGCTGCGGCTATTTGCAGCTGAAAGAGAACCATTTGTGCCGTTCTGGGTCAGACCTGGCGCTCCGGTCAGGTGTGTAGCACTGTTGGTGTTCGAACTGGTGACAGACAGTGGGGCTGAAGAAGTTGCATTGTGGGGCAGGCTGGACGGCGCAGAGAAGGGGTGGAGATTGCCACCAACGCTCTCCTCATTACTTGTCTAAGGAAAACAAAGTCAAAGAAAGAATGAGGCCAAGTCTTCTATAAACGATTTTCTCTTTTAAATCAGTGGGAGGACATCCACACTTACTGGCAGAGATGAGCTTGTGGTGTGGGTCAGTCCAGATGAATGAGAACCGCTCACGTGGCTGGAATGCAAATAACACGCATTAAAATTTCCCAGCTTTTCATTTAAACTTCTTGTCTAGTAATCTGGTATCATCAATACTTTAGCTCATAGCAAGCATTTAAACCACAACAGAAGGTGAAGGCAAAGAGGTGATGAAAACCTTAGAATTTTAACATATGTTTTGGGGTTATGAATGATGCTCAAAGTATAGCGCAGTGGTGTAAGAATACTCCACACAGCAGCCTTATTAAATATTAATCGATGTTTTTTTTTTTATATTCCAGTCCATTGTAAACCGAGGACTCCCTGTATTTCCCACTTGAAAAACTGACCAAGGCTACGTTCACACTGCAGGCCAATGCGACCCAGATCGGATTTTTTTGCCCAACTGACCTGTATCTGACTTTTTTTCAGGGAGGCACGATAATATCGGTGGCCGATAATTATAGGCAATTATCGACGAATTTTACATCAAACAGACAAACCAGATAAAAAAATGTGCCGATAATTTAAGTGAGCCTCTCTACCTGTTGAGTGAAGGAATGGGCACTGTGTGGGTGGTGGTAGCTGCGGGAGAAAGAGCGTGGTGGGCGAGGCCGCTGTCACTCATTATAGGAGACTCCGTTCTCATAGTTCTCTGTGACGGTGCAGCTAAAATGAAAATACAAAAAATACATTTGAGATTTTGATCGTGTGAATTTGACAGCAGTTTGGAGTCACAAACTTACCATCCTGTGTGCTTTGCGCCTTCATGCCACAGTAACCATTCTATTAGAAAAAGAATAAATAATTTAAGAAGAAAAAAAAACATCACTCAAGGATGCATTTTCTCATAACATGTTGAAAGCTGTTGGCCATTTACATTTAGAATAATTGTTACACAAGTTAATTGCAACTGCTGCCATGTAGTCAAAGAGCATTTATTGTTGTTCTGTCACTATACACCGATGGCATTAGTAGATGGAAAAAAAGACTAATCTGTAGTAAATAATTTTCAGACTAATTAAGTGAAACTAAACAATTACCCACGGCACACTAATGTGCCACAACACATTACATACATTGGGTATCACCGCTCCAACATTACCGTGAGGGGGGCTACAGAAGGTGGGCTCTCTTTACTATGAGAGAAAGCCAGGTGGGGAGGCAGTGATCTGGGTACGCCACTCTCCACACGTTTTCCAGGGGCCGACACTGTGGAGGAGGGTGGGACAGCCGCACCGGGTAGGACCAGGGAAGGGGAGGCCGTTGCGCTGGGTAAGCCCAAGGATGGAGAGGGGAAAACAGAATCTGGCATGGTGGGTATGTTGCTCATGTGTTCGCTGTTGGGATAACGAAGAGGGAATATTTCTCAATAAAAAAGGTAGATATTTAAAAAGTCCACATGCATGCAGTTACGTCACACTCACCTCATAGATGCAGGTTTGGAAAAACTCTGCGGTTGCTGTGCCGGCGTGGCAGTAACGGGGACAGACATTGCTGTCACTGCTGGAGGTGCCAACGGTGCTTGCTCCCGGGTTGACTCCTTTGGGGCTACGTCAATGGCGCCCGCCTCTGAACCAAAGTCCAGCGCGCCGAACTGGACATTAAAGCCAGAGACGTCAGACAAGCCCGGCATCTCCACTGCTGACGAGGGAATCTGATGATAAGGAAGAAGTCTAGTGTTAACATACATTTAAGTTACAAGTTAAATTTAACAGATGCCGTAGATCTCGATGCATTTTAGTGGCGACAATATAAATTTGAAATGTTTCTTATGGTCTCTAGATAGTTTGTGGAGTTTGACAATTCTTTACTCACAACTGCCACCTCTGGCCTAAAGCGTAACTACAGCCTCTATGTCAAGCTCGTGCACTGTGCGTGCTCGAATATCTTTTTTTTCTTTCTTTTTCTCAGAGTCTGAGCTGGAGTTTAGGCTATGCTCAAAGCCAGCCTCTAGTTTGTTTTTTCCAGTTTTCAAACAGGGATCACTCTATTAGTAACTTACTTGTACAAGAGGATACTCAGTTTTTGACAAGCATTCCATTCCTACAGCAACAAGGTAATCCAAATTAGAAAATTGGAGCGCACCATAGTCTATCGCCAACCTATTCTAAAGGAGTAGTTAAGTCCTAATTAGAGTAAATAAATCAGATGATCACAAATATCCATATGCAAACGTATCAAGATCCAATGCAAACAAAAAAACTAACCATTATGACACTAGTCGAAGACAACCATAGCATTTATATTGGGGCACCTTGGATGGGGGAGGAACTCTGCGCTTCTGTGTCTTGAGCTGTCGCATGGGAGGTTCTGTGATAGGAGAGTCCCCGCCAGGCAGCTTCATTCCTGGAGAGGCTCCATCTCTTACAGGCAGGACTGCCGACTCGTGACCTTAAGTATAGTGGAAAAATCTAACCAACTGCAATTTTTCCAACATACTGTGATTATGATTTGTTTCAGTAAGTTGTTTTCACTATTTGGGGAGGGGGGGTTTAAAAATATAAACTGCAGCTTTGACTATCACAAAATCATGCTGAGATCACAAATTCACTCCCAAAACGATAAATCGTTCAGCCCTAGTGGGTAGAACAGAAGAGTGTGTAGAGGACAGACAATTATACCTGGTGGTGTGGGCACTTGTGGGCCATGTGAATGGGACAGAACAAGAGGCTCCGTGGTGGGAAGGATGGAAGATTGTTGGTGCCTGTGTGCTAGCTGGCTGAGCACCGCGGAGGGTTCTGGTTGAATCTTCATTTCCACTACGGCAAAAATGAAAAATTTTAAAAGGAGATATGCATGGTAACCCTAACCCTACCACATGCATAATCTGTCATGTTCCTGACATTTGGGAAAACGGGCAGTCCAAATATTTACTTGGTTGCGTAATTCCACACATTAAGAGTGGGAGAGCACTATAGACAACTATTTGTATACAAGTTATTAAATATTTGAACATTTTACATAACATCCCCATTAAAGAGAAAATAAACTACTTTGTTTACTAACTTACTGTGTAGGCCTGTTATAGGTCCGTTGTCCAATCTCTGAGGTTTAATTTCAACAGAGGGCGAGGGAGCGGCTGCAGGGCTCGGTACCGCGGGCGGTACCACATCTTTGGAAACACTACCGGCGATGGCCGCGGGAGCGGCCGGGATTTGACTCGCTCTCTGACCAAGCCGAGGCCCGTTGAGCTGATCTGCTGTCCTGGCATCCAGTACGGGTGCCGGCTTGGGTGTGTTAAGAGACCCAAAACCCGGGCCTGAAGACTGAAAAAAATAAAAATAAAAATAAAATGTGAATTGGTGCGGTGCCGTGTTTGAGAAATGTTGCAATGTTGGAAGGACATTTTGAGCATTCACCAGATTAAACTGTTTTATAAACATCATTGAGCTGAGAATAAACACACACCTACTTTTGGCCCACAACCGTGTACAATTAAAAATATATATATTTATTTTAAAATCAACAACTATGGCATGCAGCAGTGCTGGTTAGCTGATGGCATGCTCATATGTACCAGTGCAGCGTGCGCGTAGGTGGTGCTAGCAGAGGCAGCGTGGGCGTAGCTGTGCGTGGTCGTGCGCCCATTATGGTGAGAGTTGGTGAAGACCAAGCTTTGGCCCAGATCCTCGGCAGAGGGCCCGTCGACCAGGTCTGACTCCACAGACACTCCCTTTGGAAGGAGGCCTGACAGGTCCACACTGGGGGGAAATAAATAAGCGTGTGGGGGGGGGGGGGGGGATTATTCAAATGAAACAATGTTCTAAATGGTGTATATCAGTAAAGGGGCTCACTTGTGGTTTCCCGGAGTGGAAGAGGAAGTGAACACTTTGGTCTCAGATAACTGAGAATGAGCAGATAAAAAAAAAAGTCAACTAAATTATGAAAAACCTCTAATCCAATCGTTGCCATGATCATGACCTGCCTACTCACGTCTTCGTTCCAGTCTTCTGTAGTCCAATCTTCTGGGTTGCCTCCCCACGTTGCTGGAAAAACAGCAGAAGCCATGTCAATGATGCAAAGCTGGAATAAATTCACTTATTAACAGCAACTGCCGCACTTCACGAACAGAAACGCAATTATTTTGGTAGCAATTGTATGCAGTCCATTCATGTACAGTGCAACTCATGTAACACGACTCAATCAAATGCTTATTTTCCCAGGACTGCATTGCAAGTTGGTAAATTCAAGGTAGACAGATGTCACAAAAATGGCAGTAAAGGTATTTAGTTTAGTTCAGATTGCTGAATGAGTTATTCCCATTGCATTTCTTAATATTTACATTTTCAAGCACTTTTTGATGCGGTATAAATCTAAAGGTGACATTTATCATTTTTTTCACAATTTAAAAATACTTCCCAGGTGTCAAAGTCTTTTACATTCTTTTGTAGTCAAAAACAGCAACACCTGTTTTGGGGCCAGCGCGCCGTTGGAAAATTTGCCAATTTCACTTTTCTGGTCAAATAATTTTTTTTTTTTTTCACGACAAATTATGTCTTTGTTCAGCTATCTATGGCTGGTAGTTATTGTGACAGGCAGAAAAATGTAATGCATTTCAACAAGCCTCTGTAGCTTTCAATGAATGAGCTCTGTTCAGGTCTGTCATGTTCCTTACTGGATGCTTCAGCAGTTTCGTTGGCATCGCCCTCCCAATTCTCGTGGCGACCGGCAGCACAGTCCGCAGGATTGAAGGTGCTGAGAGAGGAAGCAGGTAGACGTGACTAAATGGACGAAATTACCGCTAATAAGCTAAATTTCAAGAATAGGTTCAGAAAGTTTTTTCTCCACATGGTTAGGATTGAGATATGTGCTTGTAATAAACATCACCACCTTTGTCAGCTTTCATACGTGCTGAGCACAAGTTGTCCTTACCCCATAGCCTGGGAGATCCTTGTGCCGGCAGCTGCTCTTCCGCGACCCCGGCCGCCTGCCCCTGAGAGCATACAGAATGTACCATGAGAGGTTTTTAAACACAGGTTTCAGAGCTGTTATTTGGGAAGTTGATTAACATATTCCAAAAACATGCATTATTGGTTGATTGAAGACTAACTTGTCTGTGGGTATGATTGTGAATGGTTGGTGACAGTCGTTATATATGCACTGTGATTGGCAAGTGAACAGTTCAGTGTGTATGTACCCCGCCTCGCACCAATCAGTCATAACAGGCTCCACCACACCCATGACCCGTAAGTGAGGATAAGGAGAATGAATGGATGGATGAAAGTATTTTATCCGTTTATCCAGAGTTAATTTTATTTTTTTTTATTTTTAGCAGCTTTCATAATTACAAGTCCTTGTTGCCAAGCAGTGTTATACACCAATAAAGCCGCAAACGTGGAGCTAGGTTTTAAAAAGAGTCAGTGATGTCAACTTATGTACTTTCCTGCTATATTTACTTTGCATACAAATGAATATTTTTTTTAAAAAAGCAACGAGCGACTCATTCCTGCTGAGAAACATAAAATGGCTAGACATTTTCTTACATCGTTTTCATATGACAAGGAGCCCAAGTGAACGAGTGAGTGGTACAGAAAATCTAGACATTGCAAACACTGATTTAGGCACATGTTGGAAACTTAACCTCACATGTGCTTGATATTTTGCAGAGGTTGCTTTGCCTCACCTGTAGGGACGTAACGATATCCAAACATCACAATACCATATCACGATACGATAATTATCACAATATTGTGGGGAGGTTGGCGATACAAAAAAGGTCACAATATTGTTAAAAATAAATAAATAAAAGAAAGAAAAATAGCCCATACTAAAAAAAATTATATATTCTTTATTCTAAATTATTTATTCTATTATTTCTGAGGAAGTTCATGCAAGTTAACATATAGGACAAGCTTTTTGTTATCAGGAGAAATAAAGCAAATCACGGGGGTGGGGGTACAAAACTTGGTTTAAATGTCAGCAAAGGAGTTGTGCTTTCAAAAAATACAATAAAAAAAATAGCGTAACTACCAAACGATGACCATAAATTTACAGCAAACAGACGTTTCACACACGTTTCCATACAGATTTAGGCAAGCTCTGGATAGAAGGCAGCCCTGTTAGCAGTGCCCCCTTTTACTCTATGGGTGGCAGCTGCAAGACCTAAGCACTGCACAAATGCCGAGTGATGAAATATTTCACGGGCTTGCCGACACAAATAGATGGTGGTTGAGATGACACAATCCAGCTAAAGAAGAAAAGGCCATCAAAGGTGGGATATTTCCATCATTTGACCACATCTCAGTTATAAAGACTTTCCTGCATTTTTTCAATGACTTTTGTGTATAACGACATGAAATAGGAGGACAACTCTGCAATTTTTCCCCTACAGAGTCAGTCTCAGGTCCGTAACAGAGACAAAGCATCACAGAAGTGTGAAGTCGTCTCATCTGTCCAGTAACTTTGTATGTCACGCCAGACATTTAAAACAGTAAGTATCTCGCTTATTGTCCACGTCACTGTTCTGTATAAACAGCACCAACGGCAGAAGTCAAAGTTGACATGGTCATTTCCGACCTTGAAGTATCAGAAAGACTGCATGGCTACCTTATGTTGGGAACTGGCAGAAAGGCAGAATAACACCTGACAACTCACTTCTCTCGCCCTGTTTGGATGCCATGTCGTGCTGTGAAAGCACCTAAAGCTGTAACAGAATGCCAAGCAGGGATCTGTGTAGAAGTCATGTGCAGACAATTTACTGTTTTTGTTACACCAATTGGATGTCCATGGTGAGTCTGCAAATTAATAGCATCACGCAATGATGCAAAGGTTCCCCTTGATTTATGCTAACGGCACAAACCAAAAAGTCTCATCAGTTATGCTTTGGTTCAGACTGAAATATCGCATTGCCCCACGCGTCTCATGTGCATTTGTTAGTACGAGATCAACAGGGGTGATGCTTCGAGCAAGTTTGAATATCGGCAGTCAATCTGGTGGCCAGTGCCTCAACTACTGGCTTGTACCAGTTCGCACAAACTACATCGATTTTGAAATTGCGGCGCCAGAAATGCTCAACTTGCATTTGGTCTGACCACAGTACTAGAATGTTGGTTACCTCTGCCTCGTCCTCTGCGTCCACGGTCTCCCCCCCTCTCTCCAGGCACCACCTCAAAGCCATTCTCCTCGGCACGACCTGGAAGCCAACAGTTCAAGGGTACGGGATGAGCAAGATGTCCACCCCACCCTCCAAAACACCATCATGGACGCGCACAATATTGTAAGACGACCACACGTCAAGGTCTACTGGACAAGCCAAGTCTCTGCATTACATACTGTTTTTCGTGCAACAATACAACATTGAAACTTCGCGTTTCGGTAAGTGCGGTTTGGTTCGAAGGGCTTAGCACAAAATAAAATAAAATGAAATGGTGTGCTGAGTACTGTTGTTTATGTGTGGGAAAACAGCATCTATGAGTATGTGTAAAATCATCCCAGTTATAAGTTGTTGTTTTTTTTAACATTCTTTGATACTGCTTTTTTGAGTAGCAACAGAGGTCCAAAACAGTTAACTTGCTGGAGTGTGAACAGTGGCATCTATGAACACTCCTCCACATGTTAAAGTTAAACACATTCAAACTTTTAGACAAACTCACCAGCTATCATTAAAATAAGTGTTTGACTCCATCGCTGGCTTTTACCTTCGCGGCCTCTGCTGATTCCGCGGCCTCTCCTGTTGGGGCCGCCTCGCCCGCGACTAGCCTCCCGTTCGCCTCCCTTCTTCTCGCGGCTCTCCTTTACCTCTGAGGCGCCTCCCTCTTTCCCAAGGCTCCGCTTCTTCCCAACAGTCTCCCAGGAGTTCTGATCACACATGCAAAAAATAAATAAAATAAATCCAACGATGTGTGAGCCAAACAAGTAGAAAGACGACAACTAAACAGGATACGGACTCTCACTGTGTCAGAGGTGCTCTCCAGTAGGAAATTGATGGCTCTGTTGACATCTTCATTGCAGTCGTGAAGGGCGACCATGCACTCGTCTTGAGTCTTGCCAGTGACCTCAATCAGCTGTGCACGTGGAAAGTACATGGTGTCATCAATAACACTCCAAGCAAAATAAAGCAAACAACCAATAGAAACAACACCTGTTTGACTTTGTCCTCAAAGACTGCGTCATTTTTGTCGTAGATCATCTGAGCCAAACGGATCTGTTCTGCTGTTGCCTGGTATGCACAAAGACTTCAGTGAGAAACAGCAACAAGCACCAATGCACAATATCAACTCAACTAAATATTCCAATACAAAAGATTCAACAAAGATTTTACAAAATACGAAGAGAACAGTGGATCCACTTAAGTGAAACAATCCAAAATATGGAGTTCCATGGGTCAAACAGCCGCAACGTGGCGCCAACTACTGGACTTAATTTTCATTTAGTTATAAATATCGGAAATGGTTTACACATTCAGTCTTAGGGATGTGCAATTAATCGAAATTCAACAACAATTAATTATTACACAAAAGTTTTACGTCAACACACTTTCGAGCGCTACTGAATGATAAACTGTCTTTTACTTTTGATTGGTAGAGTATTTTGATTTATCACAAAGATAAAGAGTCCGCTCTCATGGGGGAATAAAGAAATCAGATAACCACGGAAAAGATGAAATTCCAAGCATTTGGACAATTTTGAAAAAATAAAAAGGTATCCAAATGATGAATCAATTTAAAAAATAATTGTCGATTAAATTGATAATCAATTAATTGTCGATTGTTAATGATTACTTTTGTATTAAATTAAATGTACTTTTTCTAAGTTTATTATGACATTTACTGTTAATATTTCAGAAAAAGATCAGTTTTCCAAAATAAAAGCAGATGCCTGTAAAGCCTTATTTTGATTAAACAAAAGATAAGCATTCTGCTTTCCCGAAGGACTATAGAAATAACAGCATATTTATTGTTGAGGATGAAAACAAGAGGAACTGAGCAATTTTGCACTATTTTTCTTGCACAAGAATACTATGGATGACTGTCAATATTTACGCGGTTTTGTGTTTGCCATGTTTGTTATTATTTTGATATGTTATTTGCGATGACAAATAAATATTGAATCGAGTTAAACATAATGGCTGTACACCAGACCAAGGGAAATTCACTAACACTGCAGTACATACAGTAATTACACTTAAAACATTTCCTTCACATTCACTTTTAGTATTGTTTTTATACAATAAAGTGCTACTTTTCTTAAAAACATACCATTTGTGTTTTTTGGAGAGCCAGAACGTTTTGACGGCATTTTCGATCATATTTGACAAAAGAGTAATAGAGTTACAAGCTTGGTCATTAAACTTGTGAGTCAAAGTACCACTACATTTGGATTTATTTTTAAGTCAAACTAACCATTTCCCATCTGCCCAAAAATGCATACAGCAACCACCCACCTGTATGTGTTTCTGTGGCTGTGTGGTTTGTGTGGTGGTGGTTGTGGGCAGCGTTCTGTCCCGAGTCCCCCGGGTTTGATTGCTGACCAAAGAAGTCATCATATACAGTATATACAAAACAATGTATGTACAAAATAGAAAAAATCTGGAAACGGAAAGAGACAAAGGAAAAATCATCAGCCTCCTGGAAAAAACAGCAACGAGATCAACAATAATGACAAGTCAAAAGCACAGTACATCATTACAATTAAATTAACTCATTTTTGTTTTATGCATCAGTACAGAAAACGTCAACCAGGAGTAACCAAAACAGCTCGAAGCTTGGCTCAATTTTCAAAATGATTGGTGCGTTGTACTCAGGATGAAATGGCTATTCCAACCAGACCCTGGATTTTGACAGTCATTTTGGGAAATTCTTGCTAATTGGAGAGCAATAAAGTGAGCACCGACGCTAACGAAAACGTAAAAACTCATGTTAATATATTTGTGGGAGTTGAAGTGTGTGAGAAAGGAAAAATATATTTTCGCCTATTGTAGGTGGATCTGGAACACCCATGATAACCTCGGGTTCACTGTTTATACATACCAACAAGAGTCCATTTTACATATCATGTCCCCTAAAAGTAAATATGCAAGGGGACTGGTGGGTTGGAGTATACCATGTAAGTGTATAACTCCATCTGTCACCCACCTACCTCTTAGAGTTAAATATAGAACTCCAGAGGGGACAGTTGAGGTGTCATCTTACAAACACCCCCTCCACACTCTCACCCACACAAAAACACGACCACTGACCAGCAACTAAGCAATTGCATAATACAAATAAATACATAAATTACATTTTAATTCGACGTGTATTAGCAGCGACGTATTGGGCATAAAGTTGACAAAATGGTCGCCTGGCAGAATACATTCGACATTAAACAAAGCACAAATTATGTCAGGAGACAGTTAGATACGGCATCATGTTAACACTTATTAATAGTAGTATTCGGTTAATGTATGTAAAGGAAGCTCGTTTATTAGCAAATTGGAGCCGCATCGGGCTAATGCCAACGTTAGCTTAGCTTAGCATTTAGCTGCCACTCCGTCTTTGTTTCGTGCGTGAGACTCTCACACGATACCCCGTCCATATCAAACTGCAGAGTAGCGATAAAACCCACACTTTCGTCGATAATAATCCAATTTTGCGCGAAGTAATCACTTTTGGGAGGGAATTTAACAACAAAACAACCTTTTTGAGACAAGTGCGTCAAGAACTCGCTTATTGTCAACGCCGCGAGACTGGAGTCGATGGAAGCTAACACAAGCGGCGAGCTAACAAGCGTGACCAAAGACAGTCCCTTCCACTTTATAAATGTGGTTGAAACACCTCACAGCGAATGTGAAAGGTATTCGTTGGAGATATGTTGAGAATAACACCTTAATATAACACATTTCGGGAGAATGCCCCAAACGGCCTGCTCACAGTCAGAATAAAACATAGGCTTGGTTTACGTTTTATCTAGAGGGTAAATGACAGATAACACAAGAGGTCTTCGGTCACGGTCGCTTCCCTCAAACTAAAGCTTGAAGCGCTAACACTATTACAAAAAAAATAATAATCTTCTCTCCGTGTCTTTTTCCTTACCTGCTAACACGCTCCGCACAGCCCAGCAGCAGCAGAAGTCACGTGACCCACGCGCCGTTGTTCCGTTGTGAAAAGCTCTTCCGTTTTTTTTCTCTCCATATTGCTTTATTGATCACAGTGCAAGTTAACACGAAGCGAGTGCTTTCCCCACCAATCAGGCAGCAGCCGTGTGGATCACATGGTTCCACCGACAGACAAAAACAAAACATAAAAAAATCTGCGTGCCAGTAGCTTTATTTGATTTATAAAGTAAATACATAAATCAATTAGCACATTTAAATATTTAAGTGTATTAATTCTTTTTTATATGAAAAGTAGCGATATAAAAAAGAACAATTCCCGTTTAAATGTGTCATCTTATGTAAATTAACATTTAAATGGACTTTTCTGTAATTAGATTTGTCAGAAAAATCATCGTGTAAGGCCAAAATGATTCACTTACCCTTCTAAATAATTTAAATAAAGTATTACAATTACTTACCACCACAGGTAAAGTTTGGTGGCGGTAGGATTATGGTGTGGGGTTGTTTTTTAATGAGCTGAGTTTGGCTCAAGATAAATGAATCATTGAATGCTTTTGCCCATAATTGTTATATTTGAGGTGAATTATGATGATTATAAGCTGTAGTGTTATATAGCACCTTTATTTAGTTCTCTTTCAAAGTAGCAGTGTACGTCAATCTTCACACATCAAACAAATACACATTCCGGAGCACCTATCTTTGTGGGGCCCTCCCATTGACATAATGCATTTCCTAGCCCCTTCCCCTAACCCCAACCATCACAAATGATTGTCTAACCCCAACCCTTACTTTAACCCCAACCATAACACATTTCAAACCTAAACTCTAAAACCAAATCTTGACCTTCAAAAAGAGGTCTAAGTTTGTGGGCCCACAACTCTGTAAAATCCCAGAATATGGGCCCCAACACACCAGGCCTGCCAAAAACATTTATATATATTTTTTTAGATTTAGCACCCAAAGTTGTACATTTCACCTAGATCTAGGTGCTTAAACTAACAAGAAGTCAGACACTTTGATTTTACTATGGATTTTTGCACCATTTTTTTTGCCATTTATAGAGGTCATATTTTAATGAACTCCTCCTAGAGAACTTAGCCGATCATCTTCAAACTTGTTTCATCTAAAGATGCTTGATGCAAAAAGACTGTTTTTGAGGGTGTACACCTGGACGAATGTATGTGCCAATACCCAGATGTGGCCAGGCGTGTGACGGCCCTTCACATAATCTCGCAGCTCTAGCTTTGATTACAATTTATTCCTCATGAGGTAAAAACATAAAACCACAATCATGAATTTAAATTGTACGTCGATTTTATTAATTTGAGTAAAACCAGCCATACAATCAAACATTAAATTATTAAACAAAATGTGGAACATCGTAAATTTTAAATAAAGATGTGAGTTTTATTTCTGCGTGAAAAATGTAAACACTCACTTATGACCCTGCTTTATTCAAGCCGCTGCTTAACAACTGTGTGACTCTTGTTTGTGCTCGGGCTCAGAAAAGGAGTTTGTCATACGATATAAGCGAAGCTTGGATCTCATGCTGCGCAGACACTGAGCATTCCGATCCAGGATATCCTCCAGCTTGTCCACATATTCCACAAATGCCTATTAAAAAAAGCAGGAAGTCCACCATAGTTGAATTACATTACATAGATCTACAATGCAGTAAAAAGCAGAATTTTAACTCTGACCATATGAGGTTGCTTGCATAGAAGCGTCTGCTCCTCATGCAGTAACGGCTCCATCTTCCTCAGTTTTTCCCAGTGGGCCTGGATGACACGCCATCTTGAAAAGAAGTTTGGAATGTTGTACAGTGTTTTACACAAACATAGGCAATAATTTTAGCATTACAGGACTGAAGCACCAACCATTCAAAAGTAGGGAAGGGTGGGGGGTATTAATTACTTATACTTTGAGACCTGTTTTTTTTTTGTTTGTTTTTGGGAATGCTGAAGCATTCACTGCAAAAAGGACTGTAGAAAATTAAGAAAAAATATATAGTAAAAATAAGAAAATTATTACTTCAAATAAGCAAAATTATCTGCCAACAGAACAAGAAAATTGTACTTAAATTTACATGTAAGATTTAGAAAAATAAGAAAATAATACTAGGCCCATATTAACCACTGCGGTCTTGAAAATAATATTTTCAGACTAAAAACCAGTCATGTTTTTTCAAGCTGTAATAAATAGAACTATTTTCTTAAAATACATGAGTTGAGGTTTTTTTTTACACTTGGATAACTTAGCCTGAGTGTCAAGCAGATAACAGGTCCCATTTTCTTTGTCATGACCTAGCCAGGAATTGAACCCACAACCTTCAAGGTTGAGGGAAGGCACTCTACCACTAGACCACTGAGATGGTACTGAGAGAAGGAAAAATTAGCTTAGTAGATATAACGAAATGAACCATATTGCACTCGTCTGATTGTTTTCATACTTGTATTTTTTTTTCCATTTATCTTATTACTAGATTATGCAAAATCTTAAAATAAGAAAACTCATGAAACCCCAGTTCAGAGTCTTTGATGTTGGTTAGTTGTCCTCTTAAAATGTGGGAAATGCTTGTTTTAATCCTCACAGTACTTAAAACTGTCTGTTAACACTCAATGACAAGACTGCTTGATCAAATAAGATAATTAAGTAATAAGTATCTTAAAATAAGCACAATGATCTTGCCTGACAATTTCATTTTAAGTAAAAATAACTTTGTCAAATCAAAATAAGCAAATTTAGGTTCAATTTAAGAAATTATATCTTACTTAAGATTTTAGTTTTTGCAGTGTATTTCCGATTTACACCGTTAAAATTTCAAGTTGCTTAAAAAAATCATGCGGGGTATATATATATTGTCTGATTTCACATTATTTACATCATTGGCACAATTTAACGCTAAATAGCAACTTTTCCCCATTCATTTTCAATGGGACTAACATTAAACTTTTTCTAAGTACCACTGTCCACGCCCACTTCCATGCATACAATTGATCAGCATTGCCAGGCATCTGATACTGCTCGGTGGCGCAGTTGGTAAAGTGCATTGTCCAATAACCAGGGGGTTGCAGGTTTGAATCCCACCTCCGAAAGTACATTACAAATATATCCATGGCAATTATGCTAAGTGATATACATGCATACCAACTATCAGGAAATGGATTATAATTTCACTGAAATGATTAAATGCGTGTTAGCATTCAGCATCAGACGACACTTTTCAAAATAAATACGCCATTAGCCATGAATTTCAACAAGTCAAGTTAGGTCAGTCCTTAGAGCAACTGGCTCATACCACAGAGAACCTGGGTTCAAACCCCGCTTGGACCACCTTTTAGTACATTCGATGGTTTGATACCAACTCACTATCATATCAGGAAATGGATTATAATTTCTCTGAAATTATTAAATCCCACTTTAGACAGATTGCAGTTAAAGTTTTCTTTTTTATTAATTTGTCATTTAACTACAATTAAAAATTTGTAATTTTCACGCAATTTATCTTTCAATTTACTTCATAAGCACAATGCACATGCATTCAAATCTTAGCATTCATTTTTTTCAGCATTCCCATGTAATTTCTGCAGAAATGTCACTTTGTCTAGTTAAAAATCATGTTGATAGTGTTTTAATTTAAAGTCCTACAGAAGCATAACAAGTTTGTCTTCAAAAATGGCCCGTCCTTTGTTTTCTTTTGGCCAATTTGGCATTAAAGACTGTAGGCCGGAGGCCCAATGTGGTTGGAACAAAACAAAAACTATCCAACACAATGTCAGAGCATGTCATCTGAAGTGTGTAAGTGTTATCACTATTAACCACCTTTGTACGTGCAAAGAAATATTACCCATCTCCCGATTTTGAACACAGTTTGTCATGTTACTTACTTGGCATGATCCATTGTTAGGGAAAACTCTGGGTTGCAGGGACTTTCTTTACAGTGCAACTCTACTGGATCATCCATTTGGAGTTTACAAGATTTGCATGGGTGTTCTGGTCCTGGTGTGGCCCGACTGGTCCGAAGATTTGGTGTGGTGGTGTCACTTTTATTCAAAGACGGTGACATGGCGTTCTTTGGTGCACATGAGGTTTCACGCGTCAGCTCCGTAAAATTTGCTGCGTCAGAAGTGGGCGACCAGAGATCCTCTGGTAGGCAGAGGTTTGCGTCCTCATCGTTTCTATGTGTGAGATGTTCTAAATTGTAATTATTAGCCAATTTGGTGTCAGAAAATGGAAACCAAAGGTCTTTTGGGACACAGAGGTCTGAGTCTTCCTCCTTTGCATTCATGAAATGATCCTTTATTATGCACTCATTGGTCAATTTGGTGTTAGAGGTGGGAGACCAGAGGTAACATTCTCGATGTTTAGACTTTGCATGTGGGATTTGCCCCTTCATTGTGCACTCCAATTTTGTGTCAGAAGTGGGAGACTGGATATTCATTGGGAGGCAGATCTCCGCGTCATCCTTTGCGTGTGTGAGATGGTCCCGTTTGCACTTACTAGTCAATTTGGCGTCAACAGTAGTTGATCTAAAGTACATTTTCTCATCTTTATTTTTTGCATGTGTGAGCTGCTCTTTTGTGTACTTTTTTGCCAATTTGCTGGCAGAAGTGGGAGACTGGAAATCCTGTGGGTGGCATAAGCCAGAATCCTCATCCTTTGCGTGGGTTAGCTCCTTTGTGTATTTTTTGGCCAACTTGGTGTCACAAGTAGAAGACTGGAAGTTGAATTGTCTGTCTTTATTTTTTGCATATGTGAGTGGCTCCTTTTTTCTCCCAAATGGACAGAGGTGGCTGTTGGCCCGATCTCCTTGAACCAGTAAGGCTGTGGCGGCCTCAGGTTGGCAGATGCTTGAGGCATCATCCTTAGATGTTTTTGCTTTATCTTCTGGATGCTTGTGTACCTGAGTAGGATTTTTCAACAGTCCAGGTTGCTTTTTCCTTTCCTGTAAGGTTCGGACTAAGAATGGATGGACAGATTGTGCTTCCTGATGTAGCGGTTCAACCGGCGGGGAGCTGCAGAGTGTCCTGTGGACCGACATTAAACAGTCCGTCCACAGCCCGTCGAGCGATGGGTCCATTTCCAGCGAGTCCTCTCCGTTCTCTCCGGTGTTGAAGGACACGTCTCCATCCAGCGCGGGGTCAGCCTGTTGTAAATTAGTCAGCCACCTCATCTCTGCCCTCTGCGGTGCGTCTTCTCTGAACGATTCACTGCTTCCGACCCCGCTGTCGTACACGGGTGGCGTGCTTTTCGTACCGGGACGGGCAGAAACCGCGAGATGGCTGGTGGATGATGCGGAGGAGCGGAGGGATCGGTGGCCGTAGGAAGGCGGCGAGACGGAGAAGGGCTTGAACATTTGCAGCTGCCGGTGATAATGTCGCAGGTGCTGCTGCATCTCCTTGTCCACCGTTACATCTTCTCTACTTTCTTCTGTTGACTCTTCCACGTTCTCATTTTGGCTTCCTTCACTCGGCCCTTCCTTACACGACATGCTGAAGCGCCCATTTTCTTTGTCGCAACCGTGCCCTCCATCGCCCATTTCCTGGGAGTTCCTTGCGTTGCTCAGTCTGACCCCGTGTTTGCCTCGTGCAGCTCTTTCGTCCGCATCTCTGCTTGGCGCGGAACAGTTGACGGGACACCCCGCGGGTTTCTTCGGGGTGGGTGAAACGGCGGCAAAAGACGCTCTGGGTGTCGTTATCTTTGTGTTCTTTGGGGGATTCTTCCCAGCGGCACTGCCTTTGGAAGGCGGTGTGGCTTTGCAATCTTGTCCTGCGCCGCGACCCCTCAACTCTTTCACACTGTGGAAAATAAAGCACACAGTAATTCTATAGAGTAAATTTGACTCTATTAAGAGTGAATTTGACTCTAATTAGAGTGAGACCAAAATGACTCAATTTTAGAGTAATATTTACAGAGAGTGAAATAAAGAATTTAAAAAAAAGTCACTCAATGGTTAAGAAACAAACTCACAACCTTCGCCTTGAGAGAGAAATCACCTGAGCTATGCCCCTCCTGCTGTTTGCTTATATCTAAGAGGAGACCAAAAACATCAAAGATTCCATCTAACACGAGCGATATACTAACACACAGCAGGAGGTGCGTCACTTAGAAATGTCATGCTTTGCTTGGTCTGTGGTATAGTTTCAGTTGAAACCAGTGGTTCTCAACCTAGTCCTCAAGTACCCCCTTATCCAGCTTGTTCTCCAGGTCTCCAACAGCCAACACAGGTGTTTCAAACAATCAGCTAATCAGCAAGCTCTGTATGAGGCCTGATAACGATCCTCATATGTGTTGGCTGAAGGATTAATTACTCATGTTGTTTTGTAATTCACAGCAGGGATCAGGATAATTATAAGACATTATGAATAGCACGCCATGAAGTTTGTATAGTTGATTTGATCACGTGTCATAAAAAGCCACAGTTCCCAACATACTTATTTTTATACAAATAGTTTTATACAAATATGGCCAAGATGTTCACCCCCCCCCCCCCCCCCCCCCCTTGAAACTCTATGTCTCCAGACTAGGTCACGTCTTATCATAACAGTTGGCACGAAAAACTAAGCTTCAAGCAGACATGTTGGGGGAATTTCAGGGCTTGTTCTTTGACATACTCCTATAACAATTGGACTAATGTTGACAAATGTTTCCTTTATTTAATTCAGTTTCCTTTTTTTAACCAGGTTAGGGTTAATTGAGATTAATAATCTCTTTTCCAAGAGTGTCCTGGACTCACACAAATAACATAATTTGCCATTATGAACACTTACCGATCGGCATATCTCAGTGTGTTCAGAGTGTGCTCTGTGGCCACGTTACCGGGTGAAATGTTGGCAATCATGCAAGTCATGGAGTTGCCAACAAATGAATCTTTCAGGACCTTAGCGCAAAAAAAAAAAAAAACCTCAAGAGTTTAGCGTAATGTAAACAACATTACAGAAAGGCTGCAATGAGGTCTGAGTACCTGTGTGAGTTTACTTTGTCTGAAAGGTGTGTGCCGCTGCTCTTGATCAAGGGAGCGGATACATTCTTTAAGCTGAGGGAGGGAAAATCACAAAATTATTTCAGGTCTCCCGCTTCTGATGCCAAAATTGTCTAAAAGGCACACACAGGAACACCTAAACCTGCAACAGATGAGGACACAGACTTTCCCCTTCCATCCCCCACTTTTGATGCCAAAATTGCCCAATAAGTCATACAACAAAGGAGAATCCAACAAATGCAAAGGAAATAGAGGAGCATTGGACACATGCCAAGGATCAGGAGGGCTCTCTGGAACGTCTGAGGCCAAATTGGCCAATAAGTACATAAATCAGTGTGCTGTTGTATCTTACAGCCAACAGACTCTGGTTGATCTCAGCTCCCTCCATACGAGTCTGCCAGTCCGTTGCTGTGGTGTCCGATGCCCGCTCACTTCCCGCCAAGTCGATGAACCACATTCTTAAAGAAACAGTATTAGTACACTTGTTATGTGTTTCATAAGTAAAATGTATGCAGTATGTACACTCAACAAAAATATAAACGCAACACTTCTGTTTTTGCTCCCATTTTTTATGAAATGAACTCATAAAACTAAAACTTTTTTCAGAAAACATTATGAGTGCACAGGTGTGCCTTAGACTGCCCACAATAAACGACCACTCTGAAAGGTGCAGTTTTGTCAGTCAGTCCCTGACTGTTTTTTTTTGAGTCCCCAGACCCCCCTCTACTCCAATAAAACAAAACTGCACCTTTCAGAGTGGCCTTTTATCGTGAACAGTCTAAGGCACACTTTATGGTGTCTAATCAGCATCTTGATATGGCATACCTGTGAGGTGGGATGAATTATTTTGGCAAAGGAGAATTCCTCACTATCACAGATTTAGACTTTTTGGTTTGTGAATAATATTGGAGAGAAATGGTGATATTGCGTATGTGGAAGAAGTTTTCGATTTTTGAGTTCATCTCATAAAAAATGGGAGCAAAAACAAAAGTGTTGCATTTATATTTGTTGTTGATATAGATAAAAGTCTGACAGTTCAATGTAGCGGGTCACCTGCCAATGATGTACTGGTTGGGGGATCTGAGCTGAATCTGAAGCAAAGCGTGGGACCTAGACGACAGCGGATTGACACCACTGACCCTTTTTGTGCGTGCCGCTAAACCCTGCGAAATCACCTTGATACACAAAATAATAAATAAATAAATAAATAAAAAGGGACAAATATGGCATTATTCTATACAGTAGATACAGAAAGACCCTCATTTGTCTTAATAGTCAGAGGCAGTTGTTTACCGACCTTCAGCAGCGAGTTGACTGATTCCACTCTGACATCACAAAGTCCTGCAATGTGCACCACACTGTTGCCATCCTCCCTCACAAACAATCTAAAAAAAGATCAAAAGAAGAGTGAGAACATTATAGAGTTACACCCATCCTATCACAGTGCTATGATTACAGTAAAAAACAATTGTACCTCCCACTTTTGATGCCAAATTGGCCATTATACAGAAGTAAAATTCACACAACCAAAGAATGACATTCCACCATTCTACCCCTTTAAAGACGTACGGTTTTGCCACTTCTCAAGACAAATTGGCCAACAAATATATTTTAAAAATAGCTGCATCTTGCATCATGAAAACACGCGGACTGAGAATTCTGTCACCAAAGGGACCTCTGCTTTTCCGCCTCTGACGCCAAGGTGGCCAAGAAGTAATATCCCATTTTCAGCTATGCAAAAAAACAAAGAGCACCTTTTCCTATTGTTGAGCAAGTCGTAGACCTGACGACAGTAGATCTCACAGAAGCTGACGTACACCAGCATTGGGCTGCGCGTTGCCGACAGGTGGGCAAAGATATCCTGGACCGCCAGCACATATAACCCCGCTTCTCCGGGAGTGGAACCCATCATGGTATGCGTTTTGCCTGCACCCGTCTGGCCAAATGCAAAGCAAGTGGCTTTGCCCCTAAATATACACATACAATTTGTCTAATTAGTACCATTAAATACTGGAAGTCAACCTTAAATATTTCTTAGATATGTGACCTCACTAGTCTAAACTTAGTTGACATTCTGATAAATATTACATTTGTGGAATATGAGTTATGAAGCAAAGTCCGGCAGTTTTTAATCAATATCAGAAGGAGGCCATTTTGCCACTTGCTGTCAAATGAAGATGACATCGAAGTTGCTCAGTTCTCCGGCAACAACTAATCACAGCTCATGGCTTCAGAAAACAGATGAGCTGCGATTGGTCATTGCGGGAGCCTTGAGCAACTTTGATGGAATCTTCAGTTGACAGCAAGTGACAATATGGCCGCTCTCTGAGATGGATAAAAACGGCTGGATTTTGCTTCTTAACTCATATTCCATTAACGCAATATTATACCGTATTTAGACTAGTGGGACTGCATAGAATATATTATTGTCAAAAATATTAGGGGGTTGACTTCCCCTTTAAAAAATGCTTCTTTTTTTTTTTTACTATAACAGCCCAGATCAGTAAATATTGCTCAAAATTCTGGCTGGAGGGAGCCCTTTAAAATGTTTAATGAAATAAAATAAAAACATTATGCAAAAAAACCCAATGATAATAATAATAATAATAATAATAATAATAATAATAATAATAATAATAATAATAATAATAATAATAATAATAGACTGGGGAAAAAAAGGTGAATTGATAAATGAAAGGAAACAAGTGGACAATTTGACACCTTACCCATCAAGCAAGTGCTGCACCAGAGGATATGCCGTTTTCTTATATACTTCCTCATTGGAATGATAATCTCCAAAAACTTGGTCAAAGTAGAATGGGTGCTACAAAACAAATCAGACAATGAAAAATAAGCGTTATGGAGATAATCTCATTATGGTTTCAAAACGAAAATTTTGAATTGTTGTACCTGTAGAATGTATTGGGTAAGATCCACGGCTTCTTTGCCTTCTTCCACAATCACGCACTCTGCGCTGGGTGTTATCACCACATCCGCCTCACCCTTCCTTCTCTCGGCCTGTGTCAGAGGTCGTTTCCTCACGCAAACGGTGATCCTCGGCCCATGGGTTTGCCTACGAACGAGAGTCCAAATGAAAGAAAATTGAAGCAACGACAATGAAATGTTGCCATCATTTCCCAACTGTTTATTACTCCTGATGCATGTTTGGTACTAGAGTGGCTCAAATTATCGTAGACAACTTCCATGTATGTTTTTCACACTTGGCCAATAAAGACAATTCTGATTTGGTGTGCCATCCATTTTAACATCTGACGTCAATAATTCATTTGAACGATTTCTATTAGTTTAAATTTTTTTTCCACTTTTGTTAACAAGAGTATGAAAACCTAAAAAAAAAAAAGATTATACATTTAGAACAGATATAAAATTTGTGATAAATTGTGAGTTAACTAGTGAAGTCATGCAATTAATTACGAAAAATTTTCATCGCCTGACACCCCTAATTTTGAATAATCTTTTCTTTTTTCTTTTTTTAAAAAAGTAATTTTAATTAATTTATTTTTTTCTTTTTAATAATTTTTTCTTTCCTTTTTTATTTAAAGAAAATATTGTTAAAAATTACGGGTGTAATTAAAAAAATAATAATAATTAATCGTATGACTTCACTAGTTAACTCCCGATTAATCACACATTTTATATCTGTTTTTAATGTACAATAAAAAAAATCTAGGTTTTCATACTCTTGTTAACAAAAGAGGGAAAAATGTTAAACTAATAGAAATAGTTCAAATGAATTTTTGACGTCTATAGCCGTCAATTGCAATGAATGAGTTAAGCATAACTGGAAGGACATTCACTGGACTGTACAATCATTCACTCACTTTTTTGCAGAAACTGCCTGAAGAGGAAGCCCGTAGTTGTACCCTGGTTTTCTCTTAGCTTCATAAACAGGCATTGGATGGTTTGCTTTATCTGTGCACCTCTTGGCTGCAGCTCTGGGTCTCGGGCGCAGGTGGTTGTGATGGTGGGACGCAGCATTCCTCTGGGGTGGTAGTGTGGAGTACGTATTATACATGGCTAATCGTTTAGTAATATCTGGCCTGGCTCTGTGGGTGCTGTACTGCGCAGGACGCTTGTGGGATGTGTCCTGGTCATCTGCCTCTTCTTCAAGTCTCACCCCCTCCTTCTCCAGCGTATTGACGAGATGGACCAGCTTGAAGAGGCGGCTTTTATCTTCCGCCGTGTGGATCTCCAGGAGGGGCAGATCCTCAGAAGTGAGGGTTACGAGATGGGCCGTGTGGCGGATCCCCATAGAGGTGAAGCTGAAAAGTACATGGAGGAATGAGGGATGCAGTCCGAGTTCGGGTTTAAGATCTTGTAGTTACCGCTCATGAAGACGCTGAAGGCCCACCATCTTGAGGCACTCAAACAGGCTCAGTGTCATGATTGGATGGTCTCCCACTTGTCTCCACAGACCCTGGTGGGAGCCAATCACTCATGTTTGTGATCAATTATGCATTGAAACTTGAAATCAACACGATAATACAAATTCCCCACATTTTCGCGGTTCATGATTCACAAATTAACCTATTCGCACCTCAACTTCAGGAAAAGCGTTGTATGTCGGGGAGGAGGCAAGTTTAGCCTGGGTTATTAGCTGAAGAAGGGGGAAAATTGTTGCCGCCTGAGAATATCCAGGCACACTCATGCACACTATCATCTAGTTTCATCCCTCCCACACGTCGTAAACACACGGTCATTTAAATACACTTTTTGACCTCAGGGAACCTGTGCTCATTGAATCTCATTTAAGACGCCCACATTGTCATCACAAAACTACTGAGGTGCAAAACAAAGCGCAAGACACAATTATATTAGGAATGAGGTTGTAACATATCAAAATATAGAAAAAGTATAACAATATAACCATAACCAGTTGCTCAGGGCCAGCAAGGACCTCTCTGCTAGCATAAACAAACTAAAAGTAGCACAAACATACATTTACAACCTAAATTCTAATATTTGTTCCATACAATTACAGTACATTATACTTATAACAGTATATTCTCTTCATGTTATATCCTTTCTCATGGCTAAACTTCCAGTACATGCATGTTTGTAGATTTTTGTCCAATCAGATGTCAGTCTCTGTGTAGAGATAGCATTGTCAATCTAATTTCGCCAGGGATTTAAAAATCTGTAGTGTTGGACAATGTTCTTTAAAGTTTAAACTCAATTAGCAATGGCACTGTTTCATTAACCAATCAGATTTCACACTCATCCTTCCTCACAAGGTCAGCTTTTTGTTCTGGTGACTTGATCATTTTTATCCTCTGATTTGTTGGTCAGAGCAAAACTTGTTAGTCAATTTGGACGAGCAAGACACATTTGCATTGATCTGAACACGTTGGTTAGTTAGTTGGTTGATTGGTTAGTTAGTTAATTCTCTCGCGTTATTAAATAAATACTGATCCTGATCCACTCCCGAAGAATGTACGTGCCACAGCGCAGAGTCGTGATAGTGGCGGTATTAAGAGTTTAATTAAATCGGGTAAATCTCCAACTCGCTTAAATCCCAAGATCCGTCTCAAGATCCAGGTTCAAATGCACAGACCGCCACTGATTGAGAATAGACTGTGCAAGCGCATAAATAAACATTATAATAAAAAAACATGCATGCAATTAATGGACCATATTTAAATGCATTTACCCAATTGAAAATCACAAAATTGAGACCCTATTTCCCCGACCGTGACCCTGTCATTTTAGCAAATTTTTAGTTTTGTAAAGTCACACATATAAAACGCAAATAAATAAACTTACCAGTGTGAGTTCCGTTTAAACACAAGATGCACATTGAAGAAGGCCGAAGAAAAAAGTGTGAGCACGTTTCTGAAGT
This sequence comes from Leptonotus elevatus, assembly GCF_054856555.1. Taxonomy (NCBI): domain Eukaryota; kingdom Metazoa; phylum Chordata; class Actinopteri; order Syngnathiformes; family Syngnathidae; genus Leptonotus; species Leptonotus elevatus. The sequence goes on along the minus strand of NC_141243.1, from coordinate 13,446,581 downwards.
CCGATGATGTTTGAAAAGTGCACTGGACGCCACAGAGGGGCGTCGTGATATGCGAGCCTTCTGACTCAAAAACGAATTAACGGTGCTAATTTGTTGCTAGCACAGGATTAAAAGACACATTATAAGTGGTTCCCTTGTGACAATTAACGTTGACATGTATCGCTATGTCCGCACACTTCACTTGGGTCTCCATGGCGACGGCTGCCGCGGATGAGCACGAAAAAGATGATAATCCAATAAAACAAGATTAGATCAATCAGTCACGAAGTTTTAAGGGATGTGGACCGGAACGATTAATGTAAATATTGTGATTATTATTGATACTCAGAGCGTTTATAAGCAGTACTATACTGTTCTATCAAAGCACAGTAGCGCTCAATGTTTTGCTTTTAATAAATACGGAAATTAAATATCTGCCGAGGTTGATTCGTGTTTTATACGGACGGTAATAGAAGTGACACAATCTCCTAGCCATTCTCGGAGTTATATATAATTTTCATATGTAATATTTCACATTTTATTTGATATGTAAATCCATGGCGGCATTAAGTGTCCAGGTTATTTTTTAGACGTCCGTGGGCGATTGACGGTGTTTTACAGGGGGATAGTATTAGTGGTAACACACAACATGCTGAGCATCGTTAGCAGGTTGTGCTAATTTTTATCGGTTGTGGCAGTTATATTTTTGTAAAACTGAAAATATTGTCAATATACTGTGTATATACACAACTCAATAGACATGTATTGTAACCTTTAATATACAAACCGAAAGTAGACACGGTGTTAGATGTCAAGTTAGCGTGGAGTTTATGCTAAAGTTACAGTTTGACACTAACTCAACTGTTTGTTACCGTTCATGGTGATAAAGTGACTGTATGCTTGAGCAACTCTATTCGTGGCCACATACGAGAGCATTACATTTTGCACTAACTTGTTTTAAACAAGCGGCTTTAGAGAGGGGTTATATTTTATTTATAAATGTTTATTTCATTGAGGTTATGAATTTAGGTTTGGATTCCTCTTCAGCTTTCACCTCATTCTTGTACTAGGCATAGGTTCCATCAACAGCATAGTTTTACTTAATTCACCAACATTCATTCTGCCTTACTTTGTCATCTTTCCCCAGTGTACATTTAACATATTTTTGTAGCTTCGTTCACCAGCCGCCATATAGTGCTTATTCACAAACAGCCCTCTCTTCATCTTCTGTCGCTTCTTTCACCACATTTGGTTTAATTTTACCAGCATAGCTCTTTTTTTTCCGCATTGGATAATCTTCCTATTAGTTGACTTCTTATGGGAGAATAGTTTTCCCTTTTCCAGCCTAGCTTTATCCCCATCTTTTGTCACCTTCTTTCATCAACACAGCTTCCTTTTCATCTTTCTGTAGCCTCTTCATTGTTCTCCATTGCTTTTCACATTCTGCTAGCATAGTTTCCCGTTTTTTTGTACTGTCCTGTTACGGCACTTTCTTATGCCGTCAGTTTCCCCCCCTTTTTTTTTTAATTTTCCAGCGTAGCTTTTGCTTCATCTTTCGCCAATTTATTTCACCAGCATATTATCGTCCACTTCACCATTCTTGAGCTTCTTTCGCCAGCATATTGCCTCTATTTGTACATTTTTGCTAGTTTTAATGGTAAATGCACCAGTAAGGATGACCTATGACCTTTAATGATTCTTTTTTTTGAACAGAAATGCCCCTCTAGCAAGTAACCAACATGTCCTTCGAGGAGAAAACTTGGCAGATCTCGTCCTCCTCATCTGCTCCTCTATCTACTCCTCCAACCCCTTCCTCTCACTTCGTCGGGAAACGTGATGACATCATCAGATGCGGCCGTGTGACCAAGCTGGTGAATGGATGTCGGGATGTCCTAGTTGTGTACCACCAGGGGGAATTCCATGCGATGGACATGCGTTGTTACCGTAAGAAAGAGTCTTTCAGATGAATACAAGAACTTTTCTAGGTTATTTTTCATCTCACGGCTGCTTCTTTCACCAATATAGTTAATTCTTTCTCCGGCGTAGCTTATTTATCAACTTTCAGCAGCTTCTTTTGCAACTATAGTTTCTACTTTTGCCAGGATAGTTTTGTCTTCATCATTCTGCCGCTTCTTTCAGCAGCATGGCTTCCTCGCCATCACTTCAGCTTTACTTTCTCTGGCAGAGCTTACTCTTCATCTTTCAGCAGCTTCTTTTGCCATCAAAGTTTCCCCCTCTTTAAACAGCATAGCTTTCTCTTGATCTCTTTGTAAACCATAAATAATTGTACGCTGTGTTAAATTATGAAGGAAAAAAAGCGAGCTAACATGAATTGCTTTTGTGTCTACAGATGCAGGCGGTGCTTTAGAACAAGGAGACATTGAGGTGCGCTTTTAAACATCTGCATTTTGTAGTTAGTTGTGATCAATATTACATCTCAGCCTCACATCATATTTATCCATCAGGAGTTCAACGGGCGCGTGTGCATTGTCTGTCCATGGCACAAGTACAAGATCACGCTGTTGGAAGGCGAGGGACTGTACCAAGCCGTGGACAACCCCACCGTCAAACCTCTGAGAACTCACTGGCGCTCCAAGGGCGTCAAACAGAGGGTCCACAAAGTCACTGAAGTGAATGAGGACATATATATTACACTAAACGACTCCAAAGAGGCTGTTGAGTCTGATTACTACCAAACTGACGCATACAGGACCAATTTATGCATCAAAAAAGTCCACTGACAAGAAAATATTGCGTGTGTTTGTATGTACATTATGTCTGCAGAGTATCATGTGACGTGCTATTTTATGGCTGCGAAGTGATTCACAATAATCAAGTCAAATCATTATTTAATGAGTACAGTGGATCTCTGCTATTTGCATGGGATAGAGACTGGGCTGTATATTTTGAAAATATACCTGCAAATCCACGTTCCAAATCATGAGTATGCGGCAGTCCACTAACTCAAATGCTTTGTTAGCAAGCAATTACCGTGTTAGATACAATGAATGAACAGGTCATGAAGTAATAAAACAATTTTTTTGTAAACCCATCCATCCATTCTGTACACTTCTTACGCTATTTGGGTCGCAGGGTGTTGGAGCTGATTCAAGCTGACTTTGAGCCAAATAAGAACTGGTCGCCAGGCAGTCGCACGCAATAGAGACAGGCAACCATTCAGACTCGCATTCAGACCAAATTCAGGCGAATGTGCCACTACACCATCAGAAACTATTTTGAATAAATACAATCATAAAATATAATGAAATTTATAAATCAGACTTGCAATAAATTATTACAAAAATATGTATTTCTTATGTTTCATTTCATCACACCATCTAGTTTTGGCACAAACAATCTTCCATACTTATGGAAATGGCATTAAATAAAAAGGTCAATGGGACATGTGTACAGTAGTGTCATGAAATTAATAATTAAATAGGTAGAAGATAATATTGAATATATTCCACAGCTTGATTAAGTAGTGGAACATTTTATAAATTGTGTATTTAATTAGCGTTATATTTCTAGCACAAACATGCATATAATATAAAGTATTCATTAAAATGCCATGAAATAATGAAAAATGTCATGATTTTCGCTTATATCACAACTAAATGCACACCCTTACAAATTATTTCACATTTTAATAAACTTTAATTTGATATGTTAATGAGTTTTAATTATCTATTTAACTGATATCGTATTTATTTAACGTTGGCACAAACAACCAGCAATATAAATTGCATTAAATAATTAAAAATAGCCATTAAACTGATTTAAAAAAAAACACAATAATTTTGGATACAAAAATATACATTGTTAAAGGTGAGTACTAGTTTGACGGTTGATATTTTTATGCCGTCTTCAATGGCGGTTCCACCACAAATAATATAATGGTATGAGTCGTCGTCGTTTTAAAAGCAAAACTACTCCGTGCGATAGGTGGCAGCAGCGCGCCATTTAACTGTCAAAGAACACAGATAAGACAAAAGAAGAGGCAGAAGCGTCATAACATGCGACAAGAGTTAATAATATTACGCTAAATGCACACAAATCAGATTTCACAAATTTATTTTAGCACGTGCATTCTCACTTAGACTTCCTTATTCTTCGGTTTTTGTAGCTACTGATGAAATATGGACGATAAATCAGGATAAAACTTAACATCGAGCCATCGTGATGGCAACAGGTTCGTTTTGATTGGGGACCAGAATGACTGACTTTTCATGTTTTCTGTTAATGATGTGTAATCCCCCCACCCCTCCCTGCAGAAGAGGAAATCAGCTTGTTGGTCATCGTCGTGGACGTTAACCCGATATGGTGGGGCCAGCAATCCCAGCGTGAGCCGCAGGTTCGAGAACGATGACACCAAACCTAACAATTATAATGATATTCCTAATAAAGTGTTTTCGTGTGGCCCTAGTTCACACTGTCCAACTGTATGGATGCTGTTATGGTGATGGCGAACTCTCACGTGGCCATGAGCAGGAATAACAAGCTGGCCATCATCGCCAGCCACTGTCAAGACAGGTCACACATCTATCTATCGATCTATCCAGCTAATCTAATTTTTTCTTGATTTGATAGAAACGATTTGTATATGAATACATACTCACTGTCATGCATTTTGCTTCAGTCACTTCCTGTATCCCAGTAAGAGTCAGCCAGGCAGCGATGGCACCCCAGACGAAGTGTGCTCGAGTGGTGACGGCAAGTACGAACTGCTGTCCTTCGCCAACGGCATCATAGCTGAACAGATCAGAAACTTGATGTCCAACAGTAGGTCAACATCATTACTAAATAATGATTTCATTCAAATGTGTTATACATTAATTTAATAAAAAAAAAAAAATGCTTACATTAATGCTTGACAACAAACAGTTCTTAGATTAAACGCAAATATATTGTAGTAAAAAGTCAAGTACAACTGAATTGCATTTAACAAATAGACTGTTGTCGATTTTTAAAAAAGGTAAAATGAACATTTATTCAATTGATTATACCACTAGAGGAAGCCCAAGTACTATTAGTACCACATTTTGAGACCAACAAAATTTGGCCCAACAAACCCCATTCAGAAGCAGGTACTAAGACAGAAGCCAAGCTTTTTTTGATTGAAAGCTTGATAATTATTTCGTGTCTCGTGAAAAAAGTGGTGTGTGGGCATATTTGTTGCTGATCCCAGCATTAATTATTCTTTTGACAAATGAACAACCTTTTAGGGGCATCAACGTACACCTAAATGCATCTTTTTTCTTTTTTTACAAGCCCTTGTTTCCAGGTTAAAATGCATGGATTTTACGGGTCCTCAACAGGACTCAGTCGTGCTGTGCCACCTGGAACGTTAGAAAAATAAATCTGCCCTGATACCAGTTTTACATTTTACCCATCAAAGCAAAATTAGTTGGATATATCTATCTTGACAGGAACCACAAAAAGAAGTCTCAAGTACCCATGCACGGAATTGTTTAGGAAGTCAGCCATTTTGGAAGAATATCAGGGCTAGGAAATTTGTCTAAATGAGCCTAAGTGGGGCATTGCATCACAGTTTGACGATCATTTTGAGGAGTCGCAATGAAAGAGGGGGGCACAGGGGGCTTTAATGGCTTCATTGTATTTTGTGTATGTTCACTTTGCAGTTGAGGTGACGGGAGGTTCCACGGACACTTTGCTGGCCGGATCCCTCGCCAAAGCTCTGTGCTGTATCCTTCACCTGCAATCTGCACGTTTGCTATTAGGACTATGACACTCAGGGGGGAAAAACAAACTGATTAAGTATATCCAAGGTACTTAATCATTTTGACAAATTATAAAGCACTAGAAATTGATTGCCCTGCGATTGGCTGGCAACCAGTACAGGGTGTACCCCGCCTACTGCCCGAAGCCAGCTGGGATAGGCTCCAGCAACCCCGCGACCCTTGTGAGGACAAGCGGTACAGAAAATGGATGGATGGATGGACTAGAAATTGATTAAATAATACATTAATATTATTACACATAAAAAGTAAGCACATATTGACAAACTAGAAAATAGGAATGAAACAGTACAATAAAATAAAAACAGACAATTTGAAAAAAAAACCTATAGAAAATGGATGCAATGCAAAATGTAATAAGACACATTAATATTTTTGGGGGAGAAAATATATATCATGAAATAATTTAAATAAAATAATACAATATAAGCCAAAACATCAGTAATATTTATATTTTTTGGTGGGGCAAACTACAAAATCATACAAATAGAAAAATAAACGTCATACAACAAAGAATAGTAATATAAAATATTATACTAATGAAATAATGTAAATTAAGAACAGACATTTTCAAAAAACAAAATGTGCAAACTAAGTCAAGTTGAGAAACTAGAAAATCGAAAATATTGATAGTAATGAAAGAATATAATATAAAATATAGATTTGTTTACAAACATACTGTATATAAATATAAACAATACGATGGAAGAGAAATTAATAATTAATTTAAAAAAAATAAACAAATTATACCAATTAATAAATACTATGAATAAAATAGAAACAGACACTTTGACAGACTTAAAATAATCCAAACAAAATCATACAATATCAAAACAGACAGTACATTTTAAAATAATTTTGACTAACTGTAAGAGAATATAAATGAAACAATACAGTATAAAATAAAAGGACAGGAAAAACGTCCGTCTAAATGAAAAAAAACTTTTTTAAATTTAATAATAAAAATACTATATAAAATATGAAAACACTAATTGCATAATCTTTCCTTTTTTCAGCCATTAATTTCTTAATGATTTCAACTCAGATATCAACAGAGTCTCAAAGGAACTTGAAGGTACTTTTATTTATGACTATTGTATTCATAAATTATTTTGCATGAGTAATATTTGTTATGTTTTTTCAGTGGGACAGGAGGTCAAGTCTCGAATTTTGGTAAACTTTGTTTTTTTTAAAAACATATCTACCTGTAAAATGAATCTTGTTCTTATTCATTGAAATCGGAATGGACCTAATGTGCTTGATAGGTGATAAAGGCAGCGGACGACTGCGCCCTGCAGTACATGAACTTCATGAATGTGATCTTTGCCGCCCAGAAGCAGGTCAGAACATGATTCATTTGTTTCATCTTACCATATTTGGGATGATTAGGATATTGTTTTTATTATTTATTTCCCAACAAGTGTGTTTGTTGGTTATGTCTGTGATGTTTGTTTTATGTGTTGTGATGGATTGTATTCGCTTTGTTAAAATAGTCTTTTTTTTAGTTTGTCAGATTGTCTTTGTCTTGTGTTTTTATTTGAAAGAAAAGGAGACAAATTGTTAAAATAGGAATGTGCACGTGTTTAAAGTATATATGTGTATGTCTTTCGTTATTATATTGGAGTTGGGTAATATTGATAGATGGCTTTGGAACGTCAGGTTTACCTGTTTGTTCATCAATCTGTATTTCATTTTCTTTTTGGTCATTTTTTAACTGCAAAATATTATTATTTTATATATATAATATATATATTTTTAAAAACAGCTCAACATATTTTATTAACACTTTGCAATGTTTATTTTTTATTTCAAAACAGAGCATCCTGATAGATGCGTGCGTGCTGGAGTCAGACTCGGGGCTCCTACAGCAAGTACTGTCTAATATTTTTATTACACACACTCACCTAATATTAACATTCACTGCCATTAACGACTATAGACGTCAAACATTCATTTGAACTATTTCTATTAGTTGACATTTTTTCCCCACTTCTGTTAACAAGAGTATGAAAACCTAGAAAAAAATATTGTACATTTAGAACAGATATCAAATTTTTGATTAATCGTGAGTCATGCGATTAATTAAAATACATTTTTTTTTATTGCCTGACGCCCCTAATTTTTAACACCCCCCAAAAAACGATTATAAAAAATAAAATAAAAATTCATACTCTTGTTAACAAAAGTGGGAATTTTTTTTTTAACTAATACAAATAGTTTAAAAAAAATTGTTTACATTTATAGGCGTCAATGGCAGTGAATGAGTTAATGAAACACAAATGAGCAGAAAACTGATGAGAAATGCATATATCTACCACAAAAAAAAACTGGATTAAAATATTTTTACCAATATTACTTGAAAAGATTATGGCCATTACTTAATACCGTACGTAGTAAGGGTAACAAAAATATGAAATGCTAGTTCACATACTGTAGGGGGCAAACTTGATTGTTCTTTGTCTCCTTTCTGAACCGACAGGCTTGCGATATAACTGGAGGCTTGTACCTGAAGATCCCCCAGAAGGCGGCCCTGGCTCAGTACCTGCTGGTGACCGCCGCCACTCAATGCATTGATAGTGAATACACACGTTTGTTGGTAATTGACATCAATGTGTTGGACTTTACGGCACAGTGGGTGTTCCTGCCTGACGGTGAGCAGCGTTCACAGCTGCTGCTGCCACCGCCAGCCCATGTGGACTACAGGGCAGCGTGCTTCTGCCACCGCAACCTCATCCAGATTGGTTACGTCTGCTCCGTCTGCCTGTCAAGTAAGTGCTTGCGTTCATTGCATACTTACAATAACAAGTCTTGTTTTTAAGAAAAAAAAGTGACAAGAATAAGATTTTTTTCCCCCTCCAGAAAAAAACACAATTTAATGGTCATATTTGTTTCCCCCCATTAAAAAAAAAAAAAAGGCTTAACACGAGTCAGATTTTTTCAACATTACTCAACTTTATTGAAGCCATTTTTAAAGTACAATATTGACAATGGCCATTTTTTCCAGACCAAATGTAGAGAATGATGTGAAACCCACCACCCCACCCCCAGTAATAAAATCTTATTGGTTCAAAACTGAAGTAATAATATAAGAATATTCCAAGAAAAAAAGTTGGAATATGCAAATAAAGTTGCCTTTGTGGAAAATAGTCTGAACATCTTCGAATAAAGTTGTATTAAACATCTAACTGCAGACTTTTTTTAAGGGGAAAAAAAATAAATTGCATGAGAATAGTGTTTTTTTTTCTTCTTTTTCTTCATGAAAAATTACTATTTTAACAGAAAAGTATTTGTTTTTTTATGGGGGGGGGGGGGCTTGTTGCCCTAAGTTCTATTTATTACATTTAGTATACAGCAGCATTTTTTATAGTTAAGAAAAGTCTTTAGTATTCATTTTCATTTTATACTTGTGCTACTTCTTTTTCCACCACAGTATTCTGCAACTTTAGCCCCATCTGTACAACCTGCGAGTAAGTAAAAAAAACAACAACCTTTTTATCACATTTATACTTTTAAATATATATTTTTTTGTACTGAATATTTGTATGTGTGTGTTTTGTAGGACGGCTTTCAAAATCCCGCTCCCGCAAATGGTCAAAGGCAAAAAGAAAAAATTCAAAGCATCATGATATTTATTTGTATTACCTCTGCAGCCAAATTATTCTTGTATAAAACAATTGTTTAAACCTTTACAATTAAATTTTTGGGATAATGCTTATACAGAAAAGATTTTTTTTTTCAAATGTAGAAACTAAAAAAAAACATACAATGTCTGAATCTGAAAAGTCTTTATTCACATGAAGGTCATTGGAGTTCACGGTGGCGGCATGGGCACAATCTTACAGCTGGCAAGAAAACAATGAGAATGTGTAACCAGCCATTGTACAAATGCATTTGTGTTGTTATGGACTTACCCCATCAGACCTTGGCCAGACCATCGCTGCGGAGTCAAGCTAATGTGGGCTTTCTGACCTCCGCGGACCACCGTCACTCGTAGCGGCTTCTACCAAAAAAATTAACATATTGGCAAAAATCCCTTTTTTTACAGTTGGCATAAATGGTGGCCATGTTATCTCGTCGGGGTGGCTGTGTTAGCATGTTTGGGTAGACTTGTCACATTAAGTCAGCCATCTTAGCTTCTTGACATGTTGAGACGTCCATCTTGAGTCTTACCCCTTCGCTGTGCTGCACTACAGAGGCAATGTTGTGGAGATTTTGGAAGTTGCCTGTGTTAACGGAACCAAACCCGATGACTTCATCTCCCACTTTGAGGCCCTTTTGCAAAAAGACAAGAAGTCAAGAAAGGCTCTCAAATATCAGAGCCAAAATGTCTCCCGGCACTCACGGCTACGGAGGCGGGAGAACCCTGCGTGACGGCATCCACCCGCGCAAAGGCGGGCGGGAGCGTGTCCTGGTACTCCATGGCCTCCTCGAAAGCTTCCGTCTGGTCGTGCTGCCGCTTGGCTTTCTCCCGAGCGTGCAGCCTGTGCAAGGCATCCTCGATCTCCAACATGATGGCCTTGTGGTCGTTCTGCAGGCCTGCCACCACAATCGAGATATGCGAAAATATCTATTACTGTAGAGCTTGCGACGTATACAGGTGAAGCTCTTACTGCACTGAACGCCAGGAGTTTTCAAAGGATGAGTAGTTTTATTTTGGTTCAGCTTAATTAGTAATGTGTAAGTGTTTTATATTTCTGTACTTTTGCTAGGATTTGTAAAAAAAAGTATTTACTTAACAGTTCAGCATTAGATTTTTGTAAATAATTCTAATGTTTAAACATTTTCTTCCCGTGTACTTTTTACTCTAAGAATGTAGCACAGTATTTGTCTAAATTTGAGGACAAGCGGTTAAGAAAATGGATGCTAAATTTTTTTTGACAGTATTTGGTTTTTTCCATCTAAGCAGGTAAATATCTCTAATGTTTTTATATTTTTTTTCTAGTGCCAAACTTGTATTTTAATTCTTTAAGATTATACTTTATAATACTGTACTTTTGTATATCTTACATGTAATATTTGGGTGTAATTTTTCGAGGGACGTTTTTGTCTAATATTTGTGTCTAATTACACCCCAAAATACTGTTTGAGTACCGTCTTTGTTTCGTGTAAAGACTGGAACTTTCAAATCTGCATAATTAAAATAAAATAATAGTCAAGTATTTGTCTGTTTTTGAAAAAAAAAAAAGAAGTAGTTCCCCATTTTTAAAATGAACATTTAGTTTTGTATCCGTGATCATTTTGCTGACTAGTGAACTTGTTTTGGTATGCCTAATGACGTGTCCAGTGAGCTACCATTGCGTCGCCACGTAGAAAGGGCTAGAAAGAAAACACGCTGAGCTACTTACATGAAATATTGTGTCTTGCGGTTCTAATCTGGTACAAATTGACGTCGGCTCTCGGGTAGCCTTCTGCGTCCACTAAGGGACCATCAAGTCCAACGCCTTGCTGTAAAAACAAGAACTTCAAGACACAAACACTGCACAACATGAGCGACTGGCTCTAAACTTACATCTTCCAGGACGTCGTAGTACGCTTTAATTTGCTCTTCAATGTCATCTTTCTTTTTAATAAGGTTTTTAACATCATCCATGAACGTCTCTGGATTGTTTTCGTTTGTTGTCATCTTCATGGTGACTTCCTGGTTGTGTACAGCACATTCGTGTCCGGGCGGATATTCTTATCAAGGCGGAACTGTCTTCTTACGGTATCGTCGACTTGTGTGTGTTGCACCGCATTGTGTCCGGTTGGATTTATAACTAGACGCGGATTTTTATTTTATTTTAATTAATATACATATTTGTTCGTTGACTTGATTAGCATTCAATATATTTGATTTATATAACACTTTTCAAGGGACCTACACAAAATATTGTAACTTTTCTGGCTCTGAGTGAGGCCCAAGAAGGGTTACTGATGTGATGCTAAAAAGATAATAGATAGGCCTACATGGACAAAATAACATTTCAGATTAAACCCGAGCTAAAATCAGGGCGTGTGTTTGTGTGAGTAAAAAAATCAGAATAAATAAATAAATATCAAAATAAAATCTGTTCTGAAATATTTCTTAACAAGGGGGTCATGAAACAAATCACATCAAATTTAATATCGAATTTATGACAAAGCCCAACCTTTTTGATTATTATGCAAACCCTTCAAAAGCAAAAATATGCATGTAAACAGTGCAATTATACGTGCAATAAGAGGTTGCTTAGTTATTTCACGTGCCCATACAGCAGTATTGCAGACCAACATAGATTTTTTATAAAGTCCTCCTTTTTATATACAGTATTATAAATTCTTTTTTTGGGAAAAACAATCAAAGTGCTACGTTATCACAGTTGCTCCTAATCACAGAATGGATGTAAAACTTTCTTCATTTTGCACACATTAATAGCAAACAAGTGTAAACGATTCACATGTACAAAGTGGAAGCACAACCTGTGCCTTTGTGATCAAGTGTTAAAGTTAGTGCAGAAGGCTTAAAGATAAAACAAGTACCTTCAGGGATCGGGATTAACAGTCTGTATCGGGAGGCCCCGCATTTTGATCCGTTAGTACCAGCTGCTCTATGACAGCTGAATTCGAGGAAGATGATGCTGATGAAGAGAGCTCCGTCACTTCCGCTTGCACCAAGGCCAGTTGGGACGTGGCTTGGTCTATCTGGGCGTGAACTGCCTGCACCCACGTCCGCAGATCCACATTGAGGGCGCCCACGCCGAGGTCCAGCCGCTCCTGCCGCAACGTCAGCTCGTCCAGCAGGTGGCGCGTCTCAGAAGACGCCTCACGCAGCCCGTCTCCCGCCACCGGGGCCCGCCGACGCCGCATGTAGCCCTCGAACTCCTCCGGGCTCAGGTTGAGCGAGGGGCCGTCTAGTTTTTCGATGAAGGCCACCGCGCAGGACTGGAAGCAAATGATAGCAACGGGGTCATTTGAGAAAGGGTAAAAGTACTCACAGTCTGTATTTGTGGAGGAGTACAAATACTTCTGTAAAAAAAATACTCTGGTAAAAGCAGAAATTCTGATTCAACTTACCAGGTTGGTGAAATAGTAGCCACTCTCTCCGGCCATGAGGCTGTGCGGGAGGCCAAAGCGAATGACGTATTGCATGTTGGAGTGCAGGCGAGGCGGGTTGGCCTTGAGCACCACGTACACCAGGGCGGACAGGAAGTCGTCGGCGTTGGCCGGCTCGCTGTTGGAAACTGAGAGCGCCTCGAAGACGTGCTGGCTGCACTTGGACACGCACACCAGCTTGTCCTGAGGAGCCCGCTTGGCGTCCATCTCGATAATGGCCGTTATAGCGGGAAGAAAGGGGTCGCCCGTGACGGCGCTCTGCACGTCCGGGAAAGGTACGCTGAGCATCTGCGGGGTGATCCAGTTTAAAGAACTGCCAAAAAGCAACAAAATAGAGGCAAAACGTCTTATAAGACCACCAGAGCAGTTGTGATAGTATCAATGCGCTAAAAAAGAAATGACTTGAATGAGAACATCCACAAGAATGCTGCACAGGACAGCTCCAGTCTTTATGGGGTCATTTTAACCTTCATTTTAATGTTTCTTTTTATTTGGATAAATACAAGCATTCTTTTTTTATTTTTCGAGAGAAATAAATACAAGCATTTTTAATGCCGTAATTTTAAAATTGGAAAACGTATTCATCATTTACGGTGTAATTTTGACATTAGAAATCACTTTTCATCTGTCCATTTTCTCTACAATTAAAATTATTTAAAAATTCCACAATTTGAAATATCTTCATGCTGCACTTTTTATGTTAAACATGACAAACATTCCTTACAATGTCATATATAGAAAGAATGTAACTAAATCTGTATATGAACACCCAGTAAAGAACCCACCCCCACAAAAAAAAAAAGGTTGATGAATCAAAAAGTGTTCGCAGCCAACTAAACAAACCTCAAACATCTAAAACAACCAACTGTAAGTCAAAACTAACCGTATCCTCCTCTGCAAGGTCAGGTCCTTCTGCTCGTCGTCACAGCTGTCATGGCAGAAGGCCCACTTGTGCAAGCGCGTCATGATGAGCTTCTCCACATGCTCCATCGTCTGAGTAAGCTCGGCTTCTGAAAAACCTGAAAAAAAAACAAAACATCATCTGAGGTTGGCCTAAATCAGGGCTAAGCAACCTTTACTGTCAAAAGAGCCATTTTAGGCCCAAAAAAAAGAAAAAGGACTCTGGAGCTGCAAAACCTTTGAACATTGTAATGAACAAAACTGTATATTAACATTATATTATATAACTGTAAATTTTTGCCTCTCTTCTTCCTTTTTGGACATTTTATGGCTATTTTTGACATTTTTGCTATAATTTTCTGACACTTTTGGCAATTTTCTGGACATTTTATGGTAATTTTGGAGATTTTTTGAGAATTTTAGTCACTTTTTAAACGTTTTATTTTCTGACTTTAAAAAAAAATCGGACTTTTTGGCAATTTTGTGTACATTATAAAATAATTTTAGGGTTTTCTTTTCTGTTTTGTTTTATTGTTATTTTTTGGCAATTGCAAAGACATTTTATGTTAGCTTTCGGGATTTCTTCTATTGTTTTTGGACATTTTATTGTTACTTTTTGAACATAATCTTTTCTTCCTTCTTTAAAATCAATTTTCTAACTTTTTTTGTCAATTTTGTGTACATTATATGGAAATTTTCTGCTCTTATTGGACATTTTATGGTCACTATTGGGACATTTTTAGGTATTTTTAAAAACCTTTTCATCTACCTTTGGTCTCTTTTTTTGACAACTTACAAATTTGGACTCTGACATATTTTGAATATTTAATTTGTAATTTTTTAAAATCTAAATCATTAATTCATTCAAAGAATATTTCATAAAAATAATAAATATGTAAAAATAACAATAATAATTTATTTTTCTGATTTTTAGAGCTTCACAGGAGCCAAAAGAGAGGGACTAAAGAGCCACAAGTGGCTCCAGCGCCGCAGGTTGTAGAATCCTGGCCTAAATTGATGACTTGAATGGCAGTGAAGCGATGGGTACTCACTGCTGAAATATTCGGCAAATGACTGGTAGAAGTCTTGCACGAGGTCCGACTGCTTCTGCACTGGCAGATCCTGCAGAAAAATTATTCAGTCAGAACAACCCGACAGTATCTTCTCTTAATATGACCGAATGATGGTGATTACATGGTAAGCTTCCATTGTGTTCAGGAAGGCTGTGCAGCGCGACTGCAGACGCTGTGAGGACGGGCTGCGAAGGGTTTTTAAGAAACCGGTGAAGTCTCCGGGTTCCAGATTCTGGAAGGCTTTTAACACATTCATCTGCTTGTCGGAGGGTTCTAATGGGAGAGGTGGGAGCAAAAACAACCAAGCAAGTTTAGTAGCTGGAGGAGGAAGAACCTCCATTTTGTGCTTTTGTTACGTATACGTTAAGGCCTGCAGACAAACATTTGGAAGCCAGTTTTAAGTTGCATTGCAACGTTACATTTTTGCAATACAGTGGAATTAGATATTTAGATGTAGTGCCAACCAGCTTTGGGAGGGGACGGGCCGCCCCAAAAGAGTCTTCTCATGGTGTTGATACGACGACCCTTCTCCATATTCTTCTTCTCCTCGAATTTGGAGAAGGTCGGTGGTGTGCCGTCGGCAGTCGCTCTGCAAGAACCTCAGTTCAGCGAGAATCAAACGTTTTTTTTGTTTTTTTACTTAAGAATTTATTTTTTATTTGTCTTTTGTAATCCCAAAAAGAATAATTACAGTAATGCCCTAGCATGTGAGAAAAGAGAGCCACAGTATATGACTTTTAGGAGAGAACTTCTCTGAAAATGTTGCCTGTACAGTTCACCTGGCATCTTGTCGGCGGGCTTCGGCAGGCCGCACTCGCTCCCTCCAGCACTTGGAGCAGAAGCCCTGCCACACGGGGTTGCCATAGTAACCGCAGGAGTTCTTGCACAGGAGCTCCTGCTGAGAGAGTCGGATTCCTCGCTTGTCCGTCCACATTACGCCGCGTCGTGCGAATCAATCACTCCTATGGGAGATTTAATCATGCTTCTTGGTGGACATATGAAACTACAAACAAATTACAACATTTTGGAGGTGCACGATAGTGACGATAGCTTAGTGCTATGATCTTTTGATAGTAACACACGAAATTGTTGATGATTTCAAATTTGTACTAAGGCAACTTAGAAAAACAAAACAAAATTATTATTCATAATTAATATAGCTATATATTATATAAAATATTACAGTTTACCATACATTAAGAAATATTTAATACTCTACAAGGCAAAAAAAAAAGGTCAAATACAATTTAAAAATATATATATTAATAAATGTATGGACTCATTTTTAATAAAACTTTTTTTTTGCAAAATGATTTGATCCAGGCATTGAGACCAAAGTAAAAAAAAGAAAAAAGAAGAAGAGAGGATCATGAAGGAAAAAAGAAAGAAAGTTGACTAAATAGCGCTTCCGGGTTTCCACAACAACGTCCTCGTACAACAAACCAGTGTTAACTAAATTTTAAGACTTTGCCAAGCTACACACTTGACCGCATCGTATTTCAAGCCTGCTTCAAGTGAGCGAAAAAACGTCCAAAGTGTTGAGAAAGTCTGTTCGCGTCTTGTTAGCATTGCTACTTGTTAGCATCCAAAGTAAGCAGCTGACTGTCATCTGAGCCGGAGTGAGGTAAGAGTTACCTAAAGCTGTAAATTACTGATTAAACTATTTTGGTTCAAAGATTTTTACCCATTTTGATGCTAAATAGCAGTTTTTGTTCAGTTTAAGTTAGCAGTTAATAATTTAAACCATACTTGTGTGAGTAGTACTACTTGCCTGTCAGAAACCGAGATGGTGTAGAAAGAGTTTCGGACGCAGCAGTAGTCCAGCCGACGACGCAGCCTGGAGAGTGACGTCATAAAAAGGCGACCGAGTTGTTGGTATTTTCTTATATTTTATTTAGGAAGTCAGAACATAGAGGCAAAGAAGTATATTAGAAAAAAAATATTAGAAAAAGCATATAAATACTAAGTTTTGACCAATAAAGCCAATATATTGCTTGACTTCAGTTTCAAACTTGTAAAAAATATATATGTTTCTGATGAATGTTTCGACATTTATGAATATGTCGTTTAGTCAACATTATACAATAAGATTAATAATATAAAATGTATCCCCCCCCCCTCATAATTATATAAATAAATAAATAAGTAAATAAATAAATAAAAGTAACAAGCCTCGCACAATTATAAATTCAGCGTTCCAGAAAACATTCACACATGGTGTTATTTTGTAGAAGATTCTCTGATTTGTTTGTTAGTACTTTTTTTTCTGACAATGTGTGTGTGAAAACACATATGTAGTGTTTTGCACACATTGCTGTGACAGTTATACGTTTAATAATAATCAATTTGGGTGAATTAGGTTTATTTACAATTTTATTTAAATGTTTTATGAGTTATAAAAAATATTTGATTGTGTGTATATGATATACATTTCACATTGTGGTGTGTTGTTATATTGCTTTTTTGTATTCATTTTTTGCTTTTTTTTATGGTGTTTATAATTGTAACATGATATAGTGGTGGTGTTAAGAGATGTTGCACAAACCCTTATTGTCTAAATGCATGTCCCAACACTGTCCTTTTATATTAATTAATAAAATAAACTAATTCAGTGCTCAATTAAATTCGGAAAGAAAGTGTTTTACCATTTATTATGCATGCAGGAAACATGGATAACAACAACACAGCAGCATGTCATAGGAGAAAATGTGCTTTATAAAATAGCATTGTGGATAATGTGCAAACATTTGTCTTGTTTCAAGAAAGAAAAAAAGACTTGTATCAAATAATTTAAACCCAAAAAAATTTAACTGTTGCAATAAAGCTTACATAGTGAGCTGTGTGGAACAGGTGATTTTTTTTTTTCAATTGGAGTCAGCTAATGAATAGTTATCTAGTCATCTGTTGTTTTATTAAATTGAACATCTTCGTCTGTCTGACTGTAAAAGTGGTAACATACTGTACACTTTAAAAGCAAAAAAAAAAGTCATGATATTAAAAAAAAAATGTACACAGACAATAATGGTGAGTTATACATCGCATCTGCACAATGGGCTCAACATTAGAGGACATCATAAAATAAATAACCGTATCCACAGCTGATTTGTATTAATAGTCTCTTTATGATTGTCTCTCCCAAAAGGTCCATAATGGAAAAGGAATGCTAACAAGACAACAGTGACATATTTATTTTTTGTTTTGTTTCATCCACTGGCATACAAGTTAATAGCCATGTCTATCATGACAGGTCAGGGATAAATAAATAAAAAGTCTCAAATACACATGCTGTGAATCACATAGGAAGTCGGCAGACATTTTGATTGGCTTTTGATTTCATACTTTAATGACTTGAAGAGCGTTGACTCGATAGCTGTCAAATTCAAATCAGATACAGTAGATGGCGACACTAAATTGTGAGGTTTTTGGGAGTTGATTCCCACCATCCCACCCCCCACTAAATAAAATTCGACATGGTCAGCCAGTACGAAAAGTTTGTGTGATGGAGAAATTGTCCATAATTGATCACAGCGCCCGTGACAATGATGTCAATTACATAGTTTATACTGTACGTTCAAAATTGCATTCCCTAACCTAAAGCTAACATACCTGATTTGGCGTGGAACGGATTTTTGCCCAACCACAAACACCCGATAGTTCACTGACAAATAGTCCAAGGTTTGGAGTTTGAGGCTCAGGGCAGTAGCTATGCTTTGACTTGAACTTGAACTTGGAAGACGAAGCCTTTAAAAAAAAAAAAAAAAGTCGTCCGTAGCAGCGAATAAACGTGGAAGGTGGAGAAGAGCGGAATCTGTCCTTCAACAAGTCAGGATAGCAACTCCACTGCTTCCAACACCTCAGACGAGAAGTTCAGACTAACCAAAACGTTGTTTGCCATCGCCTCCTCCAGGCAGAGGCTGTCCTGTTGGACTAGTCTGCTCTCGGATGTGGGACTGATGACGACAATGCGAGGGACGCCCTGCTGCTGCTGCTGCTGCTGCTGCTGCTGCTGCTGCTGCTGCTGCTGCTGCTGATGCTGCGACGTCGGCGGCGGCTCGGCGGTCGCGGCTTGTCCGACGCACAGGGAGTCCGCCGAGTTGCTCTTGCAGCCTTGCGGCCTCTCGGGAACGGTTTTGTCCCTTTTTGAGTCTTTGTGGGTCAGACTGCGACTACGCCTCCTGGTAAGAACTAATAGGGGGAGAGTGGCGCTGGTGAGAGTGCTAGAAACCAGTTCATGGTCACAGTTGCCGGATGACTCAGTCATGGTACATGGATGCTGGTGGTGAAAACAAAACAAAACAAAAACAAAACAGACAAATATACGTGCATGAGCAAAAGAATGTGAGAGTACATGCAATGATACAAACGACTACTGTATTTGCTCAAACCTACCTTCTCCACTTTATGGGTGGTCTTCCGCTCTGACGGCCGTCTGCAGGAACTGCCTCTGCTGGACTGATGGTAGGATGACATACTTCTGAAGGAATCGCCAGACTTCCTGCCCAAAGGCTCCATTACCACATCCCTCGGAACCTGCAGTCGGTATGTGGACATTAAGAAGCTGTACTTCCATTAATGATACCACTTTCACTTTTGTTTATATTGCTTAAAATGTTTTAATAAAGTTGAGATTTGCGTGTTTTTTGGGTATGTTTTGTTATCATTTTCTTTTCCATGGATTTTTAGTTTGTTTCTTGTAGCACAATGGAAATACTTATGCTGCATTCGAGGATGGTCAGAAGTCGGACTTTTCCGAGTTCAAACCAGGAAGTGTGTACGGGAACGCTTCCTTGAAAACAGAAATTCCACTTTCGAAGTCGGGGGGAAAAAGCTTCACGACGGACTATACTGTGACGTCACTCTACAATGGCGACCCCTTTGGAAACACAGACTGTGAATGGTAAAACACAATTTACTCGAGTTTAAAACTAGATAGCTTTCTTCATTCATAAATATTCGACAACTTCACGTAACGCAACGTAGGTGACAGTATGCCGATATCTACCTGCATAAAATTATACGGGGTACTACTGAACTGTATGAAATGCTTATGAAATAAGATAAAAACAATAAATGAAGCGAAATTGCAAGAAGGCAAGTTTTCTGGAGGTCAAAATGACTTTTGAGGACCAAAATATATATATTTTTTATCTCTATCCCCCATTTTGGTTGTTTACTTTCGCCTCGAACACTTACAGGTCGGAACCGGGAAAAACCAACTCGGATATATCCGACTTCCGACCACCCTCGAATGCAGCATTAAAGCTGCTGAATGCAGAAATTTCCATTTTGAATCGCTACTGCCACCTGTGGCCAAAAATGAAACTGCAACCCCCTTTTTCACATACACAATGTGCACATGACATCATATCCGCAGTCAGAGGGCAGGAAATTCAAGCCTGAATCCAGTCTGAAAACTATTGGCCCAGACTAGAGGCTTGCAGGAGTACCCATTGATAACAGCTAAGGTGTTAATCTTACTCATTAGAAGATAAAAATATTTGTTGGGCAAATTGTTACAAAGAGCAGCTTTTATTCATATTCATATTTATCTACCATGCCAGTCTGTTTGGAGGATGTGCTGATGAAGTGAGTCCTGGATGCTGTGGACTGGCGACTGATGATGGAGTCCCTGAAGGACGACTCGCTAATGGATGAAGAGGAGATGCACTCCTTTCGACGGGTAGGAGACAGAAACCACAAGCAGGGGAACTTCTCTGCCAGAGTCATCCTGAATAAAACACATATAGACAATGCAAAATTTACAGCACGCGAGATGATCTTTATTTATACAAATGCTACAAGGAGAGTGACACATAGCTAGTGAGATTAGCACTTGCTGCTAGGTGCTAAAACCGTGTAGTTGGCTAGCATTGTGTTTGATGTGTTTGTTCATTTAGCAATGAGTTTCTTTCGATGTATGGAAATGGAAATAATACATTGTGTATCATTGTGTACGTCAGACAGAAGAGATGTACTTAAGGTTTAGAACTACCTGAGAAAATGTAGCTTCTGTGGATGCTAACACTTTGTGATCATCAAAGTGTCAACACAGTTGGTCTGCACAGGATTTTTTTTTTTTTTAAATCGATTTTTTCAAGCAACAAATGATTATAGAAAAAGTCATGGGTTTGTTTTTAGTGATTAATCGAGGAATGTGTCTGTTAGCGTGAAGGCTCCTGTGAGGATTTATGGTGGCAGGCTGTGGTTTACCTGTATTTATCATGAATGATGGCATAGATGAAAGGGTTGTAGATAGTGGAGGCTTTTGCTATGATAGCAGGAACAGCCTTGGAATATGGCGACAAGATGTTAGCATGCCTGGATAAAACAGAGGGATGAAATGAGATTAAATCATATATTTTCCATTGGAGATACAAAAGGTTAACACCAGTTAAATGTGTCCAGCATGAAAGAAAATGAGTCCGACAGCTCAAAGTTACCCTGATCTCTTGATGTTTTGTTACATAATCAAAGGGTCACGCGCGTTCAGGGATTATCTGAAAATGTGCCTTAAACCCATCTGTGTGTTGGTGATTTCCCATTTGAATGAACAGAAAGCAGATATCAAGTAATATATTCATATATTGTTCACAATTTCACCAACTGTGCAAAGGTTGTTTGAGAGGTTAAAAACACTTGAACAATTTTGCCATCTGCTCCGGTTCATAAATCGTCCTGGGAATGCATGGCCCCATTATTGCATAATATATTCTGTGTTGTTTTGGAAATTTCCCTAAAAATTCAATTCCTTTGAGCAAACTTGCTGCAAACACATGGTAGCATGGAACCTTATTTGGTAACTTTTCCAAAAGGAATGTCAACCAGCACAGAGAGGTAATGATGTATGCACCGTGGATATCATAAGTCTAACATTCCATATTTCAATGCCAGGTTTTTGTGATGAAAATGAGACCAAGATAAATCATCTGAAAACCTTTTCAACCATTCACTATGCAACCAGCCGCTCTGGATAGGAGTAAAAATTCATATATTTTGTTACATATTTATTTAAATTTTTAGTAGCGCTGTCAAAGTTAAAGCGTTAACTAATTAATTAATCACAAAATATTATCCCATTAATCACTATTAGTTCTGACCGCAGATGATGTCAGTGGATGGTTACGTTAAAGGTAGCACAGGTTGTGTTTGAGCAAAAAAAATAACATAATTACATGCATTTAAGTAAAGAATTTATTAAATGTTACGTATGACATTCAGAATATTTGTTTATGTCAAACTATTGGGGCCATTTTTTTTCATTTTAAATTATGCAAGTAATCAACTGATTACAAAAAGAGGAGGATGATGAGCATGCAGTAGATATTTTTTTTGGAAGATGTCCTCATAACATTAAATGTCGAAAAAAAATAACAAATAACGGTTGCTGGCCGGCAAAAAAATGTTGATGAAAAAAAACCTTTTAATTAAGCGATAAATCATGATTAATCAAAATTATAAAATGTGATTAATCTGATTTTAAAATGTAATTGTTTGACAGCTCTAATTTTTAGGTAAAATATTCTTTAAATGAATTAATGATTTAGATTTAAAAAAACAATATTAATAATTAAATATTCAAAATAAAGGCAGAGTCCAAATTTTAAATTGTCAGAAAAAGTGAGATGAATGTTAGACGAAAAGGTTCTAAAAATTACCTAAAAATGTCCAAAAGTGACCATAAAACTTTCAAAAAGAAGAGGAAAGGCATAAAATTACTATAAAATGTCAATGAGATTGACTAAAATGTCAGAAAATTGAATTAAAAAAGGAGGAAAAGAAAACATTTAAAATGTAACCATAAAATGTAAAAAAAAAAGAAGAGAAAATTACCATAAAATGCCCCCCCCCCCAATTTTTTTTTAAAAAGGCAGAAAAGGAAACATTCAAAAAGTAACTATAAAATGTCCTAAACAAAAATTTCAAGTGGGTAAATAAAAATAACCAATTGAGATAATGTGGCTGCATAAGAGTCAGCGTACCCTAAAATACATGTATTTCAATTTATTGTGTGAACAAAGTAATTCATTACCAATTGCGACTTTATATACGGTAGTTTAAATCAGTCTCACCCGGCCCATGAAATGAGCGTGACGCAGGCGTATGGCGACCAGGAGAGGACATAAACCACAATGACCACAAAAGCGATCTTGGCCAGCTTCCATTCGCTCCTGATGGATTTCTGATGCATTAATGTGGATTTCCTCACCTGGGTGCCCAGTCTCTCCACCTCCCTGAAGACAAGCATATTAGTTCATCCTTAAATAGTTCATTGACACCTTGGGTTTAACTGGCTCCGTGACCATGCTCGTGATTCAAATCACTTGTATCTCAAATCAACTTTCTCCAATGTAATGAATGCAAATGCATTTAATCTGTTCCAGATGCCAAAAACAACGTTTTTGAAATAAGAAATATCGCATGTTGCAACATACATACAGTAATAACAATGTACAATGTAATACAACGCAATAAAATAAACTATTTGTCTTTAATGTTTCTTTATTTATTTATTTTTTTTTGGGGGGGGGGGGTGCCTGAATCTCGCTAGCAGGTAAAACATTTTGCTGACAACAAGAAGCAAAATATCGATTTGAAACTCCCAAGTCAAGCTATGGCACAAAAATGCTTTCGGTCAACGGCTCACCTGCTGGTCTTCCTGACAGCCAGAAACATGAAGATGTAGCAGTAGAAGATGATGAGAAGCGGGATGAAGAAGACAAAGCAGCACAGCATCATGGTGTAGCTCCTGTTGGCCGCTGTGTATGTGACGTAATCCCAAGTGCATGATGTCATCAGGCCCTCGGGGATGTAAGAGCCTACACAAAGTCAAATTGAAAGTAAGTACTATGTATCTGTTATAACTAATAAATTGCATTTAGCAAAACCTTTAATCTGTTTGTCAACACAAAATCTCCTGTGTTTTTGTTTGTTGTAAATTGTAGCTTGTGTTCACCAAATTGTGATCCACAGCTTTTATGTCCCTTTGCAAATTATTTTGCCTATTATAAAGAATAGTGCTCACTTGCCAAATAGTGAGTCCACAATTATTGGTAAAAAACAAAAAAACAAAAACGGTATTCTGTGCTTGCCAAATAGTGAGATCACTGCTGAAGTTCCACTCTTTTGCCCATTAGAGCAGTAGTTTGTACTTTACAGCACGTTACATCATTTTGTTATATTTACCAATGTGTTTGCCAAATAGTGAGCCTACAGCTAATGTTACATAATTTTGCCTTGTTTTAATTAGTAGTGTATACTTGCTAAATAGTGAGCACTGATACAACCTCTTGTAAACACCAGCTTTTGATTGCCAAATAGTGCACCCACAACTGAAGCCGCATCATTGTGCTTGTTATAAATAGCGTGTAGCGCTTGCCAAAAAGTGAGCCAACAGCAATGTTTAGTTTTTTTGCCGGTTAAACGGTAGCGTAGGCTTGCCAAGTACTAGTGTGCCCACAGCTAAAATTACATCATTTCCCTGCTATATAAATAGTATCACGTGCTTGCCAAATAGTGAGCCCAAACAAAGTTTCACGTTTTTTTTCTTGCTTGTATTTTTGCGTGGCTGAGTTCACGCGCTTTATTTGACGTCGATGATTTGACGTAAGGGACTCACTCCATCCGACGAGAGGAGCCAGACTCCAGGCCAGTGAGTAGAGCCAGACGGAGATGATGGCCAGCGTGGTCCTTTTTTTGGAGCTCCAGTGGATGGTCTGCAGCGGTTTTGTGATCACCAGGTAGCGGTCGACGGAGATGGCCAGCAGGTTTATCATGGAGGCGATGCCGAACAATGCGCCGCAGAACGCATACATCTTACAACCTGCGTGGCCAATCGGGATGTTTAATACTTTGGATGTTAGATGGAAGTGCATATTATGTAGGATGGAATCCGAATTACCCATCTCGCCAAACACCCACTCCTTGTAGAGGCAGTTGATGAAGAAGATTGGTGACTGCGTGAAGGCCATGAGGAAGTCGCTTACTGCCAAGTTCATGATGAAGTAGTTTGGCAGGCTGCGAAGCTTTTTGTTGCTACACGCAAACACACAAGTGAGATGTGCTTCAGGTACAATTTATTCGAACCAAATGAGAACAAGGAGGTGCTTAACCACTTTTATGGTTCGGGAGCGCAGAGCGCTACCAGTGAGCTAAAAAAAAAAAAACGGACGGGATTTTTTCTGTAAAAGAAAGAAAATATTTGTTTAAATATATAACAATAATAATGCGCACACACACAAAAAGCCGCCTTTTTTCTCCCGACACCCCTCGCGATCGACTTGGGAGCACGGTTGATCAGCCGTGGGAACAACACCGCGTACTCCGCTTCCTATTTGTCGCACAATGAAAACCGGACATTTTCACGAATTTATTACCCCCTCCGCCGTCCCAGAAAATATTCACTTTTTTACATCCTGTCCGTGCAAAAACAAATGTTTGGTCACCCTAGAATAATAGTCTGTGACGTCAGCTAAATAATGAGCACGAACATTTTATTAAATTCAAATCAAATATGTGCGTTTGCCAAATAGTCAGCCCACAACTCAGGTTTACATCCTTTTGTTCATTTTTTTAAAAAAGTAATACGTGTTTGCCAAATAGTGATCTTACAGCAAATGTTTGGTCATTTGTAAACAGTAGCTTGTGTTTGTCAAATAGTGAGCCCACAGCAAACTTTATGTCCTGTTTATGAACATGGCCAAATAATTACATAGGCAAATAATGCAAATAATTTATGTGTGCTTTGTTTTATCAAACGCCATAAACAGTAGCCAAATAGTGAGACACGGCCCAAAGGGTGACAGCTGGCAACATTTTTCTGCACAGTCAAGACAGGAGATGAAAAGTGAGTGTTGAGATCAAAATTGGATTAGTGTCATTCTGGGTTAGGCGTTGCTCGTTCTGATGGCCAGCGGTACAATTTGGATTATAATCTAAAACCTGAGTGAGCCACAAACGGCTGGTTGGTGCCACTTTTGAGTGATGGTGACCCAAATGTCAGCATTAGTCAGATCTCGCCGCAACAGTGCTTGCCAAATAGTGAGCCCACAAATAATGTGGCATCATTTTTGTGCATCTAGCATATGTTTGCTAAATAATGTGGCCACAGCTGTTTTAATCACCCATTTACAGTAAATAATATTTTGTGACCACAAATGTTATATTCTCATTACGACAATTATTACTGCCTATTAAAGGTAAAAGATTCTCCAAAATGAGACGCAATTTGTATCAAAAGTAAGAAAAAAATAATAATCGTGTTGTTTTACGGTTAACTGACACATCAACACAGCATAAAAAGTTACCAGCATAACCACCACATCTTAGATAAGAGAAAGACTATTATTGAGGTCACCTAAATCAATGCACATGATCTCACCGTGGTCGTTCTCATGCATGTTTCAGTGTGTGTGGGTGTGTGTGTGTGCGTGCATTGCATTATTCAACCCATTGAAATTAACGCACAGAACCATGTTACACTTCAACCAAAGAGAATGCATTGGCTGTATGAGAATGTGTGATATGTACAATGTGTGTGCATAATGCATGCGTGTGTATGTGTGCCCACGCGTATGATTAACTCATTCACTGCCATTGACGGCTTTAAACGTCAAAAATTAATTTGAACTATTTCTATTAGTTCAACTTTTTTTTTCTTCCACTTTTGTTAACAAGAGTATGAAAACCTAGATTTTTTTTATTGTACATTTAGAACAGATAAGAAATATGTGATTTATCGCGAGTTAACTAGTGAAGTCATGCGATTAATTACGATTAAAAACTTTAATCGCCTGACGCCCCAAATTTTATATATATATATATATATATATATATTTTTTTTTAATTCATTCACTGCCATTGACGTCAAAAATTAATTGGAACTATTTCTATTAGTTAAAAAAAATTTCCCCACTTTTGTTAACAAGAGTATGAAAACCTAGAATTTTTTATTGTACATTTAGAACCGATATAAAATGTGTGATTAATTGTGAGTTAACTAGTGAAGTCATGCGATTAATTACAATTAAAAAATGTAATCGCCTCTTGCCCCAATTTTTTGTAATCTTTAAAAAAAATGAATTTATGGCAGAGTTAAGTTAACCGCAAGTTATCAACACAACACAATGCCAAAACTTTTTCATCTATCTTGTTGTTGCGATGGAGAGAATGAGAACGAAAGGTCCTGACGAGACCACCCCTTAACAGTAACACGCACACACACATGCAGTGAGAGTGCACGCGCACATACCCATTCCCCTTCTGCCCCATTTCCTCTTCCAGCAACCTATTCACATCAGTAGGAACAGGAAATAAAAGGTTTATGCAACCCAATTTTGGTAAATGGACTGCTTTTTATATAGCGCTTTAACTACACTATATGGTGCCCAAAGCGCTTTACAATTTAAGCCTCGCATTCACCCATTCACACAAATATAAATATTTGTGTGAAATTCTATACGGTAATGAACGGAAAATATTGAAGTATTTTTTATTCTCCCACTGAATAAACATTTCAAGACTATTGGTTCATACTGCATACGAAAGAACAAACATTTATTTTGATATTTTATTAATTATTTATTATGAAACTTTTGAAATCAAAGGCCAGTAAAAACTCATATTTATTTTAAAAGGGGGATTGGTAACAAAAAAAGCATTTTTACAAGTGACAAAATTTGTAATTTTAGTATTTGAGCAAAAGTCAATGCACATAATTTGCTTTCACGGGCCACATAAAATGATGTAGCGGCCCGGATCTGGCCCACGGGCCTTGGTTTGACACAGTTCCCATATATGATACATTAGGTTACGTTACATTGGGCCTATTTTTGTATATCTACATTTCTAGCCACTCATTCCAAAACATATTGATTGTACAATATGATACCATTCGCGATGATACAACACGATACCATAAAATATGTCGTGATACAGTAAGATAATATACGGAATAAATTATAACAAGATGAGATAAGAACCGCTAAATTTAGATGGGGTTCAGTAGGATACGCTATAATGCGATAAAATGTGGTATGATGAGATGCGAGGCGATACAATATACTTATAAGCTGTGATAAAATGAGGCTACACTTGGTATGACGCTATGCTAATACGACAAGCGCCGTAAAAATTAGATACAGTAATATAAACTTTTATCAAATTAGATTCGGCGCCGTACGCAAAATATGAAATGTTTGGGTATTAAACAATGCCAGATGATGTAATATAAACCACACTTTAATTTACTTCCTTAAGTCCACCAAAGCAACATGGAAACAAATTACAGTCGACACTCCCCACGATTTGCTTTTTATGAAATTGCAAATACTCCAAAACATACACAGAATTGTTTTACTGAATGATGATTTTTATGTTGAGTTTGAAAGGCTTTTGCCGCCTCATTGCTTGTCAGAACACATACTGCAGGAATGCCAATGAAAATGTGTCAATTATGTCGGCACTCTGCAGCCTGGCTTACCTGTAGAACGCAAACATGACCAGCGCGTTGCCCGCGACGCCCAGCGTGCCGATCACCAGGACGATCGCGGCCACCACGTAATGCGCGTGGTCGGGCACGTCCACCTTGGTGAAGAAGTTGCTCTGGGTGTGCGCTTTCTCGGGCTCCATGCTGTCAGTGGACCGCGTCATGGTCGGCGAGGGGAACACCCGCTTCCTGCGCTCCGGCTTCCATGATGGGATGGTATACGTCTCGCTGCTTCGGGAGGAAAGTTGCGACTTCAAGTCCACAAGTGGTCCGGAGATGAGAAAATGTCCTCAGTGTGGAAGCGTCTTCACATCAGAACTGCTGACGAGCTCCTCCGGCGTGCCTTCACACCAGAAGTGCACCGCTCTCTCTCATCATCATCTCTCTTTCTCTCTCTCTCTGTGTGTCTCTCTCTCTCTCTCTCTCTCTGTGTCTCTCTCTCTCCGTCTGTCTGTCTGTCTCTCTCTCTCTCTCTCTCTCTCTCTCTCTCTGTCTGTCTCTCTCTCCGTCTGTCTGTCTGTCTCTCTTTCTTTCTCTCTCTCTCCGTCTCTCTCTCTCTCTCTCTCTGTCTGTCTCCCTCCCTCTCGTTCTCTCTCTCTCTCCGTCTGTCTCTCGTTCTGTCTGTGTGTCTTTCTCTCATCTCTCTCCCTCTCTCTCTTCGTCTGTGTGTGTGTCTCTCTCTCTTTCTCTTTCCCTCTCCATCTGTCTTTCTGTCTCTCTTTCTCTCTCTCTCTACATCTGTCTCTCTCTCTCTCATTCTCTCTCTCTCCTTCCCTCTTTTTCGCTCTCTCTCCCATCTCTTTCTCTCTCCGTCTCTCCCTATCCATCTGTCTGTCTGTCTCTCTCTCTCTTATTCTCTCTCTCCCTCCCTCTGTCTCTCTCTCT
This sequence comes from Leptonotus elevatus, assembly GCF_054856555.1. Taxonomy (NCBI): domain Eukaryota; kingdom Metazoa; phylum Chordata; class Actinopteri; order Syngnathiformes; family Syngnathidae; genus Leptonotus; species Leptonotus elevatus. The sequence continues at coordinate 13,417,431 of NC_141243.1, read as the reverse complement.
CCGCCTGTCTCTCTCTTTCCCTCTCTCTCTCTCTCTCTCTCTCACCCTCCCCTCCCTCCCTGCCCAGCCCTCATGTCACCAGGCCCAGCCCCGAGCCTTAACACCACCCCTCTCCTCTTTCCCTGGCATGGATGATTACGTAACTGGCATCATGATTTCTATCAAAAAGACGCTGAGCATCATGTCGTCATCGCGGGCCGTGTGGCTCGCGGCCGGGACCGACACGCATGCAAAGAGCACCAATGGAACCAGGCGACTAATTGGCGCAGCCCAATTATTCAGCTTGACTACTGTGCTTTGCTATCATGTACAATGCACGCACTCGGGCTTCGGCTTGTTGTGCACTTGTGAGTATAGGCAGCGCTTGGCCTTTTCACCCTCCGTGCAGCTGTTTAGATTCATTGGAGTCATGCTTCTGTCAACTTTGCCGCAGAAGCCACAGCGGCGGAGCAGAAATATGCGGTTGGTTGTTTTATCTAATGCAGAAAAACTACGTAGGCGCTAAAAGAAAACAAAATGTTTTCAAGACAAGTCAAATTTATTTGTATCTTAATCACTAAAGGAGGAGAGCGCGGAGGAGTGGTTCAAGAGGAGATCTCCTGCATGGACTCCAGTGAGGCCATTATGCTTCCGCCATGTAGACCTGTGTTGAATGTAAAGTGTATACTCCCGCCGTATGAAAAAATGAAGCCGGGCCAGGTTATATCCTTGCCGTTTAATTAAAAAAAAAAAAATTTGAGATCACTGAATGAACAATACTGAGCTCTCTCAAAATAAAGAAAATAATTAATTAATAATAAAAATCAAGTCTGGATGACAGACTTACATCCATAGGCAAGGGATCTGGCGTCTTACTTAATAGTAGCCTAACTCATGGGCGCGAGTGACAGCCTGTCAATGAGGTGACGTAACATCCGCTCCAAGCATGGCAACGAGTATCAAAATTAACAGCCAAATAATTTTGGCAAATACAAGCCATAAAAATGATCATTTTATTCACTTTAATTTTTTTTTTTATTATATATAATTCAAATCTATAATTTTTGGGGGAAATTAGTTTTGATTTCCATGCAATTTTAGCAGCTGTTTGGAGAATAGGCCTGAACGTTGGCAGTTCATTGCTTTTTATGGTGCTGGTAACACCGATAAGGAGAGCCGAAGGGGGAAAAGAGGGAAGTGAAGAATGCAGACCTTAAACCAGTGTGGGCAGGGATAGTCTTAATCTGCACACATGTGGCCCACTGCAATAAAAAAAAAACATGACATCACTCTCAACATGCTTAAATTACCGGTATGTGTATGCAGATGTATATTAACGTGAATATGTACTTCAACACTCAACACACAGCAGATGTGTCCAGGGATTATTTCTCCGCTTGCCACCAGTATTTACCATTGCGTCACAGATATGTCATGCACAATACACTTTATCTAAAGAAACGTGTTCACAGGGAACATTTGCCAAAAGTTGATAGACGATAGCAAGTATAAGCAGACTTTGGTGCACCACTGGACCTTGAACGCCTCACCGAAACCTCCCCAGCCAAGGTGCAATGAAAAGTAAAAATGCCAATTAATATTAGCTCATTCACGTCAAAAATTAATTTGAACTATTTCTATTAGTTGAACATTTTGTTCCACTTTTGCTAACAAGAGTATGAAAAGCTAGAAAAAAATATTGTACATTTAGAATAGATTCAAAATTTGTGATTAATTGTTAGTTAACTAGTGAAGCCATGTCATTAATTACAATTTAAAAAATTAATCGCCTGACGCAACTAATTAAAAAAAAGAACAAAAAAAAAGGGGCATCAGGCGATTACATTTTGTTATCGTAATTAATCGCACAACTTCAATAGTTGACTCACGATTAATATTTTTTTATATCTGTTATAAATGTAAAATATTTTTTCCCCCTAGGTTTTCATAAAAATTAAAGGGAATGAAAAAATGTTAAACCAATAGAAATAGTTTACATGAATTTTTGACGTCTATAGTCGTCAATGGCAGTGAATGAGTTAAAATATCATGACATTGTAGCTCATTACAAAAAGGTGCTCGGGTTACCAAAAACACAAAATTAACAAGACAAAGTAACCAAACAAACTATGAAAAGTTGTTCTTGGGTTGAGGCACGTACGGTAACAAGACGTCAGGTGACAGCGAGGAGCTGACAAGGACTGAAAGAAAGCAGCAATTGAATTCATTTAATGAAAAGGCAACACGGTACTTGGGTATTGAAAAATGCTAAACAAACAAAAGTCATTCCACTCCCTTACATACCACTCATCATTAGTCACATGCTTGAGACTGCTTGGTGGCGCAGTTGTTAAAGTGCATTGTCCAATCACCAGGAGGTTGTGGGTTCGAATTCCACCTCTGACCTTACACTGCAAATGTATCCATTGGCCTTTATGCTTATGCGATCATATTGAGAAATGCATTATGATTTCACTTAAATGATTAAACGCTTAATATGCCCATTCATATTCCATGATAGCTTTCAGTATTATACCACATTATTCAATATAATTATGCTGTGTTTCAGGGCTTTTATCAAGTCAGTTCAGTGGTTAAGTAAATGCTTAGTAGGGTTCGGTTGGAGCTAATTTTAGTTGTATAATAATCATTGTCTAATTAACATTCCTTATATTTAATGCCATTTCACATTACTGAACTTGTTTTCTATATTATTCTATATTTTCAATGACAAAATGAGAAAAAAAGCTTTCAGTATTACACAGTACTGCATTATTCAATACAATTACATACAATGTCACAGATTCTTATGCAACAATAACAATAGCCAAGTGGTTTATATATATATAAAAAAATCATCGTCCAATTATTTAACACATTCACTGCCATTGACGGCTATAGACGTCACAAATTAATTTGAACTATTTCTATTAGTTTAACTTTTTTTTCTCACTTTTGTTAACAAGAGTATGAAAACCTAGAAAAAAATTGTTTTATGGTACATTTAGAACATATATAAAATGTGTGATTAATCGTGAGTTAACTATTGAAGTCATGCGATTAATTACAATCAAAAAATGTAATCACCTGACGCGGCTTAAAGATAATTAAGAATTTGGGGCGCCGCATGACTTCACTAGTTAACTCACAATTAATCACAAATTTTATATCTATTCTGAATGTACAATAAAAAATCTAGGTTTTCATACTAACAAAAGTAGAATATTTTTTTAAACTCATAGAAATAGTTCAAATGAATTTTTGACGTCTATAGCCGTCAATGTCAGTGAATGAGTTAACATCCATTTTCTTCAATGTCATTTCACATTATTATCATGAAGCATTGCGCATGCCTTCAACTGTCTAATTGGTTATTATTATTATTATTATTATTGAAGTCCAGATTGCCAGTCCACCATATTATTAGTGCAGTTAAGCTGACAATATATAAATAAAGATATATTGAAATGTCTCTATATGCCATTTTGTAATGCAATTCCTCAAATGACGGTTGCTGAAGACATCCCTGACCCTGCACTGGATCCATCTTACGTGGCTGCCCGATGACGGAAAAAGTCACCGATGGTGTCGACTTGACGGCGTGGACAATGGAGGTCATCGTTTGGCACGTCACTGAGTGGATCAAGAACAAAAGGGAGCAGCTGATCTGTGCTGGTGTGAATGTCCACTTCAGGCATTACAGTACGCAACGCTGGCCTTTTGTGCCACAGTGTTAGGAGACTAATTACTATTGAGTGATGGGAGCGGGACAACCAGCCTGCAGGCAATCGATACAGTGACCTGTCAGACAAGTGAACCGCCGTATCACAAAAAAATCTAATGGCGGTAAAACTACAGTGATGGGTTAACAGTAAAAATTCACAATTACAAAAAAATGTCCCAAAAAAAAAGGTCAAACACTTTGTCCTTCTTTTCAAGGCTAAGCTGAATCTCAAGTCAAAACAGGAAATGCTGTAATATAGAGTATGGAGCTTTAGAGCTCAACATGTAATGTAAAGAGTCCTTAAGCCTCTTTCAGAATGTGTGTGCGTGCGTGCATGTGGTGTTATCCAAGCCAGCGGGAATGTAGGTTATAGATAAAACGTTTTGGAAAATGCAGGTCAAAGCATACGCTTCCATAAATGGAATGAATTTCAGTCAATATCAGACCCATGGCCTTTTTGGTGATCCCCTCACATGTTTCCTTGACAGGGTTTCACAACCATTATTGTGACAAGGTTCCCGTTTTACGTAACAAAAACAGCACAGGGCATTACCAAACAAAAGAACTACTAAAATAATGATGAGACTGAATAACTGACAAAAGCTTATAGTTTCTTCTGCCCTCTAATGGAAGAGGATCCACTTTTTCTCTATACGTCGTCTATAAGATTTATTCATAATGAATGTCTTTGGACCAATGAGGTTAATTAAATTGGATGATTTTCCAGGGCACGCCTGGATGAGAATCACTGACATATGAAATGAAAGTGAAGAGATGACCATGACGGAAGGGCACCGGACACAACATTAGGCACACCTTTGCTACCGAAATCGTCTCGTTCAAATTTTTTAGACATTTTTATTTTGGTGATTTCGGGTCCCGTTTGGCGACATCATCGTTTGAGTTTGAGGCATATTAGGACTTAATTAAAAAGGGTGAAAAGTCTTCTACAAGAATACAACTTGAATTTGACAAGAAAAAAAATGTGAGGAAAAACACTTTTTATTTTATGATTTTTTTTCATTTATTTTTGCAAAAACTTAATTATTTTTTAATTTTTTTATAAAGTTGTAATGCCCAATCACGGCTCACCTGTATTCTGGTTTTGGTCATGTGATGTTGGCAAGCTGAGCCCTGAGCAACTGTGATGTCATTTTCAGTCAACAGTGGCAAAATGGCCATCCGCTAAGATAAATAAAAATGCTGCTTAATGCATTTTCCACATTTAAAAAAAGAAAAGATTAAAAAAAAAAACATTAAATTTACTTCTTCTTTTTTTTAAAGAAAAAGAAAATATTATAAAAAAATTAAGGGCGTCAGGCGATTTTTCTTTTTTTCGTAATTATTCACATGACTTCACTAGTTAACTCACGATTTATCACACATTTTATATCTGTTCTAAATGTACAATACTTTTTTTTTTTTTAGGTTTTCATGCTCTTGTTAACAAAAGTGGGAAAAAATGTGAAACAAATCGAAATAGTTCAAATGAATTTTTGACGTCTATAGCCGTCAATGGCAGTGAATGAGTGAATATTATGACTTCATGCCCATATTATTACACCTTTTCCTGATATTTTTTAATGTTTATTTTCAGTGTGGGTCTAATGAAAGAGAGCATTCCTAACTTTGTTGTGAGATTTTTTTTAATTCATTAGTGAAGGTGTACCTAATCAATTGTCCAGTGGTCTCATGGTTTGCTGGAGTAAAAGTCGGCTCAGCGTTGACGCTTAAAAGTGGAAAATCAATAGAGTTCACTTGAATGTCACAGGACGTTAAGTTAGGGGAGCATCCTATTAGATCGCACGCTAGTCTCCCACAGCCAATCACAGAGTTCAATGGAACATGGTGAGAAAACAAGAAATGAGGATGAGAGGTTTTCCACCGGCCAGGCCAAGGCTCGCGTCCGTGGCCAGGCCGAGATCTTCCTTTCCCGCGGGGACACAACGCAGTTCAATTGATTGGACACACTGACCGACAAATTGAAAGCTGCAGTTCAAGAAAGAAAACAAGAACAAAAAAAATTCTGCCTGATTGTTATGAAGATAATTGTTGTTTTAATAGACAATAAATTGTAATCTTGCTTGAATTAACTAAAAAAAATCTGGAAAAAAATGTAATTGGGCAAGACTGAAGTTGTGCAGTATTAAAAAAAATACAATAAAAACATTTTTTTTTAAAGAAAATGTCAAACATGACAATTAAAAATTTATAATAATGAAAATCATGACTTTATGAAAGCTTTTTTTAAAAGAGGTTATTTTAAATGACTATCATTTTATCCAGTTCAAATTTGTTTTTTGAAATAAAATTGGAAACTGACAAAAACAAAGTTGTATTGCTTTGCTACTTGAAAAAATATTACAATAAATATAATTTTTGGAGTATGAAAGTTGCGATCTTTTATACTCTTTCGATCTTTTCAAAAAAACAAAAAAAAGCCTGATTGTTATGAAGAGAATTGTTATTTTATCAGACAAAAAGTTGTAATCTTGTTTAAATTAATAAAATTTTCTTCAGAAATAAAATGTCTTTGGGCAAGAATGAAGTTGTGCGGTATAAATATATATATATATATATATATATATATTTTAAATGTCAATCACATGACGATATAAAAATAAGAATGAAAATCCTGAATTTATGAAAAGCTTTTATTTTATAAGAATAAAGTTTTTTTTAAAGGTTATTTTAAATGACTATCATTTTATCCAGTTTGATTATTATTATTATTATTATTATTATTTTTTTTTTATAAAATTGGAAACTGACAAGAACAAAGTTGTTTTGCTTTGCAACTTGAAAAAATATTACAATAAATGGACCCATAAAGTGGATTGGTCCATTTTTGATAAATAATTGGGTTACTTTTGACCCAATTGTTTCTAGAGTGTAGGGTCAGAGGGCTAAAATTACTCGGTACAACTGGCGAAGGAGCCCTGAACCTAAAAAAAAACAACATTTACATTTGTTCCAAAATGAACAGCGTTGGTCACATGATATCTTTTCAGAGCTTTTTGAGACAAATAAAGAATTTGCCCTATGGCTAATAAAACATGTGGTTTGCTATTTGGCATTTTTTAATGCTCTGATAACAAAACAAAAAAAGTGCTTAGAGAATCCATATGATGAAAAAATTGTCATCCTATCAGATGCGTTCATTTATGTAAAATGACTTATTTTCATTCATTTCTTTATGTAAAATGATATTCAGTATATATGCATTATCACACAATGCATGTGACAATTTTTTGTGGAATTTTAGTTGACAAGAAAATATTACTGTATTTATTTAAATATACCATATTTATTTTTACTGTAATTTGTGTTCATTGAACTCTGATTTGTCATTTCAAAAAATACATAGTACACTAAAACTATTTTTGTGCAATAATGTTCCCTCAGAGAGGTGACCCCGCTCCCAATCTTTACTCTGTGTCCCAAATCTCTTTTTCTCATGAGGAAATGCTTTCTTGGAAGTTCACTGTGATCTCTGATCTTTTGTGCAAAGGATTAGCGTCAGACTTAAAAAAAAAAAAAAATTCTGATTTGATTGTACACTGTGTTGTTGTGTGTCCTAAATATAATCAAATCCCTTTTTGTATGGCGTTAGCCAATAAGGTAAAAGGCGACGAGGATTGCGCCACTGTAGAATATAATGGAAATAGTGTAATAAATATGTAATAAACATGTTATAACACATTTTTGGGGTATTTTATTTTTAAAATAAATCTTTCATATTTTTAATATGTACGTAGTTGTTTGCAATAATATTCAATTGTTTTTTAAAAACAAATTCTGATTTGATTGTACACTGTGTTGTGTGTCCTAAATATGATCAAATCCCTTTTTGTATGGCGTGAGCCAATAAGGTAAAAGGCGATGAGGATTGAGCCACTGTAGAATATAATGAAACTAAATTGTGTAATAAATGTGTAATAAACATGTTATAACACTTTTTTTTTGTATTTTCTTAAAAATAAATCTTTCATATTTTTTATTTGTACGTAGTTGTTTGCAATAATATTCAATTGTTTTTTTTAAAACAAATTCTGATTTGATTGTACACTGTTGTGTGTCCTAAATATAATCAAATCCCTTTTTGTATGGCGTTAGCCAATAAGGTAAAAGGCGACGAGTATTGCGCCACTGTAGAATATAATGGAACTAAATAGTGTAATAAATATGTAATAAACATGTTATAACAATTTTTTGGGTATTTTCTTTAAAATAAATATTTCATATTTTTAATTTGTACGTAGTTGTTTGCAATAATATTAAATTGTTGAAATATTCCTCAATATTATTGTGATCATTTTATTAATAAGCATGTAAGTACAGAGGAATAGCCAAGGTTAGATGTTGTCATTGTTTAGACATGTCCAGGGGAGAGTTAGTGAGTATATCAGTAGAAGGGTGAAGAGGATGGAGCTTCCGGAAAAGACAGCAAGAGGAAGGCGTAGGGGAAAGTTGATGGATGTAGTGAGGGAAGACATGAGGGCAGTTGGAAGAAAGACTTTGAGAGAAAAGGATGCATATAGCCCATATAAGGTATTAAAAGATGTATTTGTAAAAGCAATCCTTTGCTCTCATTAGATTGTATCTGGAGTATTAAAGTCCAGACAGTCCATGACATGCTATGTACCACATTGAAGTTTTTGTAACTGCTCTGTTATGCGCGCGTGTGTGTGTATGTGTGACGTAATCTAATCAAACATAACTCAATAGAATATTCCAATGGGCGGCACAGAGTGTATGCAAAGTCAGGCGAGGGATGCTCGGCGCGGGAACCCGTGTAAAGTCAGATTGAGATGTGGGTTAATTAGCTGCTGATCAGCAGCTAACGTCACAAGGTGCTCCGAATTAGACATACTTTTACTTTAACGCGCTCTGAGAAGGACAGATCATGTCTCGAATTCATTAGAAAATCTGAATTGTTTTCTTTAAGTGATGAGATGTGATGTGACGTGTACCTTAGCGTTACATGGACATTGCAGCCACTTCGGTCTTATGTCACCGCTCTGCCTGAACCTGTAGACCCGCATCTTATTGAAAAGAAAAAGAGGAGCAATAAAGGGAGGCTTTTAAAAAAGAAAAAAAGAAAAAAAGGGTGGATTGTGCAAACCTTTAAGTGTTTCTGTAAATTCCTCTTTTCCTCCCGCAGACACAAACAAAACATCGTTGAAGGACCAATTGTCGTTTTCCAATGACGTAAGGGGCCCTAAAATCTCCAGAAGCCAGAGGTAACGTGTCAAGCGCAAGGCTGCGGGTGATGGATGCGCGGGTGTACGACAAATGACTGACACTTCAGTCACACTTTCTGTCTGATTGATTGTTATTCTTCCAGCAAGATGTTTTTCCCCCCTTGCACGTCAAAATTAATTAGAGTTGCAAAAAGAGACCAGGCGGCTGATTTTTTTCCCACTCATCGTTTTACTGGTGTACTACTGTCAGGTCATACTGACGCTTTTACCAAATATGGCAAAAAGCTTTTCTTTTTTTTTTGTAAACTCACCTTTAATTCAAAAATCATATTGAAATAAAAAAGTCTGCTACCACAATTAAAAAAAAAAAAAAACTTTCAAATGAACATTTTGAAAAATGACACATAAAAAAACTAGGATTTTTGTACACATACTGTATCTACAGACATTTTTAATGAAATAAAAACAATGATACAAACCAACAGAAAAATGACTAGCTTTGTTGTCTGCATTGTTTACTGTTCTAGCATCATTTGATTTAGTTTTGACTTCAAATTCAAATAAAAATACAAACGAAATGAGTCGCATGTCGTTTGAGTCGTTCTGTTGGGACATGACAAACTTCTTCAAATGAAATCGGCCAGAGGTGATGGCTGGCATTCGAGTTATTTTGCTGAAAAACTGAAGCTGCCGCGTGCCATGACTCACGAGTGTCAATCCGTCAAGCGTCACCTCGCGTGGCCCGACCAGCTCATTTGGTGGCACTGGAACAGGGCCTGCCATACAGAACTAAAGATCAGGAAATCCAGTCCGTTCCTGTTCCTGCTGATCGTCTGTTCCAGTGGCACAGATTTTGTCATTCAAGCAGCTGAATGACTTTTTTGGGGGAGGAGGGTCGGCCTGTGGGACAATTATGATTGAGCTTGAACAAATCCAACCTGCAAGTGACCGGGAACAGGGACAGGAACTTGAGTCATTCTGCGCTACCAAATCTGCTCACTAGATCTCAATTTGATTTCTGTTGTTCAGTATTAGACTGTATTCAAGTCTGTCTGGCTTCCGGATTGTGTTCCTGTTCCTGCCAACTCTGCCCAGCGACACAGCCTGGCCATGACCAATCCATGCCAATTTTCTCTCGATAGCCTGTGGGTCCATGAGCAGGAACATGAACTTGAGCCATCCTTTTGATCTCTGACGTTTCATGCGCTAGCTAGTTTGATTGCGAATCTGCTCTGACTTCCTGTGAGGCCATTATGATTGCGCCCTTTGACCTCTGAGCCACTGTGTATATCTACAATGTTACTTCCTGTTCCTGGCACAGTCCTGCCCAACCTGTGACCATAACCGCTCAATGTTAAGTTTTTGTTCATCTTTCATTGGCCTGTGAGGCAATTTCAACCACACACGATGAATTCTTCCTAGCAACAAGTGTCCGTGAGCAGGAACAAGAACCTCTGTATCAAAACACAACTAGAAGAAGGAAAAAAAAAAGAAAAGAAGAAGAAGACACAAACGTCGCTATGAGCTCCACTTGGGCCGACTACCGCCTTGTCTACACGAGCACGAGAAGACAGAACAAGGGCTTGAAAAGTGAGACGGTCCCTAAAGGCCCAACCAAAATCCCCTACAAAGAAGTTGATCACCGCGAGCTGCTCTAGGTCAGGCCGCTGAAAACAAACAAACACGCAACGCTTGATCCCGCGGATCAGTCGCTCCTTCCAGCAATCAAATAAGGATTTGCCGTAGAAAAAATAGACGTGTGCTTGGAACCATCCCAGCGAAAAAAAGTCTTTGCAAAGACCCGAATTTGCTTTTTCCCGCCGCTAACCACGATCGTTTCAGTTTTTGGTGACGGAACGAATTCCGAAACGGTGTGTGGCGCGGTCCTAGTTGGAACACGTGTTGATGTTCTTGCCGTCGGCGGCGTCTTCCACCAGCGCCACCTGGTAGTCGGTGGAGAGCGTGAAGTGCGACACGCAGCCCAGCAGGCCGCCCACGTACTGCCGGTTGGTGTGCAAGGCGATCTCCTTCATGCCTCCTAACGCACACACGCAAAGTAACGACGTCATTCTGATCATTTCTATCAGGGCGCCGACATGAGCCGTCACTTACCGACATATAAGGGCCCGTTTATGTTGAGTTGTCGCATCTTGCCTGCCGACAGACCCGTTTTGGCACCGTAGTCGTCCACGGTCAGCTTCCCGGACTGGCCATCCCTACAAACGCCACAGACCATCACTTCAAGGGACAAGTTAACCTTAAACATTTCTTGACAATAATATCTTATATGTGACCTCACTAGTCTAAACATGACATTCTGATTCATATGACATTTGTGGAATACGAGTTATGAAGCAAAATCGAACTGTTTTTAATCCATGTCAGGGGTCGGCCATTTTGCCATTTGCTGACATCACAGTTGCTCAGGGCTCAGGCAATAACCAATCACAGCTCACCTGTTTTCTGTGGGGGTTGGGGTTTTTGTTTGTTATGGGTGTTCTTGTTGATTTTGCCTGTGGTTGGTGTTTTTGTCATGTGTTCCTGGTTTCTTCCCTTGTCTCGTTATGTCTAACCACGTTCACCTGTGTGTGTCTTCCCTTCCCCAGGTGTGTCTCATTTGTGTTGGTGTATTTAGTCTGTTGTGTTTGTCCAGTCGGTCTGGGTGCATTGTCTACGTTACGTGTGGATGTTCGTGTGTCAAGTCTTCGTCACAGCCAAGTCGTCTTCATCACAGCCAAGTCGATCTCGTCACCGCCAAGTCGTCCTCGTCACCGCCAAGTCGTCTTCGTCACAGCCAAGTCGATCTCGTCACAGCCAAGTCGTCCGCGTCACAGCCAAGTCGTCTTCATCACAGCCACGTCGTCCTCGTCACAGCCAAGTCGTCTTCGTCACAGCCAAGTCGATCTCGTCACAGCCAAGTCGATCTCGTCACAGCCAAGTCGTCCGCGTCACAGCCAAGTCGTCTTCATCACAGCCACGTCGTCCTCGTCACAGCCAAGTCGTCTTCGTCACAGCCAAGTCGATCTCGTCACAGCCAAGTCGATCTCGTCACAGCCAAGTCGTCTTCATCACAGCCAAGTCGATCTCGTCACAGCCAAGTCGTCTTCGTCACAGCCCCACAGCAAGGCAAGGCAAATCAGATCCTGTCACGTCACACTCGTTCTGGTCATGGTGACCCGTCTAGTCATTCTCGTTCCAGTCATGGCGACCAGCCTAATCACGTCCTGTCCAGTCATGGCGACCAGTCTAGTCACGTCCTGTCAAGTCATGGTGGCCAGTCTAGTCACGGTGACCATTTTAGTCACTCTCACTGCTCACCTTTTCCCTATGTTTCATTAAAGTACCACACATTGCACTTGATTCATGTTTCACTGCCTTGTTTTCCTGCATTTGGGTCCGCCATCCCTCAATCACTCACGTCCCGGATGACAGATTGGTTGTTACCTGAGACCTGAGCAACTATGATGTCATTTTTACTCGACAGCAAGTGGCAAAATGGCTGCCTTCTGATACTCATAAAAACTGCTGGATTTTGCTGCTTAACTCATATTCCACTAACGCAATATTAACCAGAATACCGTATTTAGACTAGTGTGGCTGCATAAAACATATTATTGTCAGTCAAGAAATGTTTGGGGGGTTGCCTTCCCTTTTAAGTCTGCGTTTGACGATAATTCAGTAGTAATAATCAATCAAAAGCTTCATTAATAGAAGAATATTAAGACAAAATTTACCATAATATAGTTGTAATTTAAAAAATGGATATAAATAATATTGAGAGGAAAAAAATAATTAAATCCTTAAACTCTGATTTGCACCGTATTGTACGAGCAATAATGATAAAAAGTCTTCAATTGTCTTCCTTTGAGCTGCTGTTTCACCTGACAGCCTTGACTCTGTGCCACTTCCCATCAGTGAAGGTTCCGTTGACCACAATGTTAGCCGCACCGCTGCCCAGGTTATAGCTACAGCACAACAACAACAAAACATGTTGACAGTCACGTAGAGTAAAAAAAGAGAGTAAAGCTCAAGGAGGTTGTCCCGCTACCTGAAGATGAGCGCGCCGTTCTGTAGGCCCACGGACAGGAAGTCGCTGTTGGCTCTCATGGGCGTGTCCCCTCGCCACAGCAGCAAGCCGTCGCTGCCAGTGCTCTTGAAGCGCATGAACACGTTGTTCCTTGAACCTGACACCCTTCAACATAAACAACACCTTTAGCCACACCCCCTGGACACAACTTTTGTATTCAGAGCACTCTGAGACTGTCATTCAGATAAATATAGGATCACCAAAATCTTTGTAAACAAAACGGTAGCCCCCTTCTTCAATTTTGATGACGTGAACCTCAATCATGCATGACAGTATACAGACACACACTGTGGTTGGTGGCATCCATGTTTTCCGTTATTTCTATAAGAATCTTGCAGGTGTTAAATAAATAATAAAAATACAATTAAATAAGATGAAAAACCAAATATCTAAATATTTTTAAAATATTTTACAAGACGAATTTTTTTATATAATGAAATGAAAACAATGAAATTAAAATATGAATAAATTATTTGACAAACTGAATGTATTGAAAGATTAATGAATTAGTTTTTTAAAAACCTAAATGAATGAAAAAATTAAAGGAAACCAATTTGAAAATGTCTAAGATCTAATGAAATAAAAATAAATAAATAAAATGTAATTGAAAAATTCAAATGAAGTAGAAAAGATGAAAATAAATAAAAGCAATAAAAGTGTAAAAAAGATGAAAATAAATTTTAAAAAATTATAAAAATTTTAATGAAATTAAAAACACAAAAATTAAATAAATAAAAAATAAATGAATTGAAAATTTGAGGAATTATACAAAAAAAAATTAAGTAATAAATTGGGAAAATATTTTTTTCGTGAATTATAAAAAAAAATCGGAATTAAGTAAACCTGAAGTCTTTAAAAAAAAAAAACAGAAAAGAAAATAACTGGGGGGGAAATGAATACCAAATAAACTGAAAATGGAAATGAAATGAAAAATAAAAAAAAAATCAATCAATTATTTTCCACTTAATCCTGACCTTTTGAGAATGTCCCTGTTATCATACGTGAGGTAACTGCGACCCATGAACTGTGGGATCTCGATGGCTTCCGTCACAGCTGGGACGGACAAGGAGGGAAAACACACGGTGAATGAGCACACCACCAACATGTGACACATCACAAACCACTGCTACATGTGTCCATGGACATAATAATATGTGCTTATTCAAGAAGCCAAACATGACAGATGCATGAGCATGACTTACTGTTCAAGCAGTAGTTTCCACATTCTGCATTAAAAACAAAACAGAACAGAGAAAGCATAGAAAGGTTTAAAAGATTAGCATTAATCCAGGACAGGAGGAGGAAAGATCATGTCATTTGGTTCTAGGCCTGTGAGACCAGTCTTGCCTTCAGGGGCTTACAGAGGGGGCGGAATCCACCTGAGGTAGGGGCACTCTCTCGTAAGAAATATATTATATATTATTTTAAAAATGTAGGTATGAATTTAAAAAAAATTAAATCCTTGTCACATGATTGAAATCACATTCTGCATCACTATCATATGTTCCTCTTGGAAAAGGAGAAAAACAAATCAAATCTCATTCCTCCTTGTTATGTCGTGACAGAACTAAAAGAACGCGTGCAGCCAACGGACCTTTCTGGCAGTGTCTTCCATCGTACCCTAGGGGGCAGTCACACTCGTAGGCGTCCCACTTGGGCCTGCAGGTGCCGCCGTTGGCGCAAGGGCTTTGCACGCACGGGTGCTCCGAGTTGGCCACGTTGACGCCGCCCGACGAGTCGCTTGTGATGGCGATGGTGCGATCGTTCAGGACCAGCTAGGTCGGCACAACAGGCTTTTTTTTAGACGTCAGTTTTTTTTAATGGCAATATTAACTCATTCCCTCCCAGCCAGTTTGACTTCTTTTGACAGATTTTGCAAGGCCCACAGAATGTTGTGTTCTATTGCTATAAAAAACATGGACCTACCAAAAGAAAGAAGAGAGTCTCTTCTTTCATCAGGAAAAAAATATATTTGTAACTGTTTCGGTTTTGCAGCAATTAGCATTAGAATATAGCTAAAGTTTCATCATTATTCACAAATTTGTTTAAACACTGGGGAAAATAGCCTTTTTGTAACATGGCCCTGGGTGATCTCTTATACTCTGCTGCCACCTGCTGGCCGTTTTTTGTAACAACTACCATTTCTTTAAGCGTCCTCTTCAGGTCAGAGGCTGCATCAAAGCCTTCTGCAGCTCTAGCATAAACAAGCATAAAAAACGTATAAATACGATTTTGGGACCATGGCAATATTTAAAATTGAATGTTTTTATACGTTTTTGGGAGCAAATGACTTAAGAATGTTCAAAATGAGATGTAATGTAAACTATCTTCACCATTTAAGTTGTTCTTACGCTCTAACAATAGCGGTGTTTTTAGTGGTTAACATTTTTTAAGCCCTATATAGCATTATTAAAGTTATTAAAATGAGAAACAAAAGAACCTACAATTGCCATTTAAGCTCAAGATGAGTTATTCAGTTTTATTATTTAATTATTCTGTGGTTAATTTACTTTTTACATAATTGAAGATACAGTACTGTACTTTTTTTTTTTTTTACAGAATAATTGTGTTTTATAATTTTTAATTTATTCATAGCAGTTAGTTATTTTTATTTATTTATTTTTAACAATTACATGTCATTATTAGAAATGTAAAAAAAATGCCCTGCATCGCTAAGCATGAGCGTTTCATTCGATTTTTGGGGGGCAAACAGTATGCACACAGTATGTGGGGATTGCACATTTGGAATTGCATATGATACCTTTTGAATAGTTCCTGTGAAGGGCTTCCTGACGCCCGCCGTCCTCTTGGTTTTGTCATATTGTGGCACACCACCGATGTAAAGTGCTGAGCTGCAGTTAATTTGCGTGAAAGCTCCCTGCAGAACACATTTATTATGTTTAGTACTCAGCAATGATTTGAAGAAGACATACAGAGGAGTTTGTCTGCCCCCTTGTGGTCAAAACTGAAAGTACCTCAGCAAATCCTTCCACTGCTTTCTGGCTGTCCACTTGCAGGATTCCACTTTTTGCCGTGCGGGACACCCTCAGCTCGTGCCACGCGTCCATACCGATCTTCTCGTCACTCCTGATACATTACAAAAAAATATGTGATTGTCAATGGGGGGGAAAAGTGCATCAGTGACTCCAAGACAGGGTTGACCACTAGGTGGCAGTGTATGGAATGACAAATTAGCTTTCTTGACTTTTGACATCAAGCCCTATTGGGTACCTTATAGCAGCCCCCCCGGAGCCACAGTCGAATCTGAACTCCACGTATCCGTCCAGCAGGTTGATGGCCAGGAAGTCGCCGCTGCCATCGTCGTCACTGTACAGCAGCGTGCCGTCGGGCGCCGACGGCCGGAAGGTCATCTCAAACTCCATGAAGGACAAATAGCTCTGGGGGGGCTGAGGCCACGGCACCACGGCGTACGACAACATCGTCTCGTTGAAAAGTGGTGAGTACAGAGAGAAGCCTGGAAAATAATAATAATAATACATCATTATTTTTAACTGATTATGATAAATAAAATAAAATGTTAAATACTTAATTTTTACATTACACTAAAACTAAATTCCCAAAGTAATTACATTTTGAATTAAAATTAAATCAAAACAAATTAAATTAAATTAGAGGCAAATTATACACAGTGGCTTGCAGTCCACAATCAATTTTAATTGTCCATAAAATCAAATGAAATCAAATAACCAAAAAACATTAGTTCCATACTATACTAATATCATTATCTTTGTTTTATGTTGTAATGTGTTCATGTGTAAATAAATAGAAAAAAACAATTGATTTTGAGTTGACCGATCAATCAGTCGGGTCCTTGTTAAAAGTAATCAAGTCAAATTGTAATCCCTGTGTGTGACAGAACCAACGGAGAACAAATGGACTCACTGTCTTGGCACAGTGCTCCCGTGAAGCCGAGCGGACAGAGGCAGATGAAGCCGTCGGCGCGGTTGGCAAAGCACACGCCGCCGTTGCCGCAGCCCACCACGTCGCACACGCTGTCGCTGCACTCGCCTGCAAACACACGCGCAACAGCGGCAATGTCGGAAGACATCGGATATTGCGCCACTTGCGTACGCTGTGTATGTACACTACGCGGTCCGCCCACCTACGTCGGCGCCGCTCAGCGCTCTGCCCAGCGGCCACGGTCTGACATCGGTGGCCTTGCCGTTGACGTTGAAACTTTGGACGCAGCCCACGAAGCCTCCGCCGGCACCCGTCGCCCTCGCCAGCCCGTAGGCGCTCGGAGCCCCGCCGATGTACAGCGGCGAGCGGAAGGTTATCTTTGTGTACTGGCCCTGAATAGCAAAACATACTTTTTTTCCCCCACAACTCACTACTTTTCCACAAAGTTCAGTTTGTTTAGGTGCTGCTGTTTTGGTTAGCAATAGCCATATAGTTCAAGTCGGCTTAGTAATTAACTTTTTAATGTCACTCATACTAGTTTAATCTTACATGGAGGCGTCGATTTGAGGAAGTTTTTTTTTTGTCTGTAGTGGATGACACACTCAGAGACCAATTGGGAAATGGCATCAATTCAAGGGACCACTATTTTTGCAGAAAATCAAGTTACCGGGGAGCGACCAGATATGGGCGTGTCGTTGTCCAGTCGCAGCCAACCACTCGTGCCGTCCCTGAAGACGGTGACCGTGTGCCACTGGCCGATGACCACGCGGCTCTCGCTGACGATCTGAGCAGCGCCTGTTCCGCAGTTGAACCTGCAATTGCAAAATTATTAATTGTTAAAAATAGATAAATCTGTGTAATAAGTCAACACTGTAATAATAGATACAAGTCTCTAACATCGCCATGAAATAACAATTAAAGCAGTAGTGGAAATTGTTTTGATCTGTAAAACAAGAAAAGCAATGTATGTAATAACAACATAATAACACTATATTAATCAATGAATCATAAAAGGCAGCAGCATATACCACTACACTACCAATAGCAGTAGTTTATATCGTTATACGAATCAGGAAAACAACAACTGACTTACTTTAGTGAGTAATTACAGTATAATAACAGTGTAATAGCTATAAATGATATCAAATCTTAATTTAACTTCATTGTAGTAGCAGTAGCTGTAGTAGTTATAATAGTAGCACAGGGATACCTTGACCTATGTGTGTCCCGACGTAAGAATTTTTCAAGACAATAGCTGTAGCTTGATCAGCATTTTATTGCTTTATGTCATGAGCAAAAATTTAACTTATGAATGAGTTGCAGCCACTTGGACACTAGATGGCAGCAGCGAACTTGATGACATAATGGCCACCACCAGTTATCAAGTGAGAGTACAGGTAACTGTGATCATTAAGAGATTTAAAAACAAAAAATAACATCTTTTGTACTTAACAGGAAGCCAATGGAGAGACTTTAAAACTGGAGTTGCTTGTTTTTGTTCGAATTCTGGCTACGAATTTAATGAGTTGGTTTTGAATGTACACAATTCAATTGTGTTAGATACCAAAAACGCTATTATTGGCCACGGTGGTGCGTTGGTGTGTGTCATTACCTGTAATGTAGCTTTCCTCGCAGCAGGGCCAAAGAGGTGAAGTCTCCGCGGCCGTGTTCGTTCTCACCGCAGTATAACAGCAAGCCATCCTCGGCGTCCGCCTGCACCGCACGCGCACGCACACACACACACACGATTAGTCTGAACGCAGTCATGGGGAAAAGCAGAAATGACTTCAAAAAACGTTCAGCTTCACCTTGAACTCCACTGAGATCTGAAAAGTCTGGTAGGAGTTCTTCAGAGGTTCAAAGGTCATGTGCGAGTAGCCATAGAACCTCGGAAACTTGACGGACACATCTGAAGAAGAACAGCACAAAACAATCAAGTTTATCCTTATCCAGGGTTTCCCCCGATGTTTTATAAGCGTGGCGGCCCACTTGTTTCGCTTTTACATTTTGTATTATTTTTCCTGTATTTTATGTTTTTTTCATGCTTTTCCATTATTTCTTTTTGTTCATTTGAAGTCATTTTCAGTTCCTTTTTATCCAATCATTTTTAAATGGATTTAAAAAAATGGATGATTCTGGACTTATTTGACCTTGAGAACAAGTGTCGCCGGCACGTCCGAGATTGCAGTGGCATCTGGATCCTCCGCTCTCCAAGTCGGCAAGGCAAAAGCTGTCAGGGGGGCACACGGTGTCGTCGCAGGTCAGTTGGTAGACGCGAGGGGCGTCGCCCTTCCACGGGGACATGGTGGCGGCGGCGGTGCTGGAGAGGATCAGCGAGGGACACTCTGACATTTGGATCATTGACGTTGTTTAAACTTTTTAAGCAGATACCTGGTGGTGGTGTTGGTGGTTGTGACGTCGCGCTTCGAGTTGGTGGGGAAAATCAGATCCGAGAAGTCTGGCAAGATGGCCGACGTAGTGGCGGTGGAGGAAGAAGAGGCCGAAGGTAACGTAGTGGAGTTGGGGGGCGTCACGGTGTTCATGCGGTAAACAACGTTCTGACCTGACGGACCAGAGCGAGAGCGAAGCTGCGACTTGCCGCTGTCTTGGCCAATACCAGGGAACGGCTTCAGCTGAGAACCGTGTGAAAGTTTAAAGATAAATAAATAAATCCACGCGAATAATCGGATACAATTAACTCATTCACTGCCATTGACGGCTATAGACGTCAACATTTTTTTTTAACAATTTCTATTAGTTTAACATATTTTTCTACTTTTGTCAAAAAGAGTATGCAAACCTAGAATTGTTTTTGTTGTACATTTAGAACAGATATAAAATTTGTGGTTAATCGTGAGTTAACTGGTCATGCGATTAATTACGATTGAAAATTTTAATTGCCTGACGCCCCTAATTTTTAATCATCTTTTTTTTGAGTCAATTAATCGCATGACTTCAATAGTTAACTCACGATTAATCACAAATTTTATATCTGTTCTAAATGTACAATAAAAAAAAATTAGGTTTTCATACTCTTGTTAACAAAAGTGGATATTTTTTTTTTAACTAATAGAAATAGTTCAAATGAAATTTTGACGTCTATAGCCGCCAATGGCAGTGAATGAGTTCAATATAGATGACTTACTTCCTCAATAAAGATATCATAGTCAGAGTCGTCCATGTCAAAACTGTCATCGTCCTTGTTTTGCGTATCTGTGAAATAACGTCCGTAATCGCCGCTGCCCACGTCTGAGGCTCCTGCCGGGAGAGACAGGGTTCCGCTGATAAGTGACTTAGACACAAACCCCGCAATGATTATACACCCATAATGCATCAGTGGTGTACCAATGACTAGACATGGGCCAATATATTATATGATGGTATTTTATAACCGTGAGCAGAAATATTCCCGTATCGCAGTAATAAAATTACACTTATAAAATAATATATATTTTTTAATGTATGGGTAAATAGAAACAACATTTTTTTTAAATAAATAAATAAATAAATGTTATCATTCTTCCAATAAATAGCAATAAACATTGTAATGGATGACATTATGGGTATGCTGATGGGCATATTGTATGTATAACTCTCCATCATAAATGCTGCATTAACGCCACATTGAGAAAGCGTCATCTTAACTCATTTAACAATAACACCCCCCCCCCCCCCCCATGACTCTTTGTGCTCTACAATCGTAATCAAAGAGTCATGCTTACATTCAACAGCGTTCAATTGTGATCATGTCAGAGTCTGTTACTTCAAAGTATATTTGATATTGGAAGAGGCAGAGGGAAAAAAACTGCTTTTAATTATGAGAAAATATGCTACAATTTTTGTTTTTTTTTAGCAAGTGCAGACTGGTTGTTCAAAATGCTAATTAGCACAGCCAAGTAACATTAAATCCTGCATACTGAGCACTGGAACAAGGGGAGGGGTCCCCAGAAAACTAATCTGCTGTTGTGTAACACACACACACACACACACACACACACCCACAGACACGCACACACACACACACAATGTTGTGTGAAGGGGAGCCTGGAGAAAAGTATGTCAGTGCGTCAGGGCCACCCTTGACGTCCATTCAAGAAGCAAGGCATTGTGTGTGTGTGAGTGTGTGCGTGCGTGTGTGACAGGCAGAGAAGAGGGTCTGGCATGCCGTCCCTAATCCCGTCTGATGAGACTTGAACGTAACCCGCTTTGGTCCCCCGCTGAGAGACCACGCTCGTCCACCGCGCAGCTTCTGGCCGTTTGTCTGGCCGTCTTTCCCTAACTGGCGTTTTTTTTTTTTTTTCGCTGCTTTTCAGGATCTTTATTGTTATTGACGCCATTCTATTACAGTGGGAACTCGACTTTCCAGTGTCCACGTTTCACGCATTTTTGTGTGACAGCCAATTTCCTGCTTTGTGTCGCAGACCAAAAACAGAGCTGCCAACTGCTAGGGATTGTACGCGTTTTGTTAAATCACTCAGCACTACCTCGTTACGGATATTGTTATGGGTATTTATTTATTTTTTTACAGATCACATTGCTCAACGAGGTTGAAAAAAAGCTTAAACCCTTAGGTGGTAGATAATTGCTGACGCAGCGTTCTTCTGAAGTCACCGCTCATTCATCTGCAAGCAGAGTCGCAAGTTAGCCAAAAGCTACTTGAGGCTAACCGCAATCCCCCCGAGTCTTAATAGATTAATAGTAGCGGTGAGAAACAATTAAGGGTAGTGGCACAAAGTGAAATGTCATCGCCGGATTATTATGTCCAATAATGCGCAGACAACAAGTGGGCTAATGACAACTTTATTGCATGCTTGCGATCCGAGTGAGGAAAATGGATGGATGTAGAAGAAATGCTGAGTCGTTGCTGTCATAACATCCAATTAAGTCGCTCATCCTACTTACTAACTGTTTTGGAATCAGTGGCGTGTCACAGTGGCAGCTGTGAAGGCTGTCAACGGGGTGGGGCGGCTGAGTGCCCCACCTTTTTTGCACACCCCTGTTTGTAAAGTCAGCCATGATGGTGTGACATGGAGAGAAAATAATATTTTCAAGAGGTACATGGATGAATACGGAAGCGTATTGCATTCACTTGAAAAAAAAAACCTCCTGTTTTTCTGACTAATATTTTTGGGGAGTTTTGTTTTTTTGAGTTTTTTTATTTTTTATTTTCTGTTTTTTCTGAATATTTTTTTCTGTTTTACTGAATTTTTTTTCTGTCAAAAAATATTCAGAAAAACAGGGGGAAAATATTTTAAAAATAGAAAAAAATTATTCAAAAAACCTGAAAAAAATATTAAATACTATTAGTAATTATTATTTTATTTTTTACCTCTGAACTCCAAGTGACAAGTGGCTAATAGCGGAAGCGGACACTTTCCCGCATACCTCCATATGCAATAAGATGGTTATGTTTACTTACTGGCTGTCAATAAAGGAATGAATGTGTATACTGTATTGTGGTTTGTTCTCTAATCTCTGCGGGAAAACCCCTTCAAAAAAATATTCAGAAAAACAGGGGGAAAAAAATCTGAAATTAATTTTTTTTAAACAGAAAAGAAATAAATAAAAAAAACAGGGAAAAAATATTCAATAAAACTGAAAAAAAAACCTCAAAGAAACAAAGCTCCCCCAAAAATTAGTCAGAAAAACAGGACTTTTTTTTTTTTCCAAGTGAATGCAATACGCTTCCGTAGATGAACACACCCACACCCAATCAAAATTCCGTCGATCAACTAGCGGAGGCATCACATTTTCTGTACACCACATGTGAGTGTCACATGCGTGTTTTAATATCAATCAGTCCTGCCTGCCCCACCCCCTTCTTCTCTTAACACACACACGCATGCACACACAAACACACTCAATAATAAAGTAAATGGCATTTTTTCATCTGTTTGGTAACACAGTGACCTACTAACACACACTTGTTGATGAATGGTGAGAGCAGTCATCATTATTTCCATCAAATTGTCAGTGTAATAAAGTGTTAGGTCAAAAATAACCCAACTATGGGTCAAAAGTTTACTAATCCTCTACTTGGGTCGATTTGACCCAACTTTGAGTCAAGAAATGGGTCTGAGGGGGTGGGGGGTGGGGGTATTGGTCAGATCCTTTACTTGGGTCAAAAAAGTGGGTGATTTAGTATAAACAACCCAGAAAGTTGTGTCAAATTGACCCATGAAGTGGATCGGTCCATTTTTGACCCATAATTGGGTTACTTTTGACCCAACTGTTTTTAGAGTGTGAAGAAGGGGATGAAGAGGCATCTTACCCAGGGTGCGCACCGGGTTGTTGACGTGGCTTGGTGGGCTTGCCCCGTGCATGTTGACGGCTCGGATGATAAACTGGTATTCGGTCTCGGGTATGAGTCCCTTCATAACCATGGAGTTGCGCTCGATGGGCTCGCGGATGTACGTCCACTCCGTGTCCATTTCCGGCCTTTAAAAGACAAAGATGAGAAGGTCACACAAATCCGCTGCAAAAGGTCTTCCCAATTCAGGGAGTTTTTTGTCAAGTTTCATTACTGCAGATGGGGGCGGGGCTCAATACCAAGGCAGAAGTTCCAGAGAGGAGTAGGCGATTTGAGCACCATATCCACTGACTTTACTAGCTAGCACCTAAATTCTGCTCTATTGCATTCTATATTAGGAGTGTGACGATATATCGATATCGCGATAAATCGTGATACTTTGTCTCACGATAGATTATCGATACGCCTACGCAAAGTATCGCGATATTTGTAGTTAATATACAGCCACTAAACGCCTCCATTGTTCACTCCTTATTGAGCAATTACATGGCAGGCCGCTAGGGGGAGCACCTCATAAGAGTGGTGGGGAAATGTATGGAAGTCTTCAGGCAAAACGGATTCAATTTTGCATACGTAACATTTGAACATATTTTATGGTTCGACTTTTTGAAGCACACAATTTCTGAGGAATATTGATATTGATTTAATATTTAAGTAATTTTATTTATTTACTTTTGCAATGTTACACCAAAAAATCATCACAGTTTATAAAATGAAACAATTCACTATGTAACTGGCTGACATGTTGCATAGTGTTTAAGAAAGACACAAATTTGTTCGCAGAAAGTGGTTTCTGTTAAAAAGACATTTGTGTTTGTTTAAAAAAAAAGTACTTACTGTCAAGAAGACACCAGTTTTAATATTTTGTTTCAGTAACGGTACAAAAAGAAACAATTAGAAAAAACATACATTTATGTCTTGAGTAGTTTTATCGTAGATTATCGTGGAATTATTTCCAGACCAATATATCGATAATCACAGTATCGTCATACCTTGTATCGCATATCGTATCGTATCGTACCCAGAGGTTCCCACCCATATTCTATATCAGAGAACATTTGTATTTATATTGTTTTTTTCTTTGATAAATGACTGAAGTAAATGAATAAAATGAAAATAAAATATCGCCTGCAATAAATGGGGAGGAAGGGGTCACACTGAATGTTTAATATTTTGGTGAATGCGACATGTTCGAATTTCTCACATTTGATTCCTGCCGACCTGCCAGTTTGTCTGTCTGTTCGGAGTTGACGTGCGGTAACGTGAACTGATGTCGCCAGCCTGCAGTTATGTGTGTGTGTGCGTGTGTGCGTGTCTCGCTTGTGAAGAAAGAACATTGACGTAGATCAGTTGTATGTCTGCCGGTGTCAGTCTTTGTCAAGTAAGAAGCAACAGCTGCCTTTATGCTTTTTATATCTCGGCGCGGTGGAGTCACAGCGGGGTGGTACAAAATGTGTGTTTCAAACACAAGCCGCCTTTTTGTCGTCGTCGTCTCAAGCAATCAAGGCATCAAGGGTCATTTGGTGGAAAGTGACGTCTGACTGTAACTTGTCTTGTCTGGACAAAAGAAGCTTCTTTGTCTCACACAAAGATTCTCTCTGATGAACTATTTATACAATAAATACAGTATACACCGAATTTGAACACACAACCTCTGAACTGTGCTAACCATATTATGATAAATAAATATTATAAATGAAAAAAAAATTCAAAATAAAGGTTATTATATAAGTAAAACAGGCAATCAAATAAACTAGCACACTGACACAATGTACGCAAATGATCAGTGACGGCTCACCTGATGTAAGCAACCAGGAAGTGGAGGACAGGCGCGCTGCCCTCGCTCTCCCCTTGCTGCCACGACAACGCCAATTCCGTGTCGGATATCGCCACGACGACGGGCTGGGTCGGGGGCGAGGGCGGCATGCAGGTATCTGATGGCAGATAAGGAATTCAATAAAGCATTTTAACAGCAGACGCAAATGAAAAAATGCTGTCATCTTATTTTTGTTTTCCCTCACCATGCGAGGCTGTGCCGACATCTCGGGGCATACTGGGCCGACCCTCGCCGGCCCAACCGTAGGCACCGACGCTCACTCGGTACTTGGTGTTCACTTTGAGGTTACCGATATCCACATCCTGTACGGTGCATAAAGGACGTTTCAAACAATACTCAGAGATCGAGAACTAAAGCGGGCTAACTCCATTTTTGTCACTTTTTAACCAAAATATAAATCCTGCAGATTTTTATTGCAGCCATTAAACTTCCTCCCCTGCAAAATGACAAAAATTAAGTTACCCCACTTTAGTCCTCAATGGCTCCGATACACTGAAAAAAGAACTATAAATACAAAAATAAATATACTTACAAAGCTTGCCTGTCCATCAAATTGTCCCTTTGGGTAAAAACAAACAACAAAGATACTGATCACTCGTGGGAGGTCGGAATTTAGTTGTTTACACATTATTGTATTTTTACCTCTCAAAAAAAAAATCACTTTTTTTAAATACACTTTCCAGGGTTTTAATTAATTATTTCTAATGGGGGGGGGATAATCACAACTGGAAAAAAACAAAATTGGTGATAAAAATTCAAAATAATATTTAAACTACAATTGCCCTTAAAAATGAATTTAAAATTAAAAAGGTTAAAATATGAATATGATTTTTACAACTTTTAAGCGCTACAATAGAAGCAAACACTAAAAACACTGATATCAAACGCCACGTATCCAACAACACTGCAGCTCTGCTTGCTATTAATATTGACAATAAGGACTCACCGTAGTCAGCATGTCCAAACTAAGAGGGACTTCCATTACAGAGGCTGTACCCATGGGACGGCCATTTTTCATCTCAGTGTAGAATACCTGAAATGCACACAAGGACATCATCTAAAAAAAGAGACCAAAAACCTCTACCAAGGCTCAAATCAATGCGGGAAGAGTCTTTAAGAGCTAAAATGAGGTTTTGTTTTAGTAATCGGCAATAAGATCGGACAATAGCATGAACAGAGATGATGATCTGATTTTAAAGCGATAGAAGCAACTAATCACATTAAATTGGATTTCTCAGGATCCAGGTTAAACTTCACACCGAATGCATTTTCTTTCTGACCCCCCCGCCCCCCACACGCACCCTTACATACATTTTTAACATTATTATGAATTATATGATGACACAATTACAACTAATTAACCTTCTACATATTTTTTTTGGGAAGAATTCACCTAAAGGGACAATACAAAGTCACACAAATAAAATCATAACTTCCTTGGCAGAGGTAACACTGACACATGAAGTTCACGTGGGAGTTGCTTGGAAGGTAAGTGCAGCTCGCTGACTAAAGCCTCTTAGCACGGACATATGGTCAGAGCACACACTGATTCACACTTTGTTAACGAGCGACGGCAATTAGAAAGGACGCATGGAAGGTCAATAGGGTGAGCTGCAATTACTGTACACAAACAAACACTCTGTAATACCGGCACAATAAGTAATTAATTGACCGTTAAGAATGGTCTCAATTGTGCGGGACTGATTGTGGATTCATCGCAATAAGTATTATTCTCCTCAATACGACACTGGCGTGGAAACGGGAGTTTAAAACATTTAGCAACAGGGATTCCTTTTGATTTAATACAATTAAAACATAGTAATCAGGTAGTCAAATGGCCATATTTAATTAACATGCTGTTCTCAAAGGGATTTAGTATGGAATTTGACAAAAAGCAGGAAATATGCACACAAAAAAGGCATTTGCACTATTTAGCTTAATGCAAAAACCATGACAAATTCATCGATTAACAGTGGGATTTTTTTCCCCCAGTCAAACAAAAATGTGTATGAGTAAATAAAAGCTATCTTGCAAGAATTTTTGTGACAAAATGTTTTATATTTCTGAGAAAAAGAATAGCTATTTTGGTGAGGGAAAATGCTATTTTTAAGTATAAAAAATATCTTTAAGAAAGACGTTAAAAAAATCATTATCAAGTGAATTTTGTTTTAGAACTTATGAGAACATTTTAACATTTGTGAAAAAATAAATTTTGATTGTTTTGAATAAAAAACTTTTTGAAAGAAATTAATACATTTTCAAGAAAAAAAGTCAAGTAAGGACAATAATTCTATATTTCTGATAAACATTTTATATTAGGAGGAAAAAACAAAAAAAATTGTAGGGAAAAAAGTAACTTTTTTTTCCTTCAGTGAAAAGTTAATATTTTGTCCAGAATTAATTTGATAACACTACAATTAATACCTTTAAAAAACAAAATTTCCCACTTGTTGTCGACTAAAGATGACATCACCTACGCTGAGGAAGTAGGTAACGACCAATCATGTCTCACCTGTTTCCTGGGTTTGGTCATTAACTGAACCATGATTGGTCGTTACCTATTTCCTCAGCACCAGTGATGTCATCTTCAGTCGACAGCAACTGGAAAAAATAGTTTCTAAAGGTATTAATTGCACATTAAAAAATGATGAAGTTATCACATAAATTATAGACAAAATGTTAACTTTTTACTGCTGAAAATAGCTCAATGAGTCAAGTATCTCTTTAATTGCAAAGGGGGAATACTCAAACGTGGTCCGCTTATCGATAAGTCGTTGTGCTGCGCTCAAGTTATTATGTACATTATGTCTACAAAGAATGGTGTTCATAGCATATACATTTGCAGAGCAGCAGCTGTATATATTGGCAAAGCAAGAAAAAAACAACAATCACACTCGCCCTCAAGGCCGACGTGCCGGCTGGACAGAGCGCGGGACTGGCACGCGTTAATGACGCGTGGAGGGAAAATGGACATCTACGCAGGAAAGTGTCAATTTGATTTGTGACTTTTTCCATTATGTTCGCTCTTGACATCTTTCTATTAGAGTAGCAGCAAAACAGAAAGGGTAGCTGATTGATAAATAGAGTGGCGACCACACATAACACATTACGCTACTTTTTCATCGAGCATATGGTCGCTAGTGTGAAAAGCTAATGTAGTAGTCAATGTCTCAACAGTGTGTTTTTTTTTGTCAAAAAGCACAAATGCAAGCACTCACATTTGAGTCACAGAAGTGAAAAGCTAACCAGTGGGCAGAGTGTTAGCACCGGAAGCTAACATAGCAGTCTCCTTCTTCACTCAGTGCTTTTTGTCAAACAATACTAATGGGTGCCATGCTAATGCTAACACGTAGAGTTAATCCTTTGATGCTGGCTGAAATGAGGTCTAGTGAGGCACCACTTGAGTGCAAGACGCATCCTGGCACAGAGAGCTCAGCCATCAGAAGTCTCTTTTATAAAAGCAGGGCGCTAAAAGGGGGTTCCATCCAATTTGTAAACGCGATTGGATGCCTCAAGGCCACGGCGCCGCTATGGAGCCCGTTTGACAGGCACTTTAAAAAGCCATCTGCGAGGGTGGCTTGCATGGATAGTATAGAAAAGAGTGGAAACTGTCATCTTTATAATTTTTTTTTTGCGATTACGTGAATGGCAGTGCTGAAATGCCCCCCAAAAAAATACTTTCATTTTTTTTTTTATTCTCCTGATTTTTAAAGGGAATCTCATGCATATAGAAGCTTGTTTGTGTACAAAAATAAAATTTAAGGTCAAAGTTAAAGTAGTAGTTCAATTGAGGAAATTAGATTGAACCTATTCAATAGTAATTATTTATATATTTCATGTAATTTTGATTATTAAATGACATTTTAATTTGTGAAATTAAATGGAATGTGTAGGTTTTTCTTTTGTTTTGGATTTTTTTACTAGAAAATGTTATGTATTTGTATTTATTAAAAAAATATTATTTCAATCTGTATACTTATTTTCTTGATTTTTTTATTTATGTTGTGGGTTTATTACATAGCATCTTATATTTATTTTAATTAGCATTTGTTTATTGAATTTTTAATTTATTACCTGATTTACCAGAACTTTGGATATTCCTTTTTTTTTTCTTACAAAAATGTAAATACACAATTTTTAAATAGTATTTATTTAATTGCATTTCAGGTAAATATAAGTATACATTATTGATACAATGAAATGCAATAAATAAATACAAATTCAGTTTAATAATTAAAAAGGTGACTATTAAATACTGCATGTTCAGTATAATTGTTAAATATCAAGTCTTCATATTTAAGTATAAATTATTATTACAATAAAATGCATCAAATAAATACAAATTCAGTTTAATAATTAAAAAGGTGGCTATTAAATGCCGCATGTTCTGTATAATTATTTAATACCAAGTCTTCAAATTTAATAAATAATGGACATTCTGATTCATCATTTCACATTTTAATCATCAAGCAAATTGACCTCATGTAATAACTAAAATGTGATGGTAAAGTTGTGATTTCATCATAGAAAAGGAAATGGAACTCAGCCAGCACGTTGTCCCTGTAATAAAAAGAGTGACAACCTTGTATCCGGTGATTGTGCTGACATGTCGTCGTGGCATCTTCCATCGTACGCTGAAGGCGCTACAGTTGACGCTCTCCAATTGGATGTCCAACGGAGGACTCAGACGATCTGGAAGGCAAACAGGCAAGGACATCAGAATGGCAACCGGATCACAAAGTAGAAACCTAACCAAGAGGTACTGGTTCCTGGTAGTACCTGCTTTTGCCTGGGCCGAATAGGTACTCAGACAGTGTTGCTTTAGGAGTTAATGCTATCTAACTTCCTGTTCCTGTCCTTTATCTGCAGTGTGGGTGTGAGTGCGACCTTTTTTACTGGACAAATAATTTTGTCCCCTTCAATTCTGCCTAGCAACAAGACCACACAAACGGTCTTGGTTTGGGGCTGCATATCACGCAGAACACATAACATTCATCAATCCAGCCCTCCATTCAACAATTCATTCATTCATCATCTTTCATCCAGCCATCATCATTTCATCCACTTCCACTATCATCAAGTCATCATCATCCATTCATCTATCCTTCCATTCATTCATCCCTGATCTATTTATTATTCCATTCATGTATTCATCTGTCCTTGATTCAGCAATCATCCATCCATCCATCCATCCATCCTGGTGATGATTGGTAGCACAGAATATCCCATTCCGTTTGCTCGGCTTACTGAGGAGATCAATAGTGGGCTGGCGGAGCCTTAAAAGCACCAGGACGCCATTTTAATGAGCGTTCAATATTGTGGCGCAGCCTTGATATCGCAAAGAGGGAAATGTCAGCATAAGGACAAAGACTTCAGTTAGGAATCAATAAAAAGGTTGAAAATAGTTTCAACCCAACACCACAAAATTATTGGAGTTTTCGATGCCATAGCATTTCCAGACACTGCCACTAGGGCAGTATATTTGCTATATTTGTTATCAAGGGTGTGTCCCCAAAAATGCTTTAAAACAAAACTGGAACGGATTGTGTTCCACCGAAGAGGATCTTTTTTTGGGACAACAAAATCAGAGAGCAACCAGCACACAACGGATTGTGCCCGACCTCAGACATTCCACTGTTGTGCCCGAAGGCCTCTGCTAACGCTAATGCTAACATTGACGTGATTGATGTGGACTGACACACCAACCACCCCCCTCGTCAAAGACCACCACACAAGTCCAAATGTCAGCAAGCGCCGTGTGACAGTGCGGACTGTGTGGCGAGAAACAACGCAACAGTGTGTGTGTGTGACTCGCATGTAGCCCCGAGGGATCGAACGAGTGAGACGTGATGCGAGGAGAAGGCGGCCGTGATGAAATGGGCGGGCCTACGACGCGAGGAAGATGTTGTGGTGATATGAAAACAAAGAAAGCAGTTAGTGTGTGCCTCGGGGGATACGTTGTTGAAGTGGATTTACGACACAAAATGTGGGCACTTGTGGGACAAAACATTAGGTACACCTGGTGGGAGCTCAGAGCACAATTGTTTACTCAACTGCAGATGGTGTGGGCATCTATGAGCGGGGGGGGGGGGTAGTTCGGGGTAAACTATTAACTATTAAACAATGTAAATGTTAAATAACAATTAACCATTTTCTGAATCAAGGGGAAGTGAAGATTAAAATGCAATTAAGAGGACCATTATGGAGCGCATGACTACATTGTGGAGTAACCACATCTTTAATTGTGGTAAGACTATATGATAACTACTTTACATGCTGCCGTTTTGGTTGGCAACATAACTCAAATGGACTAAAAGGTAAACAACTTGAAGACAGTAGTGTCAACAAGATGGCACAATTGCCTTTTTTTTCTTCCCCCATTCGATGGTAAACAGAGGCACATATTTGAGAGACACCTTGTCCTGAATGAAAGTGCCGTGCATAGCGGAGGTGCGCGTGGGCTAAGGAATGTCATTCGGATCGTGAGATCTTAGGCTCGTTCAGGTGTACCTTTGACTAGGCGAGGGTGGCACATCACAGGTTCATAGGGATGTGGGCAAAAAACATGGTGATAGATAGACAGGTGGACGGACAGACAGACAGATAATATAGATACCATGCATTTTACAAAACCCCATTTCACTATACTATAAAATAATGTGATTAAACCCCTATATTTGTAATTAAATATTTTAACATAATACAATGGAATACATGTACATGTAAACACACATGCTTCACCATAGCCAAATTTAGCAATAAAAATATATCATGCAGCAACAATAATGAACACTATAACATAATAAAATGAATAAATGACCTATTTTAGGCCCACAACCCCCAGTTTGGGACCCCTGGTTGAAGTTGTGATTGGGCATCCAATTAAATGATAAAAAGGAGGTTTTAGGAAAGCAACCCGACGAAGATGACTGATGGTGTACAGTACGTACTAGAATTTGGCTGACCAGCTCTCCTGGCACTGGACCTCCTGGCGGCGGTGCTACGAGTGGCCAAGCAGCAGATCGCAAAGAGGACAAAGTGCAGTAAGAAAGTGGTCCGTGTCCGAGTGCAGCTGCGGCTCGCCATCGCTCCAATTGCTCTCAGATGCTCATCGTACACGCAGCCCCAAAACGCCACCCGCTCCACACGGGACAAATGCCACTAATAATACTACAAAAGTTACGGAGGAGGTGCAGGTGGGGGGGGGGGGGGGGGGTGATGCGCGTCCCCACTGGACGACGAGGAGAGCTGATGAGATTAGGGTCCGAAAGATCAGATCGGGTTGGGCACGTCACTGCGCGCGCGCAAAGAGGCAGACGGTGTTTGAGTGTGTGTGTGGGGGGGCACCTCCGTGCGTAATGCGCGCGATCGATGCGAGATGGGTGGGCATGCTGCGAGCATGACTGTGTTTTATGTCTTTTTTTTCCCTTTTTCTTTAAATGTGTTTATTAGGTGGTTCCTGCGTGTGCGTCCACGAGAGCACATGACAACCCAAGAGCGCATTCAGGAACGTGGAGCCATTTAGGGGCTAAGAGGATAACGAGCGTCTAATCCGCACACCGAAGGCCACGCACGCACGCAGATGGAAGCCACGCGCGTCTTGACCCACAGAATTAGAAACACTACTACAGCCCACACTCGCCCCCAAAACACTCGTTAAAATAACCGAAGAAACTCCCAAGAAAACACATTAAATAAAATAATCAATAGGCTAGTAATACATGTTTTTAAATTACAGAAGAAATATTGCTCCAAATATTTGACAAAGCACACCAAATGTTATTAAAACAACGTTTTAAAAAATATATATATTTACTACTTGAACATGATGCAACTATTTACTAAGCACCTGGTTACTTTGAAATACACTTTGAAGGCGGGCAAGGCATGTAAACAGTCAACAGCGCCCACTGGTGGCAATATTTGCTTCTGCAATACATTTCATTCGGTTTATCTTTTAAAATTATACTCCTACAGTGCTTTACAAGTAGTTAAAATGCTAATATACAATATTTAATTATATCTATTCTTTTTTTTTTTATAATTCAACAAAAAATCCACTATATAGCAAGAAACAGCGTCAAAGTATTGAAAGATATTATAAGAATGCATTTAAATGCAACACTTGTATTAATTCGTTATTGGCCCATGTAAGGAAACTATGTTTTTTGTTTTCATTCAAGTGACAAGTGAAGTCTCTTATTAATTGAGGATGTGGCGTCACAAGCGCCATTATTATTCCTGGTTTAAGAGACCCACCTGACAGCTTTTGGCTGCACAGAGGGGACATTTAGTCATTCACCTGATGAGCCTCCATTGAGCCTTTTTTTTTTTACAAAAACGCAACGCGACGCAAAGACGATTCATCTCGACGCGCTGCATTTAGCATCAGCTGGCTGACGATTGGACTTTCGGGAAACAATACGTCTTCCCTGAATGATCTTGGTGGGAGGGAGGGAGGGAGGGAGGGTTTTGGTAAACAAAAACAAAAATCTTGTACATTCTGGCCTTAAAATGTCATTTCTATACTATATGTCTGTCTATACTTCAGCCAACAGCTGCATGCACTTAGACTTAATTTAAGCTAAATAAACAGCTTTTCATCAGCCCTCTAGGAAGGAAACTTTATTTCCCCCAAAAGTGTAGTCCTCTGTTCCAGACCATATTAGAACATTTAGATGTGATGTTGTAATGCAAAAAAAATGTCAATTAAAACTCAGACAAAGCAAAAGTGCTACTTAGTTGAACTGTGGCGTGTTTGGAGATCAATACTGACACATTGATGTGATTGTGTTGTGTAGTGGATAGCAAATGTAAATATGCTAACATCTAGCACACAGACACAAAATAT
The DNA here is from genome assembly GCF_054856555.1 of Leptonotus elevatus. NCBI lineage: Eukaryota > Metazoa > Chordata > Actinopteri > Syngnathiformes > Syngnathidae > Leptonotus > Leptonotus elevatus. The sequence goes on along the minus strand of NC_141243.1, from coordinate 13,383,518 downwards.
GCACAAAAAACATTTGTGCGAGCGCATACTTTTTTTCCCCACCTTTGGTGAACTATAGGCCTATAAACTGTTCAACTTAAAATTGAATGAAATAAAAATTTGAAATATTTTCAAGAATGGAAATCACAATAAACGTTTGTGGTTGCAAAATGTGCACACCCTCTTGCTGTATAAGTGGATGCGGCTTTGGTCAGTTAAGCAACCAATTAACCACCTGCCACTATTTAAAGCTAACGCAGAAAATGTCATTTCGAATCTCTACTGCCACTTGTGGCCGAAAAAAGAAACTGCATTTTCCCTTCTTCACATACACAAAACGCACACACGACTCACGTTGGCAAACAGAGGGCGGGAAATTCGAACCTGAATCCAGTCTGATAACTATTAACCAAAGGTTTGCAGGAGTTCCGATTATAAACAGCTAAGGTGTTAATCTACTAATTAAAAAATGCTTCAGTCATAAATGGTCAAATAAGAAGGCTATTGTAATTATATTTTGGGGGAAAATTGTTCCAAAGTGACCCTGATTAAGCTCAAATCAAGGTCAGCTGCTCTCTATAGCAGAAGCCTGAACCTTTTGTGCTAACGCTAGCTGGTGTTTTTGATAAACGCCACAAACATTAATGTCTCGAAGCATGAAGCTCAAAAAAAGCTTACCGCCAAGCTGGGAAATTGATTTGCATCCCCGCAACTAATGATTAAAGGCCCCTTTACCGCAATATTGATGAATATCATGAACATCAAATCTGTGCAATACATGAATGTACTGTAAATAATCGCTCGTCATTTAACCTGTGACAATAAGGATCTAGTCAATTATATTCTGAACTGTTCATAATTAAAACATTTTCCCCAGTTCAACAAAACAAAAACAAAGCATGATGCTACCATCATCATGCTTGACAGCAAGCGTATTAAAAAAAATAATTTTGGGGGGGGGGGGGGGGGTTGAACAGTGTTGTGTTTGTGCCAAACCTACATTTTGGAATTAGGGCAAAAAAAATTTTAGCCTTGATTTGTTCAGACTATAATAACCCAATTTCTCACATGCGTTGGAAGATTTCACGTGTACTTTTAAAAACTCATTCACTCTCAGCAATTTTCACTGAAGCTACCCCCTTCGCTCCTGGCTGTTTTACAGGATTTTGACTGATTTTGCAAAGTCCACAGAATATTGTGCTCTGTTGCTCTTAAAACATGGAACCTACTAAAAGAAAGATTAAAGTCTCTTCTTTCTCCAGAAAAAGAAAGTATATTTGTATCTGTTTCCGCATTAAAAAATACTGTGAATATTTTGCAACATGGTCCTGGTTGATTTCTTATACTCTGCTGCCACCTGCTGGCCGCTTTTACCATTGCTTCAACCGTTCTCTTCAGTTCACATGCGGCATCAAAAAGCCTTCTGTATACTCTAGCATTAAAAAAAACATATAAATACGTCTTTGGGAGCATGGTAAAAATTTAAAATAAGACGTATTTTTACGTTTTTGGGAGCAAACGAGTTACAAAATACAACATTTGACACAATTCTTGCCATTACACGACACTACTGGAAGAAGACGTGAGATTGTTGTTGAAATTCCTGCAAATAATTCACCGCTAATGTTAGCAGTAAGCAGTAGGCCCATGTTAAGTGAGCATTTGAAAGATTAACACCACAAGTGTTGTTGTGTTTGTCTTTTATTTTGCAATACAACTACAGAAAAGGAAATATATAACAACAACAACAACAAAAAGTAAGCTTGCCCCTTTGCTGCAAATGAAATATGGCTTTACAAGTAATGTTTGCTTTGCTGCGATGACACAGAGTCAAAGTCTGAATATGTTGCATCACATATCATATGTATGTGAAGTTGTATATTTCTAATGAGGACGTATCGAATGTCATGAAAAAAAAAAGCAGTGTGAAGGAGCAGCACATGTTATGTCCCACTGATTGGAACCACATTTTTTTACTGACCTGTGGAGTCTCCGCCCACCGGGAATGGATCGCCACACGTCACCAACACACCCCATCCCTCCTCCTCTTCTCGTCCGTCAGTGTGGACTCGAGCTCAGCAGGAATGCACGCCTGACGGAATTCTGCAAAAAAGGGATTTTTATTTTATTTATTTATTTTTTTTTTAGTGGAGGAATTTTCTTCCGGGAAGCGCCATGTCTGCCGGATGAGAGCAGCTGGTTCCGAGGCGCACCATGTCCCTCTGCTGGACCCGAGCGGACCATGACGCTATGGCATAGCCTGACCACTTGTTTGATTGTGCTGGGGGCCGTGCACGCCGGCCCGGGGCCCCCGGAGGTGGTTTTCCTAGCAGAAGAGAGGCCCCTGGAGAGCCCGCCGCTCCGGATTCGCCTGTCAGTCAAGTCGCAGGGCATCAGCGGGAGCCGGGAGGACATGGACGACGCATGTAAGGATGGGCTTGGAAGGCAATCGGTTACTGGGGAATGCTGAGAGAGTCTCGCAGTCACGTTGATGGCAAAAAAAAAATGCGGCAATGCTGAGAGAACAGCTTTTCACACACATTTCAACGGCGGAAAAACAAGTGCCGGGAGATTGCAATCATACAGTTGCAAAGTATTTCAGCCAGAATGCTGAGAGACACATCAAATATTGATAAGGGATAATGGTAATGCTTGAAAGTCAAATATTCATATTACTATGGTTGCTAATGTTGAGACAGAAGCATTCATACTCATGTTACCATGGCTGGAAAAAGTCAAATGCGAATACTGAGAGACAAACATTCACACTGGTTGCATATAAAAGTTTTTTTTTTTTTTATCATAATGCTGAGAGACAAGCATTCCCAAAAATCCAAAGTGTCACTATGGTAAAATATGGTCATGTAAAATACCATTTCCAATGGGAATATGAGACAATTACACTAATGCTACAATAGTAAAAAAAAGAAAAAGAAAAAAAAGAAAGAAGAAGTGGTAATTCCGAGAGAGAAGCATTCTTACTGTTAGTTTGGATTTAAAAAAAGAATGCAGTGAGAAAGACATTCACAGAAGTGTTACTATGGCTAAAAAATGTTCCTTGTTCAAAAGTATTTACATATTGAAGAAGAAACCGTCACAATCCCATGACTATGGTTAAAAATACATAAAATACATTTGAATGCTGAAAGACGAGCATTTCAAAAGTTCAATCGTTTTTCAATGGGAATGTTGAGAAACACGCATCATTTCATAATAATGCTATTGTGGTTTAAAATGGGAGAATGCTGAGAGACAATTAATCACATACAATGTGGAGATGCTGAATTGTTGTGTGTTCAAAGTTGTGCTGAGACACAAAATCACTCCTACATGTCCAAAGTATTTCAGTAGGACTATTAAGACAAGGTCAAAAAAGCTGACAGGAATGCTGAGAGTCAAGCATTCACTCGGTTGCACATCCAAAGTATTTCAGTGATAATGCTGGCATTTGCACACATCAAACTCTGGTGAATGCTGAAAAACGAGCGCTAATGTTACAATGAAACAAAAGAACATGGGAATGCTGAGAGACGAGCACTCACGGATGTTCTCATTCTCTTCAAGACATGATCACTGCAGACATCTGTTTTTCCTTCAGACATCATGGAGGCGCCCGTCCCCGCCCACTTTGACCAGGTGGTGGATTTGATCAAGGTGACCGTGAGCAGAAGACAAGACTCGTCCATCGGGTCCGAGCAGAACCAGATCATCAGGTCTCGGCCCAGACGGCAAAGGATGACCGGGTCGAGCCGGAAAAGGAACCCGGGTGCGAAGGGACGCAAAGCGGGCGGCGGGCGAGCGCCGGGCTGCGCGCTCCAACAGGTCCACCTCAACGTGACCGACCTGGGTCTAGGCTACCGTTCGGGCGAGGAGATGATCTTCAGGTACTGCGCGGGACCCTGCAGGAAGTCGGAGACGAACTACGACAAGATCCTGCGCCACTTGGCCCGCCGTGGGAGGTTGCCCGCTAAGGATGCGCCCCCACAGGCTTGCTGCCGCCCGGTGGCGTTTGACCATAACCTGTCCTTTCTGGACGATCATCTGGTCTACCACACGCTCAGGAAGCACTCGGCCAGAAAGTGTGCTTGTGTCTGAACAACTCTTCAGGCTTGTGTTTGATTGACAGTCCACACCTTCCACTTCATGTGCGAGTCAAACACGAAGGAGGTTTTTACACTCTCTCCGTGTGTCTGCAGTATAGCATATATGTCACTGTCCAATGAAAAAGTATCTCCAAATGTCACGATTTGTTTCTTGTTGACACAGAAAAACAAAAACACTTTTTTTTTGGACGGAATCCATACATAGAAGAGATTTTCAAACAATTAATGAGAACCTAGAACAGTTTTTTTTTTTCAATTGATGAAAACTAGACTTTACACAATCAGGATTTTTTGGGCCGATCAATGAGTTTGAAAAAACGATAACTGGTCACCGTTTTGATCAGAAGATGGAGTAATATATCTATTACAACTTTTATATTTACTTTATAGTCGACGCCACCATTCGCAAGGGATTGAATTTTGGCCCAGTATACGTATAATTGACAGCAATTGAAATGCATGGGGAAGAAAATAATAATAATTATAACCCTCCAAAAATTCTTGAAAAAAAAACACTGATAAAACATTGAATACAGTATAATGCAGTGTCTTATTTTGCAAAGCAGAGCAATGAAATCGAGGGTTAGGATTATACTAAGCTTTCAAAATTAAATCGACAAGTAATTGATTACCAAATTGACAACTATTGTAATAATCGAGTAATTGTTTGGCGCCATTTTTTTATTCAAAAATGTCCAAATCCTCTGATTTCAGCATAGCAACAGTAATTGTTCACTGATTTCTGTAATCCTTCATGAAAGAAGACTGATTATTTTCGGTGTTTAATCAAAATAAGACATTTGCAAACATCTGTTTTTACTTTGGAAAACAGCAACAGAACCGGTAACATAGTACTACATCAACCCCACCGCCCCCTTTTTCTTTTTCTTTTCTTTTTTTATCACTATACGAATACAAAGTACGAAATAAACACCAATCACTGGTTAATAAACCGTAATCATGGAACAAAATGCTTTTGTAATACACGTTTATGCAAAATTAAAATTAATCCGATTAGTTGATTAATCGATTGAATAATCGATAGATGAATCAGTTCTAAAAAATTTCGATAGTAACAGCACTAGATATTAACGATTTTGCATAAAATACAAAATATTGTCCAATCTCGATCCAGCCGTTCAGATTGGTATAAAGTCAAATGAAAACCATGCATCTCCATTTTATTGGATTTTTTTCCCTTTACATATGACTTTTTTTTCCCGCATCTCCAAATTTGTGTAGTCTAAAAAATCCACACACAAAAATTGCATGAACACATGTATGTTCAAATTTTCATTCATCGAGAAACAAAACAAATTCACTTTATTGCTCGAAGCCTTTTGTACCTATTTTCATGCCCCTCAACATTATTTTTTCCCTATATTGTCAAACATGAACAGAATTATGGTGATACACATTTTTTCTGGACAGCAAGCTTACACTATGTATTTATGAAATAATGGCTGTATTAACTTATTCATATTTATTTTTGTTTTTATAAAATTGAAAACATGTGAATTTATTATTGTCGCATCTTTCTTTGCACCAAAGGCGCGCTTCCCGGCAATTCATGTTTCAGTTCTCGTCAATAAAAAGGCAGGAAAAGTCATCCAAAATTCAGCAAAACTAACAAAAAACATCTCCGCTTTGTTATGCTTTATGGAGAAAAGCATCGTGATCCCCCCGTACTTGCTGTGATGCATCAGAACTGAGCTGCTAAGAAACTTAAAATCTTTCCTCTACTGGCCTTTATTAGTGTTCGTCTTTGGAACAAACACATCTTGTTTTCCATAAACAGCAACTCCACAATAAACACTCCCACCTGTTGGGAACCCTTTTTATAAAGCCAAGCTGCGACTTCTTCGGCTCATAACATCAAAAGCTAAAAAAACTAAAAATAAAAAAAATCTACTTTGTGATACTGTAATGCTGTGGATGTCATCACTTAACAAAGTGGAACAAAAATTGCTCATTTTGGCCCATGTTGAGGTCTCGAACACGATCAGAATTCAACTGTAAGCGTTATTCTGCGAACAAAAAATATCGGATTTCGGAATCAGGTGGGTGACGTAATTAAAAGAGACGACAACGAGAGAGCGCAAGAAGGTGATTACTGGTGAAACTAATGAGTGTGGTTTATATTTGATCCGTTGTTAGCTCAGCCGCCTGAGCTCAGTTTTCCTGCCACTAGTGTTGTAGGTTTTGTTGTTGTTGTTTTTTAGGACAGTCGGGCTATGCAAATGTCATCGTCGTTGCCGACGTGTATGTCAAAATGAAATAAATAACATGGCAACTTCTGAAGCTGAGCCGTGATTGGTTACTACGCGAGCCCCGGGCAACTGTGATGTCAACCGACAGCAAGTGGCAAAATGGCCGCCCACATGAGATGGATAAAAACAAGTGGAATTTGCAGCTTAATTCATATTCCGCAAACGCGATATTAATCAGAATGCCGTGTTTAGGCTAGTGGGGCCACGTAGAAAATATGATCATTAATAAATAAATATTATTTTAAGGTCAGATCGCCGAATCCACTGTTACTCCAGGGTGAAGGCTGCATTAGGAGCTGCATTAGCATTCAGCGTGTAAAAGGAGGAGACAATTAGAGAGAAGATGGCGTCATTAGCGCGATGACTCTCTTGCTCTTTTGTTCAGGGTGTCAAACGAGCTTGTAATGAATGATCACGTTTCCGTTAGTGGATCGCCTGGCCAACAGGTGCGGAATACAGATTTTTGTGTGTGTGCCAAACGTTAGCCCAAATTAGCATTCAAATACGTTGTTTTTTCTTTTTTTTACGTTTACAGGTATTAGCACATCATGATCTCGCAAAACCAAGCTGTGGGTTTAGGACAAAAAGAAGAACTTCCTGTATGCTATTGACAGGTGTTGTCGTGAGTCACAGTTGCGGTAACGAAATGCAACCGTATCACCTGTGAGGTGTCACACCGCACCATTAAATATTTAGACGAAACCTAAGAATGTGTTGCACTGGGGGTCCGCCTTACACCTGTACTGCATCTTTTGGATTTTTATTTTTTAGTTTTTACACATACTTAACTTTCATAGTTTAAAGGGAAATTAACATCGGTATACATAAAACTACCAACTATACAGTATTACTAAAAATCTCCCCCCTGAGAGACACTAAAAATGGACAGGGAGCAGAAAGCAGATCTATACTGCCACCTAGTGGTGTTTTATACACAGTAAAATCAAAAAGTGTCAATTTAACTTCCGTGGTGTTAAATTGAACACTTTCCTTGAGTTTATATAGTTCTCACCAGTTTGGAGTTAAATGTACCTATAGTACATATAGGTATTGCTGGAATTAAATAATATGATAGGTTGTAATTTTTCCAGTAAAAAAGTTGGAATCCTACGAGAATCAAGTCGACTTTTTACCCAAAAATAGTGAAATAAATATTTTTGAAAATAATGTATTTTTTCAAGTCAAGTCAAAAGAACATCATATGTTAACAAGTAGAATTAAAAACTGTCCCACAAGCGCCACAAATTAAGTTAGATTTTCTCAAGGGTTTTTTTTTCTTGAGAGAAAATTTAATAAAAAAATGTTAATCGAAAAAACTTGCATTTCATTTGACTTTTTTTTTTCTCGAGAATAAAAAAAAATTTGGGGGAAAAAATGCTTTTTATTTTATTTTAGTCATTTTATATGAATAATATATTTTTCAGTAATGAAAAACATTGACTTTTTCAAGCTGGGCGGGGCGTGGGACGACAATCTTCTAAGAATAACGTAAAATTTTTGAAGAAAAAAAAAAAGCTTATGAAAATAAAATCCTATTTCTACATGAAATAATTGAATTTATTAAGTTTTAGAGTTTGGTCATGTGAGTTTCGCAAGCTGAGCCGTGATTGGTCGTTACCTGAGCCCTGAGCAACTGTGATGCAAGTGGCAAAATGGCCGCTCCCTGAGATGGACATTAACGGGTAGATTATGCCACTTAACTCCGTAAATGCAATATTAATCAGAAAACTGTGTTTAGACTAATTGACATATGATTGTGAAGATTTTTTTTAGGTTGACTTCCCCTTTCAAAATTATGATAATTGTACTGTTCGGATTGTGATGCTATTGCGATTTTTTTGTTTTGGTGACTTTTCCAGAACATTCTGTGTTGAACCTTAACTTCAGTCATACCCAACGAAATGTACCATGAGTGCAAGGTTCACTTACTCGTGTTTGTCATCAAGGCGGCCGTGTGGGAAAAGACAAGTTTGGGCTTAGGAGGATTGGCAGCGGCGTCCCCGCGGCCCGCTAAAAGTTGGAAATGTGATGCAGGCGGCACACGCTCTCAGCGCATCACCGCTGCCGTGGTGGCGCATTCCTTTCATGGTTTCTACATTTGGAAGCTGAGGTACAGAGTGGAACTGCTCTAATCTCCTCCGTAAACACTGCGCTGCTCCGTGTGGGAAAGCGAGCGCGTGTCCCCAAGAGGCAAAGCAGACCTCCAACCCGCCGAAGGAAAAAAATGGATATGAAATTCACAGGTGCTCGTCTGCCACATTCCTAGCATTAATGAGCCAAGTTAATGTTTTGGCCTTCAATCCGTAATCGTGCAGTTTCTTCACTTTAGAGATGAATATCACAGACAACTCAAGAAGATGTAAAATATAGTTTTTAAATGGTGATTTTATTTGTTAAGGAAGAAAACCTAAATAAAGCTAATTAGGTGGTTGGGCCACCTTCAGCAGCACCAATTGAATTCAAGCATTAAAGCAGTATTCATAGTTTTGTCAATCACGGCAAGTCGTCCAGGCCCTGTAGAGACAAAGCAACCCCAGACCATCGCACAATAACCATGTTTGACTGTTGGCATTTAAAAAAAAATGCTGTGTTACATTCACGCTAGATGACACAAGAAAAAAAAAATTGAAATCTTAGCTGTAATCTTTTATGGCCTCCCTCCGTTGGCTGCATGTGCACTTCAGAGTTCAGATTCTTTAACCATTAACTCTGCATCCAACTCTATTATGTGTATCTAATTTTATTCTTTTTAACTCATTCACTGCCATAAATTCATTAACAAAAAAGATTATTAAAAATTAGGGGCGACAGCAGATTAACATTTCTAATTGTAATTAATCGCATGACTTCACTAGTTAACTCACGATTAATCACAAATGTTATATCTGTTCTAAATGTACAATAAAAAAAATCTAGGTTTTCATACTCTTGTTAACAAAAGTGGGTGTGTTTTTTTTAAACTAATAGAAATAATTTAAATGAATTTTTGACATTTATAGCCGTCAATGGCATTAAATGAATAAAAAAAAAGAAAAGAAAACATTATTAAAAATTTGGGGTGTCAGGCGATTAAAATTTGTAATCATAATTAATCGCATGACTTCACTAGTTAACTCACAATTAATCACAAATTTTACATCTGTTCTAAATGTACTATAAATAAATACAATTCTAGGTTTTCATTCTCTTGTTAACAAAAGTGGAAAAAAAAAGTTCAACTAATAGAAATAGTTTAAATGAATTTTGACGTGTATAGCCGTCAACGGCAGTGAATGAGTTCATCGTTTTACGTGTAGTAACTATTTTATTTCTTATGTTTGATTTTTATTGGTGTGCTACTCTTTGATTTCATCTGTGACTTTCAGATAGTGAAGAATATTAAAATGCGCGACACACGACGTCATCTCTCACCCACTCACCCAAAAAACTATTCTTTGATCAGCGTCTTTCTCCGTATCTGTGCCCAAAAAAAATTCCCATTCTGCCTTTTCCAAAACACACAAACACATGCACGTCCATACAGAAGACATTCATAGAGGACAGTACGAAATGTAACGCAGAGCACAATGATGGACGATGAGCCAAAAAGGCAGTAGGAGTGAGCGAACGTGCCAAAAGAGCACATACCGCTGAAGCCGCGTGTTCATAAATCTAACGATGGTCTGCAAACGCTGGAGGCAACGAGTCCTCGGACGGCGTCGCCCAAATGTTTTCTCATCTTCATCTGTGGGGGGGGGGGGGGGGGGGGGGGGGTAACGTATGGTGGGAAATCAAAAGTGGACGGCCAACACAGACACTTTTAATGCAATGGGAACAGGACTTACCCATCATAAACTATCTAGATCATAGGTGTCAAACTCCGGTCCTCGAGGGCCGCAAGTCCTGCAGCTTTTGGAGGTTTCCCCTCTTCCAACACAAGCTGATTCCAATCAGCGGGATCGTTCACAGGCTTATGCAGAGCTTTCCTGATGAGCTGATCATATATCAGCTGTGTTGGAGAACGGAAACATCCAAAACCTGGAGGGCCGCAGTTTGGACCAGAGTTTGACACCTATGATCGAGATTAATACACCACATCAAAAGATCCACAGGACGTTACACACACACACACACACACAGTACAAAAGCCCCTTATACTATTTACTGTACTACTAAATATTACTAAATATTTATATAGCTACCAATTCCATGCAATAAGTGACCTTAATCATGCTGTTGAAAAAGTTCATAGGCTACGTAATCTCGATGATGTTCGTGACGTCATTGATGATGATGTATTGATGTCGTTTATGGCGTTGAATAAGGCTGCAACTAACAATTATGTTCATAATTGATTCATCTGTTGATTATTTTGACAATTGGATAAAAAAACATTCCTAAATGTACATCCCTTTGTTAAAAAATAGAACATTATTTATTTATTTATTTATTAATTTTTGGTGTTGTGCCCGCCCCGCTCCGGTGGACCTCCTGGCACCTCGGGCGGGCCCCAGTATCCGGGGGGCGAGACATGTCAAATCGGTAAAATTACCGAATGAACAATACTGAGCTCTAAAAATAAAAAATAAAAAATAAAAAATAAATAGAACATTACATGCACAAACGGGTCCATAAAAAGTCAAAAGTAAATGCAGATGTTTGCATACAACCCCCCCCCCCCCCTCCCGTCCCCCACCCCAATAAAGACAAAAAGTCTGCTTTCATGGAAGACAATAGAAATCTGACAACATTTACTGTTGAGGCTGAAATTCTCAGACAACTGACAATTTTCAATGAAACAAGATCTCAAACCGATGACAAATTTGTCAAAAATAATTATCGATTTATTTAATAATAAATTAGTTGTCCGAATTGCGTCTATGCCAGCAACCTATAGTGACAGGCAGTCAGAAAAGTGCAATAAACCCGCGCATTCATCTGCTGCTACTCGCATAGTTGATAAAGTCACGGCTTCCTGTGAGTACATCATTTTTGTGTTCAATTTTACGGCCCCCATATTTCACACTGAACAAAAAGACAGACATTTGGATGAAATGTTTCGTTTGATCCAATTCCTCAACATTGACAGGTTAATCAATTGTGATAATCGGCACCCTCTTAAAAGTAATTGTCTGTCTTTTTTTTTTGTGACTAAATCATCCCCTCATGCTGCAAATGGTTCCATTTTTTGTGTTTCTTGACAAATCAGAAAAAAATGACATAGCCGATTATTTTAAGAAGGCGTCGAAATAATAGCTGGTAAAATGGAAAGCTAATCCTTGCGATCGGTACAGGAACTGATATCGGCTGATCTCGCTCATGGATGATTAGTATCAGAATCAGCAGCATAAAATCCTGATTGGCAGTTCCTTAATTGATTATGGTAATTGTGTGGATTTATTTTTTTGTAGAGAAATAACATACCTTTTTTTTTTGGACAAACTTTAACAAGGAAAAAAAAAGTGATATTCTGTCATGAGAATTTCCAAAGTAACGGCATTTTACACTTTTACACTCCAAAAAACGATTTTTATGTTAATGATTGATTGATGACGATGATGCTGTTGATGCGATTTCACTTCCTTATTTACTTGCTGGCCCGAAGTCAACTGGGACGAGCTGTGGATAAGAACTATAGAAAAAGATAGATGGATGGATGCGTTTAATTACAGCTCAGATGGATCCAAAACATTCAAAAAAGTCCCGGGCAAATTACAAGCACAATCATGAACAGACTGTAGCTAAATGAATAACTCTCATCAAAACTCAGCATTCTAATCTATTCTATTGGATCGTATTAGATTGTGCGGGTGTACTTAATTTTAGGCACTCCTCAAGTCAATGAAAACGCCGGATAACCACTGAAACTAATAAAAGAGAAAATTGCGTAAGATTGTAAAAATATCTCTTCGGGTACAAAGTATTTACGAGCTGCCAGTTCCCTGTCAGACATCTGTTTCACCTCCTGGAGGGTGAAACGTACTCAAATGGATCCCACGGCCAAGACATTGAATGACTCACGGAGCAAAAACAGGGAGCAAACATCACACGCTTGCAAACCCCGCCGCGACCTTTCCTCGTCCACAACCACCTTCGGTTGACCCCCCCCCGGCAGGGCCCCGGTGACCCCCCGGCCGGGGCGGAGACGGCGCGGACGGAAACCTGATACATGCGAGGACGGTTGGTCGTATGTGTCGGACACGCACACACACGATGCATCGTGTGCGTTGCGATGCGGCGGGCGCGCCGCAATAACAGGACATGTTTGCTTGGCCTTGCCTTCATTCACATAAGTGATGCCACATGTCGGAAAGTGAACGCTTTCTCACACAGATTAGCACATCATTGACCCTCATGCCACGCCTCATCAACCTTTTACCAGGACAACACTAACTCAATAATGCATGTAAATATCTAATTCATCGGTTCCAGGGCCCAACTTCCTAAATTATACTGACGAGGTCTTAGAAAATATTTGCGGGCAGGAACGCGGCTGTCACTACGAGACCCAGATGAACCGCTTCGGCAGCCAAACTATTTGTTTTATTGCATTATTTTCTGACTATTGTATTATTTCACAAAAGTTGTATTTGTGTTCTATGTGTGCAGCTGTGCATTGTAACATTTTGCTCAGGGGAGATAGTAAAGGCAGTTGGATCATCTTATAGAAAAAAAAAAAAAAAAGATGGCTACATCTAATCTCTAACATATTGAGACAGACACACACACACGATTTTTGTTGTATTTTTTTGGACATCTGGCTGGATTCCCCACACTGTGAAAATTCAAAAGTATAAATAAATATATAATAATACATAGTCATCTGTCTGCTGTTAAAAAGAAGAAGAAGCAAGCAGCACGTACAGGAAGCTGCTGTGATGTCATCAAGGGAGCGCTTGGCCCCAAAGAAGTCAAATAAAAAAAGTTTTTAAAAACTGCATTAAAAAAATACAATATTAGTCATCGGATGAAAGAAAAATCACTATTTATTAATCTAACGACAAAAACTGTGCAACATTGTTTGTATGCTTTGTTGGGAAAGTTTCTCTCCAACAAGTCCAAAAATGCTGCGTAAAAGTGTAAATTTCTCAATTCAACTCCGCTATTAAAATTATTTTATTTATACAAATTATTTGATTAAGCTCTCTTCGTTTAATAACAAATAAAACATGTTGATCAATACAGTTTCACTAATATTGTTTGCAACATTGTGAATTAGTAGTGCAGTATAGTATTTATTCTTTTAAAATTATTTTTTGTATGTTTTTTTCTTTGTTGTTACAGAAAGTATGTCATACTATATCTTGCCACTTTATTACAATTACGAATACTAAGAATATTGTTGCAAAGTATATGAAAAGCATGTCAATTAGAATGACAGCTTTTTGTATTCTATATATATATATTGTCAATGATAATAATAAATAAATAAATAACATTTAAATAAGGCGCGCACACACACAAACCTGGAAGTAAAGTCATCGAAAGCTAGCCACATAAAGTACACCTGCACTAGCTAATAGTTAAGGCGACACAACGGTAAATATTGACGTCATAAAAACAAAAATAGCTTTCAAACATATTTGTCGCAGTGGACCGTCACATAACCTCAAATACAAAACATTTAGCAACGAAATGGAACGGTGTAAATAATACCTGTTTGACTGCATGTCACGACGTTCGGAGAAGAAAATATTTCCGCGGTTTGGCTTTGTGGGAGTCCGTTTGTATTTTCGGGCGTAGCAGAAACGTCGTCGAACATTAGTTTCGCATGAGGACATATGAAACAAGAACACTCGCATCACATGGCTTTTTATTTTATTTTATTCAATAATATATATATATATCTATATATATATATATATATAAGATTCAATATAATTTAACCTGCACCATTTGTTTTATAATTGAAATTACACCAAAAAAGTTTAATTCTGACAAAATCGTCGGATGATGATGCTTTTATTGTACCTGTATTTTTTTTTAACTTTTTGTGTTTTATCGTATTACTACGGTTCTCGGGAAAATGTAACATATTTGTGAAGTCAGTTTCATTTACAGAATTTTAGCGCCATGATATTTATACGTTTCTTTTCATCATCATGATTTCTGTTGTTGTCAGGATACTCTCTCATCGTAGTACAAAATTGCATTTTTGTGTTTTATAATTTTCATTACTTTAATTTTATTTCCATTTCAGCATTTCTTTTACCTTAACCTACACAATTAATTTTATTTTTTACAATTGTGAAGATATTCAATTTTTTATTGATCAAATTGTGAAAACAACATTGTCAATTGATCCAATGTCAGGAGCCCATGTCCGTTAACCAGTTATTTTATTACAGTAAAAAATAATTATATTGTGAAAACTGAAAATTGTAAAAAGTACTCAAACCTTATTACCTTGACATTTGAATTTATTGTACTGAATTATTAATATAGAACTGTCAACATTATTTTTGTAATTTGTGATCATGTTAATTATGAAACTAAGGGTTTGATTACATCATGATTAAAAAAAACAACAACATTTAATTATTCATTGAAAATCTATTGATGATCTACATTATTTAAAGACGAATGTTCAAATTGATTTGTAAATATCTGTTATTTTTCCCAAGTCCAAGAACGGATGTTGTCGTTTTGTTTTGCTGCTGTGCTGCGGGTTTGTAGCCACAAATACTTGTTGAATGTGAAGTCAAAACCTAAAGAGCTGGGAATAGTCTTTATTTCTTGTGCTTGTGTTTTCAATGAGTGCACCACTGTGTGTGTGTGTGTTTTGGGGTTTGCATGCAGTGAAAAAGGCTCATATCTGCATCTGATTAGCAGTTGCGTCACAACGTCGACGTGGACACTCAGTGGCGGAAAAGCAAATGGAAATGCCATTGCAAAACGACTGCTGAACCACTTTAGTTTTTTTCCGCATCTGCGGAAGGTATTACATGCCAACGTGACGGGAAGCCCCGCCTGCGTTAAGAAAAGTGTGTCGTTTTGACATCAACTCAAAGACAAACAAAAAAAACACTCAATTGGGTTGAGGTCGGATTTTTTTTTTTTATCAAGGTGACTATTTTCAGTGGTTCAAAAGTAGTTTGTGATTGCGAATATAACGTCAGCCTTAACTTCAGGAGCTGCTTGGTTGTGACTTGCTGCCTTCAGTTTAGCCTCTTGATGAAAAAAAAAACCATACTCGATTGGGTTTAGAGCAGATGGTATTTATTGTAAAGTGGAAAGTGCTTTTGGACAAAGCAGTAAAACTGTAAATACAACTTAGCCTTCAACTTTAGGTGATGTTTGCCCAGTCTTGCTGCCTTCATTTTGGTCTTTCCCCCCTCACCAAAAACACTCAGCTGGGTTGGGAGAAGACAATAATTTATACAGAATATTTTCATTTTCAGGGGTTCAAAAGTATTGGGACGGATTGGTAAAAAAATATAAATGAGCCTTCACTTCAAGTGCTGCTTGTTTGTTGGTCTTGCTGCCTTTTTTTTTTTTTTACGGATGTAGAGGGGCTCCATGAAAAAGTCTTCAACAGCAGATATAAAAAGCAAAGCAAAAAAAAGATTATATGGCCAAACTAGCAGGCAATGCAGGAGCTTTTACTTCAAGAAAAGAAAATGGAAAGAAAATATTCTTCAGACAGAATTTTATTTATTTGAAGGCCAAAACAAAAAAAGTCTTCAATGACCAATTGTGGCCTGATGTAACCCCAATACAGCAAAAAATAAATAAACAAAATAAAGACTAGTGAACAAATGCAGAGCTACAAACAGCAAATGAGAGACAACAAGGTTCACAACGTTTCTCAACATTAAATGGCTGCCATTCCTAAATGATGCACGCAAACAATGTCAGAAATTAAAAGTGGAAGTCGACATCTTACAGGCATGTTGATTTATAACGCCCACAGTCAGTGCAGGGTCGGAACCTCTTGACTTGCCCCTGTTGAGAGCACGCAGTGCATTAAGAATTGATGGCGCATGTCTTGGAATGCAGCGGTGCATGATGACAGAATCAATTTTACACACACACACACACACACACACACACACACACACACACACACACACACACACACACACACACACACACACACACACACACACACACACACACACACACACACGGATCTTACATGGATGCCACCTGTCTGGCTGTAAACATGTAAAGGTCGGCATAGCTCTTAAAACACACACAGGGTGGAAGTTATCCATCACTTTTTTTTCTTTGCCGCTTCCCAAGGGCGCCCGTCACCTCATTACATATGTCTAAAACCTTTCTCACACACTTTTTGAATGTTCCGCCAATCCCTGACACACACTTTCACACATTTCCTGTGTTGACGCAAGGTCAAGTTTGAGGGTCAGGCCACCTCCCGTTTCCCCCAAGAAATACGGGCGCCTCAAAATAGACAGGAGGCTATACAATAAAAGTATTTCAATTTGAAATGAAATGATGAACAGAAATGCTACACAAATTAGCATTATGGCGGTCATCTTGTCTTCTTTGATGATACGTTTTAGGTGTCTTTTTTACAGCAAGTTATTTTTCTTTACTGAAAAAAGGAAATGGCAAACTTATGCTGCATTCGAGGATGGTCGGAAGTCGGATATAGCCGAGTTGTTTTCCCCCCAGTTCTGACCTAAAAGCATTCGAGGAGAAAGTAAACAACCAAAATGGCGGATATGGATAGTGAGAAATTATTTTATATTTTGGACCTCAAAACTCATTTTGACCTCCAGCAAACTTGCCATCTCCCAATTATGCTTCATTTACTTATTAAAAAAAAAAAAAAACTTATTTCATATGCATTTCATACATTTGAGTAGTTCACCCTTTAATTTCATGCAGGGAGATCACGTACGTTGTATTACGTGGAGTTAGGGTGAATATTTATGAATGAAGAAAGCTATCTAGTTTTATACTCGAGTAAATTGTGTTGTACCATTCACGGTCTGTGTTTCCAAAGGGGTCGCCATTGTAGAGTGACGTCACATTATAGTCCGTCGTGAAGTCGGCGTACTTTTTTTTCTTCCCGACGTCGCAAGTTCAAGGGGGCGTTCCCGTACACACTTCCCTGGTTTGAACTCGGAAAAGTCCGACTTCCGACCATCCTCGAATGCAGCATTATCTACACAGTATGTAATAGGTTTAAATGACATGTAAATAACATGGGTGCTATTGACTTGTAAAAATGTAATGTTCACTTTCACTCGTATTAACAATTTAGTCTTCAATTAACATATCTATAGCACGTATGTTTCTGGATTGTGTGAAGAAATTGGAGCAGCCGCAGAAAATCTACATAAGCACAGGAAGGACCTGTAAACGCCAAACAGGAAGGCTGATGCACAGCTTCCAACCCAGAACCCCACAACGATAAGTCAGACTTGCTAACCACTATTTCACTGTGTTCTTAAGTCACATCCTAAGAACTGTGCAAAATTCTCCCATGTGTGCTTACAAAACTTTTTATGTGCATTGGCAGACATGTCAAACATTTTCCTTTATCTTCACTTTTATTACAAACCAATGTGGCATTTTAAATGGGACAATTATGTTTTACCAGTAAGTGTCGTTATTTACCATTTGAATAAGGATTTAAAAAAAATATCCTCTTGATTTATCGCATACAAAAAAGTATGCGGCCCAGAGGAATCCATCAGCAGCGATTGAGAAATCCATTACGTAAATCATCACAGTGGTGTGTGCTGCCCTCTAAAGGCAGTTGGAAGGAGTGCAGGAAGGCTCTTGGAAAAACTGCAGGGCAGGATTTAGTATCCCTCCGGAGCCATCTGATTTTGGTGCGAAAGGTGAGGAACTTCCTGGACTAGCCAGCCAATCGCACAGTAGGCTATCAGCAAGCTTTCACTCACATTCACTCACACTTTTTGCAATTTAGTCATCATTAAGATCGATTCATATCTCTGTGGTTGGGCCGAAATGTCATAAATAAAAATTTGGCAAAACTTTTTCCCCCTCAAAAATCTATACCTTTAGGGGGCGGCACGGTGGACGACTGGTCAGCACGTTCGCCCCTTACAGTTTAGAGGTTGCATGTTTGATTCCGGGTTCTGGCCTTCCTGTGTGGAGTTTACACGTTCTCCCCGTGCCTGTGTGGTTTTCCTCCCACATTCCAAAAACATGCATGGTATGTTAATGAAACACTCTAAATTGACCCCAGGTGCGACTGTGAGTGTGAATGGTTGTTCATCCATGCTGTGCCCTGCGATTGGCTGACAACTAGTTCAGGGTGTGCGAAGCATCTTTGCCAATTTTCTGGCATATTATGGACCAAACTAGTACCCGAATCATAATTAGTTTAGGTTTCTTCTTTCCTTTTTTTTTTTACACTGTCAATCTGAAATAATGTCCTGTTTTTTAATAAAAGAGTGGAATTCGATTTTAATAAAAGCCGATTTGAAAAAAAAACAAAAATGCGGATAAATCGATTATTACATTTTGTTGTAGCCTTTCATTTGCTCCAAGTTCTGTAACGACCAAGAAAAATCTAATAATTTGAAGAGTAATTTTTATATCTACAGCGAAAATGGAATATAGCACATTTCTCATATTGACCGGCAGATGGCGGCAGCGCGGCGCCTGAAGCTCTGTAACGACTCATATCCATCCAAAATTCCACAAACGCAAACTCGGTTGATCATGATAAAGGGAAAAAATAACAGCACTGCAATAAAACCTTTTCTAAATAATAAAAAAAATAAACAATGAAAATAAGACATTGTGGTTCAGCACTCACTCAACACACATTCATTAAATGGGGTTGGAAATTGTTTTGACACTTTGAGAAGACAAATGACAAAGAGAAGTAGAAAATTTATTGCAGTATTTGTTCCACCAAAAAAAAGGTTATGAATCCCCTTTTCCTCTTGTTACTAAGGTGACCTAAGACAACAAAAATCTACATTTACAAAATATCCTTCTGCAATAGGCCACATATATACTGCATGCGTAGTTCGAAATAGAATAAATTATATCCAAAGGACTCTGCCATTGTACAGCATGGACAAATAAAAGTGAACAAAAATAAAAATTATTTCTCTCCTTTTTTTTTTGTTTCTTTTTCTTTCAAATATCTAAAAGCTTGAAGAGAAAAACCATTAGGTGCTAGTAATATAATAAACTCCAAAAAACACTTTAATAAGAACATCAAAAAGACTAATTTCCAACATTCACTTAAGGTTTTATTCCTTTTTTTGTTTTTGTTTATTTTTTTACAGTTTTGTCTTCAGAGATATAAACATTGTTTAATTTTTCCGTTTGTGTTAAACTATGATACAGTGGGAGTAGAAACGAGCGACTAGAATTGGCTGCACAACAGCAAAGGAGCTCCCACGACAATGTTGACCAAACACCCCCCCCCCCCCCCCCCCCTCCAGGTCTCTTCTGGTAAAAGCCTTCGGAGCCTATTATTTCCTTTCAATATGCCTTCTGGATCCTATATCCTCTCTGTACGTGTACACATACACACAATCATGAGCAGTTCCTCTCATATAATAATAATAATAATAACAATAATAAAGTCTTTTTCTTGAAAGAATAACTCATGTAAAAGTATGTAGTGTCTTGTGTTTTTCTTACAAAAATGAGGAAGAGAAAGTGTGAGAATCCAGTGAAGTTTGGCCGTGTTGATGGTGGCGGCAGGGGAGTGGGTAGGAGGAATTTGAGAAACAAAAACAACAATAACAACAACAAAAAAGCACAGGAGCCATTAGCTCGCTCCTCCTTCCCGTGCTGCATACAGCGAGCGTAAAGTCTGTACTATTTTGTTGCTAAGTTTGTGGTTGCTGGTCAAGGAAATCTTCTTGTAAATAACGTCCGACTCCTTGATAGTGTCCACCCAAGGCACCAGTTTGCGACCGTCGCGCTTTTTGGCCTCGGCCCATGGCCCCGAGTAGGAGCCGGCCATCCAATGGATAGTGTAGCCGCTGGGAGTCTTGTGCACCACGCGGGCAATTTGCGGCCGGTCCTTGTACTTGGGGCAGCACAGGGCGATCACATCCATCACTTCCACCGTCTCGCTCATTCGGCCCGGGTCCGATGGGTCGACCGCTCGTCTCGACCGCCGAGAAGACTATAGAGGGAGGGGTGGGGGTGGGTGAGAATGATGACACAATTAAGCAAACATTATGATTGTGGGAAAGATAAAAGGGACATCTTGTAATAGTTTATTATTTGTTGCATCAAGTTAGCCATTTTACCCTTTAAAACTGGTCAACATACATTTTACTTTGAAATGCACGCCCTGCACTCAAAATGAGTAATTATTCACTCAGACTAATGAAACTTTTCACAAATGATTGAAAAAAATAAACAACCACACACACTACTGAAGAGCTCTCTTACAAACAAGTGAACAATTCATTCACTTAAAACGCTCTCAGTCACTACTGAAAGAATATTTGCTCACATTCACTACCAAAACTCTCACAGAACTACTGAAAAATAATCATAAACTGTCAACTCTTGAAATACCCTCATACATCAGTAACTGTTTGTCACAGACTACTGACTTTTCTTCTTCTCACACTTCTGAAACAATCCCACATAGAAATGAAGTCAGAGCCAAAATATTTATCCCGACTTCAGTGTGTTCATTCAATCTGACGTTTCTTGAAACTGGTGAGCCCGAGTTCGACACAGACCCTGAATAGTAAAACATAATTTACTAGATTATAAAGACATATTTGTTTACCTATTTTTTGAAATGATTACATTAATTTAGTTATGTAACATAACACAAAGTAAATATGGCGCTATGTCCGCCATGAAGTTATTCAGTGAAATGCTTATAAGATATTCCTTTATTTACAGTACATACTGTAAATAAATCAAAATGTATAACAACCAACCATCTTTGTTGTTTATTTTCACCAGAAAAACACTGAGGTCGCAACTCATTCAATCTAAAAAAAAATAATTCAACATCCCACTTTTCTGGAATGCAGCATTAGAACCTGGAAATAAAGTTTGGGGAAATTAGATAACCACATTTGCATTTGTGAAGTATTAAAGCCATTTATCAAGATAAATACCAACAACTATGCGGTGTTTGGTAAGTCAAGAAATATGCTTTTTTTTTTCTCATTTCTTGTCGTGGTTTTGGACAAATGAGGAATCCGCCAGACACTAATTAAGTGTTTCTCACCCCCGGAGTCCGCTCGTCACTGTCGCTGTAGTCGTCATCCGTCTCTGGTCCAGCCTGATTGCGTGGACTGGGTCCCAACAAGGGTCCCGAGCTTCCCAGCAGGGCATTTATGGCTTTGTTACGGATGTTGGCGCTTGCTGACGCTTCTCCCTCCTCATCCTCCTCGTCCGGGTCTAGATGTTCCATCAGGATCTTGAACTACATCCAGGGCAAATGTCAAAAGACTATTTGAGTCAACGCTGTAGCAATTATCTTATTTGAATGGAAATTGGGAGACAAAATCTCGTTTTAATGTAAATGTCACTTTTTTTTGGGGGGGGCATGGCAATTTTATTTGTATAGCGCTTTTCATTTACATGGTAAATCGATGTGCTTCACATAAATAAAAGTACAACATCTAAAAGCATTTAATAAAATAATAAATAATAAAATAAAAGTGAAGTGGTTCAAGTGTAAATATAAGTTTAAAACAATTTGGTACTTGAGTGTTTGGTGTCCATGCAACAACCGTACCAATATGTAGCAACAGAGTAGGTCACGACATTCAATAATATCTTGCGAACAAAGGGCTGAGCGAACTATTTATTTATAGCACACTGCAGGACGATTTGATTTAAAGCATATACAGCCATGGGAAAAAATAAAAGACCACCTTTGCTTCTTCATATTATGTGCCTAGTACAACTGAAGGTTTACTTGTATACACCAATATAGCAATGACAACAAAAACAGCTCTTTTTTTTCTCTCCCACAGCTGTATAATTCTTAACTAGTTTTGTACTGTTAACTGGTTTTAAACTCCGTTTTATTTCATATAGTACATAATTGTTAATTTTCTGTAGAGTAAGAATTTTAAGTTAATAATATATATTACTCCCATCATCACTTACATCGAGGTACTGTTTGACGATTCGCCTCTTGACATCTTCTGTCAGCGTAGCACGCGCCATGTTGTTGAAGATGAAGTCAAGGGTTTGTCGTGGGTGGAAGTAAACGTTGACTTTTCGGTTCACCGCCTTGTCGTACACCTTAGCTGACTCCGTTGGAGAGTACTTTTGAATTTTGCTGTGGTCAAAGCAAAATCACAGGGAAGGTTACAAACAGCGCATTTGTCACATCAGAACCGGCAGAAGTCTCTAAGTGCATACCCGTCTGAGAATCCATATTGGTTCTTCAGATGCTGTTTGAGCACCAGCAGCAATAAGATGCCTTGAACAGAGTTAGCAAAATCCAAGAGGCTAGCAGGATTGTCTGGGAGGCGCCTCATGACCCTGTCTGTATCATCCACGTTCAAATCGTCGAGGTCCGATTCTGACTCATTTGAGTCCTCTACTGGTTTTCTGGGCTTTTTGGGCCGCCGTACCACATCGTCGTCTTCACTGTTATGCCCCTCGTTAATCCCAGGGGAGTTGCAGTTCATTCTTTCCTCATCATTCTCACCGTCTGACGTGCTCTTCCACTCCTTCACCTTTTCCTTCCGCCTTGGCTCTTTTAACAGAAGCTGAATGGAGGAAAGAACACACAACCACAATGTGACTTTTCATCATTATCAGTTGTCATGTTTGAAACATGTAAAGTGAGGACCAGCATAAAATACAAATAAATGTCTTTTAGTCTTGGTAAATGGCACTTCATTTTATATACCGCTAGTGCTTTTCTACCTTACAAGGCACCCCAAAGCGCCTTACATTTGACTACTGATGACACAGTTTCAGGAGCAACTGGGGGTCAAGCTCAAGGATACTTCAACATGGTCACAGTGGCATGGGATCAAACCCACAACCGCTGGGTTGGAAGACGACCACTCTACCACTGAGCCGCATAAAACACATAATCCAGTTCATTACAATATACACTACAGAGAAAAAAAAAAAAAACTTTTAAATTATACGTACTTGTGAAACAAAGCTAAATGTTTCACATGAAGGTTAAATAAATTTTAAAAAACAGTGCAAGTGTTTTAGTTATCGCAAGCACAACACCTTTTTCTAGCATATTCAAAATTCTCTCTGTGACAAGAAAAACGGGTTGAGAACATAACGAGGGTATGAGAGAGTGTGACAAGTGGCTTTGAAACGTTTTGCAGCATTGAACAAAGCCGGCCAAAAAAGCAACCCTCGTTCTATGTGCACGTACCCTCGCAAGCCTGTGCCGCTCAGTGAGATGCGAGCTTTTAACAAGACACATTTAAATGTTGCCATCACTGGCCAAAAAGCAAAAGCAAAGATTGGCCAAGTTTTGTTGGCCTTTTGAGGCAGAAAATTTGGAAAGGACTACAAATTGCACATTTTTAGACGTTGTACTGTACGTCTTTAATAGACGTGTCCACTTTATTTGGCCGAGCTTGCTTACCTCCGTAAAGGTCTGAAGAAGATTGCTGCCAGAAACTGACAAGCAGATGTCTATGTGGTGCATGATGAAAAGAGGTTCCTCCTGGCTCTGGTATGGAAAGTAGGCGAGGTTGTCTGCTATGAACAGCAACATGTTCACCTCTGTCCTCTGCGCATTGAAAAGGAGATAAGATGGCGTTAAAAAAGCTCATGCTGCTTAGGTTTAAATTTGCAGGTTGCCATGACTCACCGCGCTGTCGTCGAAGAGGTTCAGCAGCGAGATGAGGAAGGCCCTCCGGTGTTGCCGGTTGGTGCGGATCATGGAGAAAAGATGGGAGCAGAGCGCCGAATTGGTTTCGTCCTGCCTGAAACCTCGTACGATGGTCTTCCGAGAAATCTCGATGGACTGCTGCAGATTGAATGACATCTTCATCCCAGCCACGGCCTTCATCTGTACAGAATACAGGAAAGAGAAATGAAAAGCAATCAGTTAATCAGACACAAACAGGGCCATCGGAAATGTCATGTTTACAGATAAGTTTTATGTAAAGGTGGTTGTGTGGCAATGCGGTTGATTGCAACAACAGATCTCATGGAATAGGAGGAGGAAATTAAGATACAGAAAAAGAGCCTGACTGTAATGCCAACTCACATGGATGAATCCCGTGTACTTCTTGTCGATTTCCACCAGTTGCTGATCAGCTTTGTTCCTCATGCTGGGCTCCGGATCGGTTCCCATGGCAATCAAATACGGCACACACTGACAAAAAAATTGGATTAAAAGTGTTCTTCACTTAAGTTTTACAATATTTATGTGACAAGCGAACAAATCTTAATAAGCAGATTACCTGCACCGGATGGATGAGGCCCTGATTTAAAGTGAGTGCGATGACGTTGAGCGCAAAGTGCCGTACACTGGACTGCGTGTGGAAGAAGGCCTCCAAAACCTGCTTGAGGTAAAGCTGCATGATGGAGCTGCTCATTCCTGAGGAGATGTCCCCCATCTCCTTTAGATCTTCCTGTTTGGAAAGCTTTTTCCCTGCAAAGACAACATTTTTCACTCACATGAGAAAATCAAACACTGATATGTAGCGGATGATGCGTTTGATTGGGCCGTGGAACATACATTCTCGGTCAGCTTCCTGCATCCTTGTGTCCTCCTCCTGCAGGTACGTTTGGAGGTTTTTGAGGATGTGGATTTTGAGGTTGATGGACGAGGCACTGTCAGCCAGGATGCCGTTGTACAAGGACTTCACTTCGGGCACAAACATTTGGCTGGGATGCATGATCACGAGGAAGCCTGAACGGTGCGGGGAAACAACATTTTGTCAGGACAGACTCAAAGTTCCTTGAACTTGAATATCTTATGAAAGTTCGTAATCGAAAGAAAGAAAAACAATCAGATTTTTTCCCGATGTAATATTTACATTACTTGAGATGGTGAATTTGGGGTTTTGTAAATCTAATTTATAATCATTTAAATGATTCAAATAAAATTACTAAATATTTCACACATTGTGTGTAGTGAATCTACATGAGTTTCACTTTTAGAATTTATTTTAACCACTAAAATAATTAAACTTTTCCATTATATTTTACGTTTATTGAGATGCACTTGTATAGACAGGGGACCGTTGGTCTATGACAGTTTCGTTCTTACAGTGGCAATGTCACCCAAAAGTCGGGAATGTGGCGCAGTCTATCACTAACCTACACTAATCCAGTAGTAAAGTCATAATTACAGATATTTTTTGTATGAAAATGACTTGTAAGTCATAAATGTAAAACATATCAAAAACAGGAAGCACTACGGTAAATGAGTATGCCTGCTTCCTGTTCATAACATCAAACGCTGGCATTTCAGGATTGTTGAAAATGGAGAAACCTAAGCACAAGTTAATATCTACAGGTTTTTACACTTACCTAAGCCAATGATAGCTTTGGTCTTGACTTCCTCGTCCTCATGCTTGGTGAAGTATAGAAGAAGCTCCAGAACCTTTTCTTTGATAATTGTCTGTACAAAAAAACATACATTTTTACAATGTTGCCATGTCCCATGTATCAAGTCAACAATGACGGGACAAATCCACTGTATTTAGACAATAGACATGTGAACATTACACCTCCAGGAGCCAACCTGAACCATCATGTTGAAGGAGCGAGTGCATAACAAATCAAAGGCTTCCTGTGGACGAATCCCGAATCAATTAGTGGGCACCTTAAATATCCTTCCCCCACACTACACTGCCTCACTCTAAAATGGCTCTACCGGGGCGTGTGATAAGGCTATTCCTACAATTCTTGATCTGTTACCTTGGCAGGGCCTTTGAACTCCTCCAGGTCAAAATCAAAGTGTCGACCCAGGGCACCAACAGTAAACAGCGATCGCAGTATAACAGGCTTGTTTGCTGTTAATGTTGTGCCGTTTGGATCCTCTTGATGCTGGGTTTTCAGCCTGATAAGTGCACCTGGAGGTTAAAGGGAAAAAAAAGCAGCAAAGGTGAGCTAAGAAGTGCAGTAAAGTTGAAGTATTAGACATGGAGAATTGTGTATCTCACCATAGAATTTGTTGAAGCAAGCCCAGACAAATTTGTAATTGTGTGTCACTTTGTTGACAACAGCACCCAGACAGCTGACACAGTGCTGGACCACCTATAGAAAAGTGGAACATAGTTCTGGTTCATTTGCCGAGAAGGTAGAAATTTGGACTCTACTGTCCAATTGCGATAATGCATGTTAATTATGTCAAGATCACTGTGCCACAACAATTATCCAATTTCACATAATTGGTAACAAAAACAGTTAATTATTTACTCCAACAATTTTAAGATAAAAGGAAAAACCTTTCCGATAAAGTATCGATCAACGTTATTTGTACAGGCCACACCAAAGTTAACCGTCACGGAGGGTTGCATTAGAAGTCTTTTGTGGCAGCTGACTTTACTAGCGAACGCTGCATTCACAATCATACATTCTTCATTCATTTCAGTTGGCCTAACGTGTGCAGGAGGGCTGCTGGCTTCAATAGTTATCTAACAAAATATGTCCTTATGAAGTCCGTGCTGCAAAAAAAGTGGACAGCGTTTGGCTGCCCCAGAGAACTGTGCTAAGTAACCTAGCTGCTCACAGACATACTGCAAGTCAGAGGTGGGCAATACATTTTTAACATGAGCCATGCAATTCAGTTGAGTTTAATATGAATGTATTTTTATAAAATAGGAAATTGTATTGTATGGTTTTAATAAGCTCTCATTGTGTCGCCCCGGTGAAAGATTTTGTAATTAGGAAATAAAACCGGGAAGAGAAATAAATAAATACAGGAAAAAGTTTATTTTGTTATATTACGCAGACATATCTACACGTTATAACAGTAAACCTTGCCCAAATGTGCCTAAAGTCTTCAACTTCATCCATGAGGTTGGTGGGTTGGGGGAAAAAATTAGCTAAACAATCTCAGGTCCTCATTTGACAACCATGCCAAAATGCTTATGTGTACCCCAGTTAAGAATCTATAAAATAAGCCATTGCACTCTCAAATGAGAGAAAACATATTCAACTTTTCACAATGTAAATTATATTTTTTAGATGCACCCGTAAACTATGTGGCAGGGTTCCATAAAGGTCTCGTTACCGTCATGCCGAATTTGAAGATGAGTTTCATGAGGTCCTCCTCTATGGTGGCAAGGAATGTCTCGCTGGGGTGCTCCATCAGAGGCACAACCAGCTCCAACATCTTCGCCACGTTGCAAATGACCATGAAGTCATTGGCAGTCTGCGGAAAACACAAGCGCAATACATTCTCACAACGAATAAAGCAAGCTAATATGCAGAGAAAAACATATTAAGACAAACGGGGCACTTACGTTACACTTGGTGGTTAGGTAAGGCTGCATGGTCATGGCGTGTTTAACCATGAGTTGGGCCCTGATCTTACTGAACAGGTACAAGGTAGTGATGCAGGCCACTAAGCGGGTAGAGTTCACACCCTTGTTCTCTGCATGAGAAAAAGGAAAGACAGTATTGACATTCATATTAATGTCTGTCTTAAATGGTGAAATACACTTATTAAAAGCATTTATGAAGCTGGCAGCTTGGCCCCGCGTTTGTTTTGAAAGTCCCTCCCCCTTTCAAGGCATCATCATGGTCAGCCTGGCAGTGCAAATAAGAAACTGTTCTCATTCTTACCTGGATAAACAAACGCTGAATAAAAAACAAAAAAACAAAAATCATTTTACAGCCTAACTAGCTTACTTACCTGCGAGAGACTCTTCGTATTTTAAGATATGTTCCACAAGATTGTCCACCAGCTGAACGCAGGCCTTTTTGGCAGGTTTATACGCCGCATCCTCCTCGGATTTGAGAAGCTAACCCCAAAAGGAAAAGGTGGCATTGTACTTAACGTCAACAGTGGCTTTGCAACGCGCTAGGCTATTATCATAACACTTACATTGGAAAGAAGCTGCTCAAACCAGTCATAGCCGGTGTCTCGACAGGCTGCGACTACATCTGTGATGTTGAGGATCTTTCTGGTCATGGTCTCCTTGTCGTGGGCCGGAGTCGGTGTGAACCATAACTTCTGAAACGTTTCATTCACTAATTTCTATGAAAAAAAACCCCATCAAGTATGATTTACATATATTTAGTTCCAAAAGTATGTTCACGCCACAAAACAATGCAGTGAGCATACCTTGATTCCCTCCTCATCATTAACCCTGCGAATCATTCTGACGCACATCTCTGTGATTTTACTGAAGGTCGGCTGCTCCAAACAGATGTCTCTCAGGATCTTAATCACTCGCTTCCTTACGCTGATACCAGTGTCCTGCGGTGCACACATTGGATGGTAAAACACCAACTGAAACATTTTGTAAACAAGAGGGAAGTTCAGATGCTGCTAGAGTGGTGTGTTGCAGCATATTTTTTAACACTAGGTGGCAGTGTAGGACCGGAGTATAGAGTGAACTTCACGTGAACCCGATTGATTTCCATGACAACAGGCATAACAATATAAGTAACACTTCCAGATCCTGGAAAGCAATAGGGAGGAAATGCGTTTGAAACAATGCAAATCAATTCCGCTAAGATGATTGTGTTGTGTTTTTCTACTAGTTTGATATACACTTTTTGCAATGTATTTCATTAAATTAGTTAATTATTAATTAGAAATAAAACAGAACATAGAAAACTACTTATTTTTAAAATTAAAATAAACCATTTGACAGTATTTACATGCACACATTGATTTTTGTAAAATAGTTTATTTTAATTTTAACTTCTTTTTTTTTTACCTTGTCTATGCATGAAAATCAACTAATTGCTATGGATTTGAGTTATTGGCGTTAAAGTGGTCAATCTCAATAATAGAGACTATAAAGTTTATTTTAATGGGAGTTATTCTGAACTTGAACAGATGGATTGTGGAGTGCCCCAGGGAAGTTGCTTGGGACCCCTTTTGTTTTCTGTTTTTATTAATGATTTTCCATTGGTGTTGAAGCATGCCACCATGGCGATATATGCAGATGATATTAAATTGTATGCCGCTGAACAAACAATAGGTCAACTCAATAATACTTTAAATGAAGAATTAGTTTCAGTCACACACTGGATAAAAGCTAAGAAATGATTTATCAACACTGGAAAAACAAAATGTTGGTTCAAAATATTGTTTAAAAATGAAACCTATGTTACACTTAATTCAGGAAAATGGCGTAATTGAACAAGTGGAAGAATCAAAATTATTAGGTGTAGTAGTTGACGCTAATTTATCAAGGAACCAGTCAAGTTAACTTTGTACTTCGGAAAATGGGAAGAAGTATGTGCATTATTAAAGATTGTAAAAATGTAGTCCTCAGTGGTGGGCCAAGCAGCTAGTTCAATCTTTGGTGCTTTCATATTTGGATTATGCATCAGTGGTGTGATTAAACACTAGTGAAAGTAATTTAAATAAGTTACAGGTTGCTCAAAATAGAGCAGAAAGAATTGTATTGGGTCGCCCATACCGAACAAATATGATAACAATGCATGATAACTTGGCTTGCTTAACAGTCTAATGCAAATTGAGGTATTTTGATTGTATTACAATTATGTATGTATTATTTAATGTTGTTTGACTGCATTGACCTTTAATTTGTTTTTGTTTAGTGTATGTGTGTGAGTGAAGGTGTGGATATGTTAATTTGAAATGATTGTCATGAATTTGAATAGACCCCAGGAAGATTAGCTCCTGAGATGTGTCATGAGCTAATAGGGCTCTTAATAAACAAAACAAAACTGTGGCCCATTAAAACAATGTTTGCTCACGCCTGATATATATGGTGTGAGCTAACACCTACCAGGATCCTCTCTATAAGCATGTCGTAGTACTGCTCGGTGAGCTGCGGTCTGCTAAGCACAAACTTGCCCAGCAGCTCAACGGCGGCCTCCCTCACACTCGTGGAATTGTCCATCAAGCGGCCGTGGACTCCGCGCTGCATGTCGGACTACACATGCAAAGGAAGTTGTTTCAGCTTACCACATGACAAAGGAAGCAAACTAAAATGGGGAAGGTAGTCTTCAACATTAACATGGACAAGTACCCTCGCCAGGATGCTGGGATCCACGGCCACCACCTCAGACAGACACTTCATGGCTTTAGTCCTCACAGCTATGGCACTTTCTCCAAGGACTCGCAAAATCTGAATTAAAAACAAAACAAAAATTCTAATCAACATTATAGTCAACTTCGCTAAAGATTTACTATTTTCACTTGATATAAAGTAGGTATAAAACATAGACAAAGTGAAAATAGACAGGGTAGGAATTTTCAATGATTACCTGTGTTAAATAAATATCAAAGCTTTGTGCAAACGGCCTCATGGAGGCCAAATAACGCACAATCAGACAGGAGTCTTCGTAGTCCACAGTGTCGGAGTTCATCCTTGGAGCGAAGAGCAGAAGATGTTAAAACAAGACTCGTAACATGCAACAAAAAAGAGACACAATCAGATCACACAAGTCCAGTGAGATGTGGGCTTACTTCAGCGTAGCAAAATGAGCCGGCGTGGTCCTGATGATATTGCGCAGAAACTTCTTGCGCTTCTCAGCGCGCTGTATGATATCACCAGTGGTTTCCATCTCCTTGGCGTGTTGCGGCCCGTCCGACGAGTCATCCTCTTTCGGGTTCTGATTCCGCATGGATTTCTCTGCCTCCGTTGTGGCGTCCCGGAACCACTGAGCGATGTAGAACTTTCTTGCAAACTAGACAGCAAAGTCTGCCTCAATTTTTCAGCCTTTTTAGATATTACAGTGTATCCAGAAAGTATTCATAGCGCTTCACTTAACAGGTAGGCTTATCCCAAAATTGAATAAATTAATATTTTCCTAAAAATTCCACACACAGGATGTCATAATGAAGTGAAAAAAACGTGTTTTTGAATTTTTTTGTGCCAATTTATTAAGAATAATACTTTGTTGATACACCTTTGGCAGTAATTACAGCTTTAAGTATATATTTTTTTAATATGATGCCACAAACTTGGCATAGCTACAATATCTTTGGGCTGGCCCATCCCAAAAAATCCCCTAACTATAATCAATGTTTAAATTCTATCACAGTGGTAAACTTGATTTATCTGTGTGAACAATAGGTGTTTATGAAGTGAGAAATACTGTACACATTTTTGAGGGGTGGTTTAAACTAACCACAAAACAGCTGAAGTAATCTTTGGAAAACTCACCACTAGGGAGGCATCTGTATCAGAATTATCTTCCAAATAGTCCAGTAGAGCCTTTTGCAGCTGCTGGGTTTCATCACTACCCTGAGACTGCAGAAAGATCACAAGGATAAACATCAATCTTTACCTTCAATAACAGATATACGGTTGTTGTACCTGTTGTAGAATACGATCAATCGACCGCTGGTCCATCCTGCTGGTGACTGCGTCCTTCCTCAGGCGGGCAGCCACGGTGCCAAGGTAGTCTAGAGATGCCACTCGGAGTGCCATCTCCGTCTGCTTGTTGCTGAACTGGTGCACCTGGTTAAAATCACATGCCCCAGTTGTTGGCTAACGATATTGTGCAGCATAGACCAAGGAGGTTTTATTATTATTATTATTGTGAATCCATTCTTAAAAATAAAATTCCTGTGTGACTGTAACATTTAGTCAAAACACTCCAAGCACGAAGAATTACAGCACAAAACACCCACTTTTTTAAGCCTCACTGAAATGAAAGGGAGGTGGGAGATGAGACAATGCTCACCCTGTCCCTCTCTACTGTGGGAATGGTTAATTGATGAATCACAGGTCTAAAACGTGAGTGTGAACAACAAAACATATGTGAATGCACATAAATAGAAAAAAAAACATGGACTGTACTGTATACACACTAATTTTGGCAGCAATTCAACACCAAGCTGCCAATTACACTTGCCAGTCAGTGGAGTGGTTCCATGTATCTGGCACATGCAGTAGAGAAATCGTCAAATCCAAATAATCCCTTAACCACTCCGAGCTGACAGTTTCAAAGAGCAATGAAATATGTAGCGACTATCAGATGAGGTTTTTGTTACTATGACGACCATGAGTGCAGCGTGGGGGTTGCAACAAAGTAAGCCAGTAAGTAAGTAAGCAGCTCCTACATGCGGGAGCTCCGAGTGCAAGACCAAAATGAGAGCCCATAAAAGCATCAATGTTTCACTTTAGGAGGCAACCCTTAACTAAGATGCCGAATTACACTGCTATACAATTCTAAAATTATAATAACAACAACAATAATAATATAACCTCAGAGGATCCGCTACAAAAGGCCAAAAATAGTGAACCGACACATGAGCTGGATCACACTAACCAGGAGTCTGCCGAGCAGACTGAGTAGGAGCTCAGCGGCGGGCCACTCTGGTTTGTTAACCGTCGAGAGTAGGTCCTGGACAAAGTTCTCAAACAGTGGCCGGTAATCTTCCTCTCCTTGCTTACTGCCACATCTGAGGGAGAATATGGGGAAAATGATCAATAGGAAAGTAAAAGAACAAAGCCTAATCAGAATTTAGAAAATGGAACATCTAAAGTTAGTTACCCTATTAGCGGTACAATTCAACCAACCACATGCCTGCAACCCTTGTGAGGTTAATCGGTTCAGATAATGGATTGGATTTTCTATAGCTTGCAGGAGGGTGTGAGGCAGACATCCTAACACACGCATGAATGCACGCACGCACGTCAATTTATATAGTTTATCAGCAGAAATTCCACAAGTGTGCTTTGCATACCCCTCTGTGATGTCACCTTTAAACTAAATTACTTATAAAGAGTGCGATAACAATAGAACTAATAAAAATGGAAGTTACTGCAACATTGGAAAGCATCTGGCCGCTTACTACAATATATGAGCACTACAATTTTAAATATGACAGGAATGTTACATTTAAACAAGCTCTAGTTTATATACATATCAAGTAGCTGGAAACAGAATGGTAAAGATTAGGATGAAAAAAAAAAATCAATGAACCATTTCTGTCCATTACGCACTTATACAGTGGTTGTTTTCTCACTTGACTGTTAGGGAAGTTACATTTTTTATTTTTAATACTCCCTGTATGGTAAAGGTTTTATGATGGTGATAATTAGGAACAAATTTAATTAAATTTACATTATTTCCTCATTGTTTTAAAATTCGACCAACATCACAGAATGCACTGCGTTACACTTTGGAGGTTCCACTGTCATTTTGAATAGAAATACCTATATTCTGACCAGAAATATGGGAAATTAGTTGCTTACTTTTTTAGGAATACGGAGAGGAAGTTCTGCGCTGTTCGCATTGCCGTCTCATACGAGTTGGTAATCAACAAATCTTGATCCACCTGAAGAGAAATACAATGAAATAAAGAAAACAAGAGCAGCGATGCTTGTAAATGACACACCTTTTACAATGTTTAAAGCCCGTAGGAGTGTGTGGAATTTCTCCTACCTTGCTGTCATACTCCTCTAAAGTGTCTTTGTCGTTGGGTAGGTGGACCACACACTGGATGAGCTGCAACACCAAGGCGGTCACCATTTGGATGTACATAGGTTCTCCATCCTGGTCTGAACTGTTCAACCTTAAAAAATTATGGTATAGGATTGGTGTTGCAGTTTTACATTGCTGGCAGGGCCTACTCTCATTGATTCCTATCATACCGGAAGTTCCTGAGAGAGCGTTTGCTGGTGGGCAGCCTGGCCAGTGATGTGAAGATTTCCTCCAGAATGAGCTGCCGGTGCTTCTCGTAACGTGAGAAAACCTGGAAAGACAAAATGTTCAAGTGTGGTGTCTTACCACTTTTGTAGTTGTGAATTTTGTGTGCTGTTTTTGGGTAAATGTCAGAACACTTACCGCTGTAACTAGTTTAATAGCGCACAGCTGTAGCTCACTGACATTTTCCACAAAGAATGGAGTGATTCCCATTGAAGAAACCTGAGGGAGGGGGAAAACAAAGATGAATTAAAAAGAGCATAAATATGTACTATATAGTGTAAGAACAATCAGGCACCGAAGACCCTCGAATACTTCGCATTTAACGCTTGAGGTACCACTGTACATATCTGGACAAGAAGGTAGTATTTATCTTGATTTATTTTTATTTTTTACCTGGAGGATGGTGGTGTCTGTGAGCAGTTGGATCTCGAGGAGCTCAGAGATGTTGCTTACGACGTCGCACACTTTGTTGTACAGCATGATGATGACACGCTGCTTGTGTGTGGAGCATTTGGCACGCTTTGCCTTGGAGCTCAACAAAACACCTAGATGAACAAATAGATAGATAAGATAGACACATATAGGCATTAGACACAGTGCTAGACAGACAGACACCTCGGCAGACAGCTAGTCAGAACGACAGATAGATTGATACCGTGGATAGACCGACAGATAGTATTGGCAACGTTAAATGGCATTATTATCAGATGACTGTTCAATCCTCACCCCCGTGCGGGTCCACCCTGTAGACAGGGTCGTATTGCGGATAGAGCGTGTTCTGCAGATGGAACTTGGTGTACTGCAGCACCCGCTCGATGACGTCCTCGATGTAGACAGCTTTTGGCATGTGTGCTGACGTCATGATGTTCAAGGCTGTTAGGCAAGCGTCCGCCGACTTGGTCACTCGCTCCATGATGAGGTCCCTCCACAGCCTCTCCTCATCCTCAGCGTCGAAGTCCTGACATTAGTAAGGGAGACCAATTCAGTTTTTATTTTGTTAACTCAAAAGAATAAGCCAAATGTCTACCCTGTATGTCCTTAAAAGTGGTTATTTACTGAGCTGTTAAAGAGTATCAGGCATTTATTTGAAGGCGACATCTAATTGAAAATAAGTTTTATAATCAATATATCAACAATTCAGTGTAGTTGGAAGTGGCGGTGCTTAAATTTAGACAGACAATCCAGGTCATATATTTAAGTTTGGACTTGTTGCATGGGCCATAAGTCCGTTACAGCACATTAATCTGTACATAGAAGTGGAATTGGGCAGCTTGGTGATGGAAGTGCTGCATCCACAAATGAAAATACCATCGATACTGTTTTTACTGCGGGCTCGCTTGCCCAATGCAGTTCACACAAAGCATCGGCCCTAGTCATGGCAATGGCGGTCTTACTCTAACTGAACCAGCAGTGCAGGGGGCGGGGTGGGCAGTGGCATGAGACAGGACCACCCTCTCAAAACAAGCTAATTCAATAATGGCTCAAACCAGACTTCACCCAGGGCTGTACAATTACCGGTAATCAAATTTGAATCGTGATCACAAATTTGGCATCTAATAAATTTAACATACATTAAATCAAACTGAACGTCTGCGATATTTATATTTCAAATGTCTGCTGCATATCTAATCAAGCATTATCTCAACCAGTGGTCAGCCAACCACCATGATTGATGATTCAGGCTTTATTAAGTTGCCTAGACAACAAAGTCAAGATCAACACTTGTTGTCAAGACTTGTTTCGGATTCGGGGTAAGTGACGTTAACTCATTCACTCCCAGCCATTTTCACTGAAGCAACTGCCTTCATTTCCGGATGTTTTACTGGATTGTGACAGATTTTGCAAAGCCCACAGCATATAGTGTTCCATTGCTATAAAAACATGGAACCTACCAAAAGAAAGATTAGGGTCTCTTCTTTCAGCGGGAAAAAAGTTTTTTGTATCTGTTTCAGTTTTTCAGCAATCATCATTAGAATTACAGCTAAGTTTCATCATTATTCACAAACCTGTTTAAAACACTGGAGAAAAGAGATTGTTGCAACATGGCCCTGGTTGTCTCTTATACTTTGCTGCCAGATGCTGGCCGTTTTTTGTAATAACTACCATTTCTTTAAGCAACCTCTTCAGGTCTGCATCAAAGCCTTCTGTATGCTCTAGCATAAAAAACTTGAAAAAAATGTATAAATATGTTTTTAGGACCATGGCAATATTTAAAATAGAACGTTTTTATACGTTTTTGGGAGCAAATATAAACAGTTAAAAAAAATAATGACATATCTATTGGTTAATGGTAAATTCTTAGGTAAAGAAGTAATTTTTTTATCAGTTATTTAAAGGTGTGAATCCATTTGTTTTTCAAGTTTTATGTTGAATTGGAAATAGTTTACATATAGAAAGCAGGGCAACAAAAATAGATGCTTTCCCTAACATGATGAATGGTGATTAATGATTATGATTAGGGATGGGTACCGAAAACGGTACTTTATAATATATATATATATATATATATATATATATATATATATATATATATATATATATATATATATATATATATATATATATATATATATATATATATATATATATATATATATATATATATATATATATATATATATATATATATATATATATATATATATATATATATATATATATATATATATATATATATATATATATATATATAAAATGCATAAGAAGTTGGGACTTACATGGTTTATCATGGTGGAGAGCTTGGCTCCATCCTGAATATTCTTTTCTAGTATGTTGAGCAGCTTCACCAGCTTGTCGGATGGGATCTAAATGAAGAAAAAAACACTAACAATATAATAATGCTATTCACCAACAAAAGTAGCTTTATTGAACTAAAGATGACTACCCTTCCAGTGATGCCCATGGCTTTGATTTTGGCGGATTCGCTGCCCAGCTCGTTTAATTGGTGTTTCCCTAGTAACATTTCCTGAGGTATCTCATCATCGTCTGCTGCTGGACACAACCCGGTTAGTGAGTGCAAATTAAAGAAGAGGTTCAAAGCTGTACTGAATAAGATAGCTCTCTGATACTTTACCCATGGTGGTAAAATCAACATCCTCCAGGTTCTCCAAGATGTTGTCTATGCTGTTTAAAAACCTCTTGAACGTGGATGAGTCCATCAGCTCCTCTTGGGTGAGCTTAGGTTCATACGCTTTCCGCTTCTTCTGCTTCTCCTTCATTTTCAATTTCCTGGCAACTGAGCAAGGAGAATTGTTACTTGGTCAAAAACAAAACAAGCCAAGCCAACAGAGGGGAAAAAACGTTACACATGGAAAAACAGACCATCGCTCATGCTGGGAGGCGGTGAATCGTCTTCGGAGGAGTCCCGGTAACGGCTGCCTGAGCCTCGCCGGCCTTCTTTGGCACCAGTTCTCCGATGTTCCCCTGAGGAACGTCGCTCTCTTTCCTCAAAGTCCCATGTTCTGTCTTTGTCCCGACGCTGACGCTTCCTTGCAGCTTTGGACATTCAAAAACATGTACCTTAGACACGGGTAGTTTTATTTCATCCCTACCGACAGCCAACTCAAAACTCAGCGATTTTAAAGTGTAGTCATTCTTTATCCTTTATTAAAATTATTCATACGGACGAATCCAAAAGGTTGACTCACATTCTCCGTTTGCATCGTCATCCGAGCTGACCTCGGCGTATTTGGGCTTCTCGTTGATCGTACTTCGTTTCCTCTTGTTCACCTTGACTCGTTCGCAGAGGGGCATGGTCGATTCAATCTCCGCTAGCAACTCTGGAGGCAGTTCCTTCAAAATGGCAGGGTCCATGCCACCTGCAGAGAAGACAAGATTGCATTACATGGACTAGAGCACTGGTTCTTAGCCCCGGTCCTCGAGTACCCCTATCCAGCCTGTTCTCCATGTCTCCCCAGCCAACACAGCTGAGGATCGTTATCAGGCTTCATGCAGAGCTTGCTGATTAGCTGATCGTTTGAAACACCTGTGTTGCTTGTGGGAGACATTTGAAACAGGCTGGATAGGGGTACTCGAGAACCACGGTTGAGAACCACTGGACTAGAGGACTACATAAAACCAATCGACATTTTAGTAGTTGTTCACGCTTTTCTTACTTTTGCCAGGCTTTCCCGAGAAGCGGCTCTTTTCAGGCCTGCTGTGACGAATGATTCTGTGGATCTGGTCCACCGATAGCTTTTTCAAAACCACCACAGGCTTGGGCCTCTTCTCGAAGTCCTGCACCAGACCCAGGCGCTCCAGTTTCACCTTTGGCTGGCCCCATATGTGACTTTCAGCTGGAACATCACAATGCTTGTTGCGCTTGATCTGAAAGAAGAGAATACAGTTAAGGATGCTCTATACTGTTGTCTGCCAATTAATCTTAAAAACAAATGCTCAGTTTGGATTTTGAATACAAAAATATGAAATGGTACAGTGTCAGAGCTGTGCAATATAACGGTATATATCGTTGATGAGATATAAAAAAAAAGCTATTGTACAATATATAAACATCTGTCATTTATCACTACTGAGGAAATCCTGTAATTTATTTTCTTCTGCTTAGTAATATGATTACTGGATAAATGGACATACTGGAATGCTACTGTTGAATTTATTTTAATTATTTGCACTTTGCTGCATGCCGGAAATAATGGTTGGCATATAAGACATTTGTAATGGTATTTATATGTTCACTGGATAGTTGTATTTTATATTTATTAATCTTTTATTCACTTAATTGCGTTGTCTATATAAAAGTGGATTCTACAAATGGAGAAAAGACCACAGAAAATATCATTAAAATTTCAAACTGCTCTCTGTAACAATTTCGCCAAAAACATCTTTACAATGGCCTTTTTATTTGACCATTTTTGGCTAACACATCTTCTAATTAGTAGATTAAGACCTTAGCTGTTTACAATGGGTACTCCTGCAAGCCTCTGGCCAATAGTTTTCAGACTGGATTCGGGTTTGAATTTCCCGTCCTCATGTGTGAATTGTGCTTGTGAAGAAGGGTGTGTGCATTTTCTTTTTTTATCAACAGGTGACAATAGCGATTCGAAATATAATTGTTTGCGTTCAGTAGCTTTAAAGTAATTTTAAGGAAAAATATCTTATGTAATATATATCGTTATCAGGATGCAAAATTACCTATATCGGGATATAACATTTTGTCCATATTGCACAGCTCTAGTGTCAATGGCACAAACTGATGAGCTAAGCCACTTGATGTTAGTTTCAGCATAGTTCTAATGAAAAATACTTAAATGAATACTCCAGTCCAACATTAGTTTTAAGTAGAGATTTGAAATAGTCAAGTACGCCATAGGTTCTTCACCCATGCTCCGATAACGTCTGAGAAACTGCAGTGGAGTATTCTTTTAAGATTAGTGCCTTCTTGCTTATAACTATGCACTGGATGCTCAATTTTATAAACAACACAAAACACCTCCTTTAAAAATGGTAAAGGCGGATTAATGTGTTAAAAATACCCCCCAATACAAACCAAACAATTATAAATGGGAAGACTAATGTGAAAACAAGGGAGAGCGGTGGTATGATTTAGTGAGATTGCAGGCAGTGACAACTGAATGATTGGTAGCTATTGTTGTTTGGGTTGATCCAGATCACCTTAGGGATCTGGAAGTTCTTCAGTGCGCCACTTTGTCCTCCCAGGAGGTGAGCGGGGAAAGAATCTGGAAGCTTAGCACCGGAGGGAGTGGCAGCCTGCTTCAGACCGTCTTGCCTATGGCTGCTACAATCAAGCTCTCCAACGGAGGCCACCCGAAAGCCCATTCTATCTCGGTCACTTCTCGAACGGGCATCGTCGGTTTCGCTCCGATGCCTCCTATCTTTATCAGATTCTCTGTCCCTGTCCCATCCGTGTTCCCCTCGGCCTGATGACATCTCTGCCCGCCTGTCTGAAGACTTGTCATCGTGTCTGTGTTTGGATGACTCCCGACTGTCTCTTCTGCCATCATGTTTATCAACCCTGTTCTTGATGACCTCTGGTCGCCCGTCCGGTTTCAAACGCGAGGCGGTGTCAGAACCTTCTACGGCGGCGGGCCCGCTAGCCGGTTCTTCGGGCCAGCGTTGGGCTTCTAGGGCCGGGACAGGGGCAACCAGACAGGGGTCAAGCTGGCCGTGCGCTCTCCCTGCCTGCTGGAGGTCGATGCTCACCATGAGGGGAGGACGACTGGCACCGTTCCCTGCTGCCGTGGCCTCTTGCGGGGTCAGTTTGCCAGCATTTCCCCCTCCTGCAGGTCCGCTTCCTGGGGCCCCTGTGGGACCACCGGGTGCCCCAGCGCCTGGCTCCAGGGGAAAAGAGTCTTGTCTCCTTTTCTTCAGTGGTTTGTCTGTTTAAAAAGAAAAAAAAGAATATATTCAACAAAAATTTTAGAGTCAATCTGTCTTTAAGAAACAACGCCTCTTTACCTTTATCTTGGACTTCCTTTGAACACTTCTCGCTTGCCGCCTCCCGCTCTATCCGTTCGATTTCAGCTAGGGCATCGAGTTCCACCTCATCATAAGGGGAACTAGGAGGCTGGAGACCAGCAGCTCCCCCGGCCTGCTGAGGGGCCTGTTGGTGGCGAGCTCCCAGGTTCTGCTGGAGAACAGGCACCTGCTGGAAGCCCAGTTCCGCCTCCATATTGTCTGAGTCCATGCCTGGCATGGCATCACCTGAGAGATCAGGCATCGATTACTCTGCTAATTTGTGAAATATTGTTCGACCCGAGTGTGTGTTTACCTACCCGGTGGATCAGACTCATTCGACTTGACCCGGGACAATTTGAGCGTAAGTTTGGTGGAGTCCTTGTTTGGCGAGCTGACAATGTCATACATATCTTTCTCTTCTTTCACGGTGGGAATCTTCTTGCGTTGCTGGAGTTGCTGTTTCTGGTCCAGTCCCCCCTCCCTCGGCGACGACACATACGGAGGTGGCGACTGCAGAATCAGCGGGGGACGAGAACCTGCTGTGAGGAGGTAGGAAAAAAATAAAAGATAAAGTGAACCCCATGCCAACTGAGTAAACATGTGAATCCCACCTAGGAGCAATGCTGATCTTAAAGAAAACAACTCCTTACGTTTGGGTGTCCCTTCACCCGTTCCTGGGGAGCAGCCGGACTGCGGCGACCTCAGAGGAAATGACGGATTTCTCAAGGCAGAG
The DNA here is from genome assembly GCF_054856555.1 of Leptonotus elevatus. NCBI lineage: Eukaryota > Metazoa > Chordata > Actinopteri > Syngnathiformes > Syngnathidae > Leptonotus > Leptonotus elevatus. Next base: position 13,342,308 of record NC_141243.1, on the reverse strand, counting down.
TCACCCTCCTGAATAAAACCCAAGTAAGGCAAATAAAGGGTGCGTAAAACAATAGTTGTAGGTCTGGATTGCCTTACCATTCACAAACAATTTTTTTTAAAGGCCCACAGGCTACTCATGTGGTCCCTGGAGGCCACTTATTTTAAAAGCTCTAATGAGTTTCTTGAACAGTAGCAAAGATGATCTTACACAATGTGGAGATGGCATCACTTCAAGTGATTTGTCATTGGGAGAATCATGTGTTGGTATTTTCCAAGGAGCAACGCAACTTGCATGTCCTTTTTATTTAAGTTTCATTTCACGTGACAAAAATTGTAACATACCAGTAATATACAGTATATTATAATACGAAAAAACTATCACCCCTTCCCCCCAATCTGTAGTTAAATAAATAAATGAACTCAGCCGCTATTAGCTACTTAAACATAAACCACAAATGTTCATAAAATTTAACTAATTTGCTCCCAAAAACATATAAATATGTTCTATTTTAAATGTGTTTAGTGTCCCAAAGACATATTTATATGTTTTTATGTATTTTTATGCTAGAGCATACAGAAGGCTTTGATGCAGTCTCAACTGCAGAAAACGGTTGAAGAAATGTTAGTTATTACAAAAACGACCAGCAGGTGGCAGCAGAGCAAAAGAGATCAATTAGGGCCATGTTGAAAAAAAGCTCATTTACCCACAGTTCTTAACAGATTTGTGAATAATGATGAAACTTAGCTATTATCTAATGCTAATTGCTACGAAACGGAAACAGACGAAAATATACTTTTTTTCCTGAAAGAAGAGACTCTAATCTTTCTTTTGGTATGTTCCATGTTTTTATAACAACAGAACACAATATCCTGAGGGCCTTGCAAAATCAGTCAAAATCAAGTAAAACTGTTGGGAGCGAAGGGGCTTGCTTCAGTGAAAAGGGCTGGGAGTGAATGAGTTAATAAACATGCAGCATATCATGTATGAATTTATAAAAAAGTGAAATAGTTCATACAAGAAAACGTTTCTCCACCACTGATCATGTTTCATTTCTGGCTCATTCAGAATCATCTATTGGGAATGAAAACGTAAGTATAACGTTTTGTTGTACCTCACTGCCCAGCCGGTGCACGATGTTCAAGTAGTCGTCAGCGCCGTGTCTGTCTGAGTGGTGGTTGGCGGCATTGGCCATTTGCCCTGATACCTTGCCTTCGTGGATGTTTCGTATACTTCCTGGAACCATCGGGCTGGCCACAGACACTTTGAGAAAGCAAACATCATATGAATGAGTTGTGAAATCATGACGTATTACCCCGTGAAACCCTCAGAAGCAAGTTTATGCTTTAACATAATTTTTTTTTTTTTATAGTTTCAACAACTTCACCTATGTGTTCTATTGGAGCTCAGTTTGTTAGTAGCCTTTGAGGTGGGTAGCCTGTGGTCATGCTGTCTCTCTTACAACTTCTTTTTTTTTGTGTGATGAAGCAACGGGCAACATGAAAGGTCATACTATGCAATACATTACGGTAACACGCCGCCAGCACACTATGTGCTAACTTTAATAAAAGCCTAACCAATGATGTTATCGACAATGCCCTATTATTTTGGTGCTCGCAGTGTGTTGGCAGCATGTTACCCTATCTTCATTTATGAAAACGGTTGCTGATAATATTACAAAAAATTGGAGGAAAGTGTGGTTGATAAAATTATAAAAGTGGTATAAGACTCACCTTGCTGTATCTGTTGATGTTGGTTGTAGCTGGGTGGTTGTTGGTGGGGGTACTGTTGGATGTAACCAGGGGCGGGGCTCTGGGGTGTGTAGGGACTAGGAACCGGACTATTTTGCTGGCCCAAGTATCGACTACTAGAGCCTGTCTGGGGGGCCACGAAACGACTAAAAGGGAAAAAGCAACACAGGAAAATGTGAGCAGTACTTTTAGATTCAGGTAACTCGGGGCAATTGTTGACTTGCATAGAAATAATAGCCTCAAGTGTAAAATTAAACATCCATGTACATTTTTTGTTATCTGCATATTTCTGAAAGTCTGACTGATCCCTTTTGCACTTTCTAATTTACATAATAAAGGTCCCGAGCACAGTTATTACACCTAAGGAATGCTGGGCTTCGCTGGGTGAAGATCCACAGCCACTTTCAAGAGAAGCCGAGACTCGAAGCCAACGGGCTACACTGAAGTATAATGCAGAAACAATTGCAAAATCCCTCACGGGTCCGCCATCCCTACTATCACGTAAAATCTGTCAGGTAAGCAGAATTGCATTGAGCTTCGATACACAGAAGAGCATTAACTGTGTTAACTTCTGATAAGCGAGATATAGTTGATGGTTCGGGGAAGTTGGCTATTTTGCCATGATTGGCAACTTTCCTGTTAGCGTTATTTGATTCGCCAGTCCCTGGAGTAAGAAAGTCTTGGCCTGCCGTAAATTAGCTATTTTACAGTGATTAGACCGCTTCACCCCCTTTAACACTATAGAGCTCCTTTAACTTTTCAATTAGTTTTGTCACTGAAAATAGGCTGTTATCAGCATTACCACCCCACTATACTACATTTCATAAGAATTTTATGTCGCAGGCGACGCAAAGGCTCAGAGTAAGCAGGCCGATAATTGTTTGCCGACTTAACTTGAATACAAATATACTTTTGAGTCTTTACTATAAGGCTAACATGTACAAATACATCAAAACATTGTGTAAAGCACCATGAAGAAGAATTTTATTGACATCTCTGTTTCAAAGACAACCAGGAACTCATTTTGAGTTTTCCAAAACAAAAGTCATGTTTAAAAATGCAACAAAAAAACTGCCAGTTTAACATTTTGGGTAGTAAAGCCTACACTGGCTTCTGCCATGTCGCCATGATGCATCTTGTGAATACGAGGTCGCGTGCATTATGACATCACAAATATGCAAAACTACCATAGGAGAGGGGAGGGGTTGAGCAGTTGGCCACAACTTGAGCAACAACCACAACAGATGGACCAACGTGGCATATCTATTATTATTATTGGCAGATTTCTTTATTATCTGGTTTATCTGTTTGACGTCAAATGAAATGATAATTGCCGATAATTATCGGCCACCAATATTATCGTGCATCCCTACTTAATATAATCAATCTTAAGGATTTTATTCCTCTTTTTTCATTTTAAAGTCTAAACAAATTGAATTGTGAATGTCTTTGTGCTTCACTTCGATGGTTTATATTCTGTTTCAGATGATTGATGAAAATGTTGTGTTCTGACTTACCTTGAAGGATTGGGAGAAATTGCTGCCGGCTGGAAGTTTGCAGACTGGGCCGGACTATGCATGGAATTTTGGGTGATCTTGTACTGTTGTACCATTGGCTGCTGCATAGCATCTGTTCAAGGAAAGGGGGGGAATCATTGAGATGCTGAACTTTTTGTTTACAACTCCATTGAAAAGTGATGTGGTTTTAAGGAGAGTACTTTTTTCCCTGAAGATGCCAGGGTTTCTGGCCAGCATGGTCTGCAGCAGCAGAGGCGCGTCTCCCTCGGGCTCATCGCTTCCCAGGTTGTCCTTGAGCTCTCTGCAATAACACACAAATCACAAGATTCAGCCACTTTCAGTCTAAGCGCAACCAGAAGGGCATTGTAGCAGGCCAGGTAAGCAATTAAATCTCATGATTTTTTTTTAAACCGCTTCTATAAATCACTGAATGGTTTGGGTCCTGGATATATTCAAGAAATGCTGATTTAATACAAACACAGCAGGGCTCTGAGATCTGCAAACTTTGGTCAATTAGTAGAACCCAGAGTTCAAAGTAAACATGGTGAAGCTGCATTTTGCTGTTAAGCTGCACACAAATGGAATAAGCTGCCAACAGAAGCGAAGTCATCCCCGAATGTAAATGCTTTTAAATCCAGGTTTAAAAAATTGCTTTTTTGCACATACCTTTGATTAAAGTCTTAAAACATTTTTTAATCTTGTTTTTTTCTTTTAATTATTTTCGAAAACCTCTTTACCCTAAATGTTTTTAAAGTTTGCGATCTAATGTTAACATTGTCAATGTACATTATTTTAGTAAAAAAAAACTTCTCTGCTTTGCTTCTGAATATTGTTAACTGCTGTTTGTTGATGCTTGTAGGTGTTGTCTTTCCTTGTGTAAAGCACATTAAGTTGCCTTGTGTATGAAATGTGATATAGAGATAAACTTCCCTTGCCTTCATGAAAAATACAATTGTATCAGATTATTTAATTTATCGATGGACTAATCAACAGAAATATTTCCGAAAACACCACAAGATATGTTAGTTGAATTGAAGACTCTACACAAGGGATGGGCAAACTCGATTCTTCCAACACAAGCCGATTCCAATCAACAGGATCGTTATCAGAGCTTGCTGATGAGCTGATCATATACCAGCTGTGTTGGGGAAGGGAAACATCCAAAACCCGCAAGACTCCGGCCCTCGAGGACCGAGTTTGCCACCAATGCTTTTTTAACTACAATGCATGTGCCTGCATACTGCATCTTGCCCCAAGTCAACCGGGATAGACTTCAGCTCATCTACAACCCTAATACGACGCTGTTGAAAATGAATGGATGGATGGATACAACTAAGATTAACTGCACTATTGTGGCCACTTACATGTGCTCTGTGGAGACCTGGTTGAGGCCATGGGCCAGTTGGGAGGCGAGGTTCTCATCCCGGCAGCCCAGTAGGCAGTTGACCTCCTCTGCGATCCTCCCATTGTACAGGAGGCTCTTAGTGGTGGTGGCCGGGAGGGGGGAGGGAAGGGGAAGCTGGTTCAACACTGGAACGAGAGACATAGAAATAAGATGTCTACTGCTCATTAAGAGCAGATGTATCAACTGTGTGCTAAGGCAGGAAACAGTGGGCGTCACTCACAGTCCGTCAGGCTAGCGATCCCAGCAAGAGTGGTGATGGGAACATGAGGCATATCCCCATTCATGCTTAAGGTGGGGGTGGGGGGAGTGTGTTGATACACAGGTAGATCGGAGGGGCCGACGCACGACACCCGTCCTCACATCTCCTGACACCTGAGGCAGGAGATTAAAGAGATGATTTGTTGAGAATAATCCAAGTACTGCACAGCGGAACATCTACAGTTGTATGATTAATCAGAAGATTGAGTCTGCACTATTTCTTTGGCTTTTTTCCAAACTAAAAGAGCTAAACAGGAGCAACTTGAATAAAGTGTGACGAGAAGCCAAGAATGTGAAAACTGAAGATACACAAATTATGTAAAGTAATTATGTGTTGATGTTTTTACAGAGGTAACATTTTACACTTGTGTGGCTACTGTTTAAAGCAGTTGTTGGCTTGTGGACCCCTAAAACTTTTTGTCATACCATGAGTACCCTGACTCATATTTGTTGATGATTCCCAAAAGTAGAACATAACATAGTTGCTGATAATTAAATGTCCTCAATTTGAACAATACTTAGGAATTGTCTTTTTTTTTATGTCTTTTTTTGTATCTGTGACGTATTTTTACACTTGTATGTTTGTACAACTTGTATGTTAGACCATGATAAAATTATATCCGGGCCACAAATCACTTTCATTTTTTGCCAATAAAGTCAAGACTAAAAGGGATGTGGGGGAAGGGGGGGGGGGTCTCTAAACTAACATTACATGCAGTATATCCGGTCACTGCACGTTTTTTTTTAAATATATATATTTGTAATGAATTTGGGTAGTGGCCAGTTTACTTGGGTGGCCCACCCAAGTATTAACATGGTGTGGGAAACACTATAGTGAAGTACACATTTATTCAAATAATGAAATCAATTACATATGTGCATCTTATCTTTGCACATGTTATCTTGCAGTACTCTTTTAAAATCCTTGACTCCAGCCACCCCAAGACAGTTCATAGTAAAACAGGGGAAATCTTATCCAGTTTCATTGTTACTGTTCTTTTAAGTGATGCAAAGAAGAGAAGTGCAGTCTTTCACAGCACATGAACAACTACTTACTTTACTTACCTTAAATCTGCTCAGTCAGAAACACTACCAAAAATGACACAATTTGTTTCCATTATGAATAATCACAACTAGGATGAATTAGAATTGGCTACTGTCACTGTACCTTGTCGAATAATGCTGTGCCGTCGTCGGTTGACACAAAGACATTTCAGAAGAAAACAAATCCTCCTATGACCTGTAAAAAAAAATGAAATAAACAACATTGCACTATAACCAGGCATTGCGAGCCATACGTAGTACTTATAAATCTAAATAAATAGAATAAAAATGGGTGGATGGTTTCTTTGATCCTTCCTCGGGTCTCCTGACAACCTCACAACTCTAGCTGGATTCTGAAGTATTCGGTTTAGGTGAACGGTATGTGATTTTTAATAGGTTTTAGGTGAGTTAATGAGTACATTCTCACACACATACAAAATAAAATAAAAAATTTAAAAAAAGAAAGCAACGAAGATGACATGTTGAATCGGTAAAATTACAGAATGAACAATAAAAAAAAAAATGTAGTCACAAAGCATGGCGGACGATAAAGTAAGGTATGTTTGGGGGGGACGAAACAGAAATCTTCTTGGAATTAATTAAAGGAGCAAATATGAATGCAATTTTAGATGGAAAACAGCAAAGAAACGCTACGGTTTATCAAGAATTACAAAAACAAACTTATACAACGTCATCGCACGCTCAGTCGTTTCCTGTTTATCTTCTTTTAAATTACTTGTGGATCCCATCTCTGTGGTGTATACTGCCACCTACAGCGGCGGAGTCCCCTATCAATATTCGCAAAAGAAGAACAGATGGAAACGGGCATAAGTCACATGTAAGTTTTGCACATTTTCAGTAAATTTGCTTAAATTTTGGGGGGGGGGGGGAACAATTGGATGGAAACCTGACTGCATGTGACATGAAATCAGACGAAAAATTCCCTGTTCTGAGTCGATAGGTATCACCAAAATTATGCAGATAAGCTAAATTCAAAAATAACGAGAGAAGGATTTTGTTTTAGACTATTTTTCATTACTTCTTGAAAGTTCACATACATATATGTCGTTAGTATTTGGTTCCAGTGCCATTAAAGTGTATGACTTGGGTAAAATGTTTTGGAGAGCCTTATACAAGCTTCTCACATTCCTCCTGACATAACTTGAGTAACTGAGCCAAGTTTGTAGGCCGCCTTGCTCGCACATGCTTTGTCAAATATGCCCGTTATCGGATTGAGATCAGGGCTATTTGATGACATTTCTGAACAAAACACGTTCATCTCCGACACAGAATCTGTCGCCATCTTGAGCGGTATAAATTAGGGGTATGCGTCTCTCCAATAAAAAACAAAAAAACAATTTGATACACATCTTGATAAATGGGGTGCAATAAGTTTCAATGACGGTTTGATTGTAAAGTGGAACGATCCCATTCAGTTCAATTCATCAGAATTACAATGTGATTTGAAATAGAATACGCCGGCTCAGTTCAAAAGAGCATGATGCAAATAGTTTGTTGTTGTCATTTTACATACATAAGGATGAACTTGACAAAATGTGGGATTTCCTTCAAATATATATCTTTCCAATAGAAGACGATTTGATACCCATCTCAATGTATTTTAAAGTGGAAATCATTTGACTCTGATTCAATGCACACAATGCAATCAAAACCAATTGTTTCAACAGGTGGACGTGGTGGCACCTTTAAACATCTGCAAATTGCACCCAAGGACGAACCAGACTTGTGCAAGCTCAAAACTGTCTTCCTGATATTTTGGCTTATTTATTTTGATTTTCAAATGGTGTTAAACAACAAAGCAGTGTGTTTCAGCTGTGTTTTTAGTGCACTCAAATGTTGTCAATAAACATATCAGAAGCTTTTTCTCATATAATACTGGCATTTGTCAAATACAAAAAAGGGTAATGCTAATTAATTTAAAACTGTCTGATTGTAGTCTGATTGTATGTTGACGTAGAGAAAAAAGGGTATGTGTTGTTTTTTTATACAGTGTCATACTGTATATGAATGCCTGTGACTGCATGACCATGTCAGAATAAGTACAATGCTCAAACTGGAAGGGAAAAAAGCTACAGTAAAATAGACAAACACGTTTTAAGCCAAGGTACTAATAAACAAGAATGTGAGTGCCAATAAATAGCTTGCAGCAATCACTCTTCTCGAGTAAACTTCATACCACACACTCAAGGAGGGCAAGCAGACTATATATGCCAGGCTGATAAAGTGGTATCAGGTCGCAGTATCACACCATTTTAAGTGTTAAGAGTTAATACTGGTACAGTACTGGCACCGATTCTGAAATTAGTGCATTCCTAGTTTTCGCATTAAGACGCCAAGAGGCACAAAATTCTAGGGGTGCACCGATCGATCAGCCTGCCGATTTATCCGCCCCAATTTCCTTAATTTTGGAAGATCGGTGATCGGCCGATCCCTTAAAAATAAACTCATCTTTTCCACCAATCTCACCTCCCTCCTCAGAGGTCTGAAAAAGTCAGCCACTGTCCTGTTCTGCTGAGATGACGAATAGGATTTTCATTTTTATTTGAAAGAACTACTTCATGTGCAGTTAAAACAACCCATTTGTATTATTTCACCGATATTGTTCACTGTTTTCCAAAAGAACAAGATTGTAACACTGAAGGTATATGGTGCTTGTAATGAAAAAAATCGGTATTTGCAAAAATGGGGATCGGCAGGTCAGACTTTTTAAAAGATTGGGGATCGGCCAGAAAATTGTGATCGGTGCACCCCTACAAAATCCCCTAAATATTTTCGGTGCAGCTAAGACACGTTTTCAGCCCAAGATGTAAAGACAAACACATTTTCAACCTTAATTGTGAATTTGAAAATAAAAAAAATTAAAAAATAACAATATTAAAAAAAAAACAATAAAAGTGCCACTGCATTATGCATTAATGGCTGTTCACGATCACAAAACAATAAAACAATCTAAAAAAAAAAGTTATAGAAAAAGTGTCCTTCGTTTTCACATTTGTCAATTAATTTCATACGTAAACTTTTGGGTTTATTTGAAATCTATTCATCTTTTATGTTTTGTGTGGATGGTTGTTCATCTGTCCTATCCAAATACATTTTTAATGGTATCTTCTGCTGAGTTTTTAATTACACACAACTGCTAAATTTATTTTTTGAAATACACGGATTCCTCCAGTGTCTTATAAGCCTGGCAGCCCACCAGTCCCTCTAAACATGATGTAAAATGAGCTGAATATGGGAGAAAAAAAAAAAAAAAAAAAAAAGAGTCAAAAAATAAAATAAAAACTAAAGCTTCTGAAAAATCAAAAACTAGTATAACCTTGGTCTGAATCTGGCTGCTCCAGAACATGTTAACATAAACATAAATTATGTGACGCGATACGCCTCCCAGGCACATGCAGCTTGTCACCGCATCACACATCCATTGTCTGTTTAATACAAAACAAGGGGTCCTCTGTTTACAACAAAGTTATGGTTTATTCTATATACACTTGTATGGCAGTCAAAAATGATAAACAACAACAACAACCCATGCTTGTTTAAACGGCTGCAGTCACAGCCTCAAAGATTATTTTCGTTTTGGTTTAATGTACAGGGGTCACTTTTTTTTTTAACCGGAAAGACAGCTAGGAATATAAGAAAGCACAAGGCATAAGTCAACTTCCTAAAACGTATAGGCATAATTGAGGGGTGTTTGGGGGGGGGTCCTCGGTTTACAACGGGGTCCCAATCTTACGGCAGCGCCGTAAACCAAATTTGCACAGTCTATCACTAACGGGGACTGATTAATCAAATTACACAATACATTGTTTTTCAAAATCATTCAGCAGAATTTCAGCCCTATCACTAAACTACGCTAACGCAGTGGTGAATACATTAAATATTTGTATGAAAAACACTTCCACGTCATGTATAATAATGGAACATTGAAAAGCCATCTCTCAGGAACATTGTAAACCGAGCACATGGAATCTTCCTTGAGCATTCCACGGTTCCACCTATGCACTGAATAATTTAGTGATGATTACGCTTGAGTTTTAAAAACAGTGAAACATTTTTATTCTACACTAGTATGACAGTTAAAAGTGTTACAAAGTGCTATCTTAATCTATACATTGTCTTTTAACTCCTGGGAATAATCAAGAATAAATCTTACTATACAGCGCTTAACCTGTTTTTTTCCCACACTTAAGAGAATGTAAAAAAAAAAAGGCAATAAATGAAGTTGACTTTTTAAAATAGTAGTCCTGACCCTAAGCACGACCATGGGCTATTAAACTTTATTTTTGTTTTAATATGCAATGTTCATCTTACTTTTACACTTGGATGACACAAGTCAAGAAAGTTAAAAAGCACTAAATCGACTTTCATAAACGCTCCACATAATCGACGAGTGACTAATTTTTCCTATATAAATAAAGATGACTTGACTTGAGTTTTACGTGAGTGCTTCATATTTCCCTACACTTGAATGAGTTTGTTATATAGCAAAAGTCAACTTCATTGAATGTTATGCATAGAGGGGGTGAGTCATTTGACTTTTTGTTCACTAATTCCTGACAAAAAAACTGAAGAAATCAAGCGGCGTTTTGACCTTTAAGATTCTCCTGAAATGGCAAAAGTACCCCAAAGCTAATATTTTCGCAAATATCTGAACCACTTGCAATAAAATGCAACATGAGAAACAACAGTGTTGCCAATTGCTATGTGACAAGAGTCAAATGCTCAGGACAAGACAAGAGCTAGAAAACAATAAACGTGAATAAGAATGAAGGTAGGGGAGGTATTTATAAACATGAACTCGTAGTAGTAGCACGTCTGTAGGGTTGTCCTACTCCGAGCAGGATGTGTGGGCTGAAGATGACAGCTGGGAGACTGACAGGCAAGGAGGCGGCACGAAGGGGAGCAGATGCACCGTGAATGCTGGCGATCGTCAACATATTCAGACCGGAAACATTAAAATACTAACAAATTGATAGCGTTCAATATACGGCAAATGAAATGATGAATCCTAGTGTCAGCTTTTTTAAAGCATCAACTCACTATTTGCACTAAGTTGACTAGAGCCAGAAGCCCCGAGCGGTGGAAAAGAGCTCACTCCGCGGGTCGGTTTTCTCCCACGGCTCGGTGGCTTGTTCGGTTCGGCTAACGCTTGCTAGCTTCGAATGTTTTGAAGTTAACAGTATTAAATGCTCCAGTCGAAAACGGGGCAAGGAAACGAAACGACGAAGCTCAAATATGAGGGCTAAAGCCGACTTTCGGGGCTATCGACGTTTGCTGCTGAAAGTGGTCCGCGGACTTCGACGAGTGACATCCAGCTTCGAGGCCGTGCGCCTGGGCAAGAGCGAAAACACACCTAGCTAGCTGGCGCGGCTAGCCCCGCTAGCATCAGTTCCCTTCCCGTTCGGCGATTAACGACGCCGTGGGTGGCCCCCCGAACACCCGTGTTTTGGTTGATACGTGCGTAATTGACGAAAAACTGGACTGCACATTGGTGAGTGTATTTACCTTCAGATGTGGCGCCCAAAGGGAGGGGAATGTTTTCGCTGGATTTGTGTCCGTATCTCTAGCTCCCCCTTTCTTCTGCTCCAGAAGGTACTCGGATTGGCTCGCCGAGCTAGCCCCGCTCGAGCTAGGCGGCTAGCTCGCTAGCTATCAACAATAATCCGGGGTCGGGCTCGGTTCGCTCCTTCTTCCGTCACACAACTCGCGGCCGAATTGTTTGCACGTTTTTCGGCGAGGCAAACGTCCTTTCTTCGGCGTCGCGGTTGACGCGTGCGACGAGCGCGAGCCAGTTGTTTTTTCCCGAGCGTAAAAAGGAGAAATGTGACGATTTGTTGCGATCGGCCGAAAGAGGCTCTCCTCCTCTCGTAGAACAAAATGCCGACCGGAAGTGCCGCCGTCTGACTTGAGCAAAGATCTCACGAGTGACTCCCTCCATCGGCGCCAAAACGAAATGCCACGCGACGCATCGCTCGCAGTGCGCTAGAGGGCGCTATAAGACAACATTAAGAGCCTCCATTTATGCTTATGACGTCACACTTTCGACACTACTAAATTTCCGAATTGGATAGAATAAATAAATCAGATTTAGATTATTTCAAATTCAAAAGATGTATGCTTTTGGTCTATCATCTATATGTATAGTTTTTCACCTCAAACTGTTTTATTTGATGTAACAAATAATTCTATGTAAGCACAAATCTCTATGGTATATTGGTTTCAAAACAATGGTTAGAGCTAGCATTTATTTACTTTATTTATACTGAAGCTTTTCTCTTTTTTCTTCTTTAACGTATGAATACGTTTCTAGGAACTTTACATCCCTGTCACTCTTGGAGTTGATGCAAAGGTGTTTGGGGCATCCCCTCTGGTGTATGTATGCTTTTCAAAAACAAAAAGAGGCTCAATCTCCAACAGACACACCTGCAGGGAAAAGTTTCTATCCAGCCATATTGTAATGTAAATCACCACAGGTATTTATTTTTAATGTTATTAGGCCAAAACAGCTGTAAGATTCAACAGTGTTTCATGTCCATTTGTACTTGTATGGCACTTAGGTTAAGTTAAATTTCAGTTAATAAAGGTTTTATGATAATTTATGACATTTGATATACAGTGGACCTCACCAGCAGCGAAAATCTGCTCTGCATATAATTGATGCCTCTTGATATTTTTTTTATCCCCCAAAATTTGACACACACACAAAAAAAACCAGTCACATTCAATACGCGTTTTTGATGAAAAACAGGAGGATACTGGGTCAACAATCACACAGAGAAAAAAAATGAATATACATATATTTTTTAAAGATGAAAAAAAATCCATGAGTATATCTGTGGGTGTGAAACTGCGAGTATGTGGGGTTCGCTTGAATATTAACAACACATGAGCATGTTTTTTTTTCATTTTCTTTATTAAAAAACAACAACATGCCATACAGCTACAAACACTGTACGTCCTGTAGACGTTGACAGCAACAACTGTAAACAAACGAACTATCCCATTAATTTGTCTCTTTACATCACAATTTAGCATATAATTTGGTAACTGGATTTGTAACAGAATAATCATCAAGTAACATTTTACAATTTAACTACAGTTAATGTGCATGTATCTACATACAATAATCCGCTATAAAACAGGGTTTCCCAAACATTCCTGTCACCTGAACCTATTAATATAAATCATAGGCATACTATACACAAATTTATAAACATATTATAATAAACATGAAACAAAAAGGCCCTATTGTCATTGACAATTACTAAAACAGGTTACAGTAACATTTCTCTTGGTAGAAAAATATGACTCAATTTTGGGCCCGACACACCCTGCTCTGTCAACTGTCAATCCGCTAAACAAAACCAAAGTAGTTCAATTACAAAATCAAAAATTTTAATTAAAAAAACGATATGCAATTTTATCAGCATTTGAGTGATGTTAAAATATGACAATATAATTTACTAATTGAAAATGTGTAGAAATAGAATCTGAATAAAAATAGACTACATTATTATTTTTTGGAGATGGGGTTTTATAAAATAATACCCCAAATATCTATGGTTTTTCAAATATTTGGTAAAAACACTTCTGGAGATTCAAATATTTGGTAAAAACACTTTTGGAGATGCAAAATTTGGCTGAGAAATGTTGGCATTTTTTTCCTTTATTATTGTTAGCTTTCCTGATACCGTATGTTTGCTGTGGTATACTGCAAGAATTGTTTATTTTTTAATGTAAAAAAAAAAGAAAAAAAAGATTAAACTTGTTATGGTTATCATGTTTTCCTTTTCTAATCTTTGTAATAACAAAAATGTTATTTGCATTTTGCTATTTATTCATTTTACTTTATTTTGTTGATTAAACATCCTATCATCATGAGCGTGTAGTTGGTGTAGCCAATAATATGTTATCCAAAGCAAATTAACACGAGAACCAAATCTACAAATTTAAGATAAAAAAATAATAACAAAACCTAATTCTATCTGCATTTTGTTAAAATATGTTATAATTGCATTTACTAATTGAGAAAATTAGACATCTGCAATTCGGTGAATTCTACTTATTATTGACGTTACATAGTTTAAAAAAAAAAGTAGTCCTACATTATTTGTTCCGATTCTTTTAGGAAATAACTGTATAAAATATTACCATATATATATATATATATATATATATATATGTGTGTATATATATATATGTGTGTGTGTGTGTGTGTATATATAGCGTCTCAAACATTTTGATTTGGTAAAATTAATTTTTTGGGGTCAAAACATGACTGAGAAGTTTTGGTTTATGTTTCGTTAATATACAGTAAGGGGTAAATTTTTCTCTCTTTTTAGAATTTGTTTTTAATGGTGAATTACCAATGTCTTTATATATGTTTAAGCCTCCAGTGAACTAAAATAACAGGAGGGTTAATAAGCATTTGGGGCGACATAAAAGCAACTAAAAGGATAGTATAAAGCGTTTGTTCAGCACACCCACTTTGTAAAAACATTTCACAATGCCTCTCATGCCTGTACAAAGTAGCCAGCCCTTTTTGGCCTCCCAAAGAAGCCAACATGTTCACAGTGCTATGTGCATGGTATCCAACATTGAATTGTCTCTGAGCAGCACCACTGTAGTGGGTGAGGGTCAGGGGGGCACATATACAATTAAGTCGGTGAGAAAGTGTAAATCTGTTGGATTCAGAGGAGTACTGGACTCCAGTTGGAGAAATAGGTCATCACAGTCGAATATTTAGTTGTGAAAAAAGGCACATTTCCACCATGCGGTATACTTGACAACCTTTTCTTTGTCTTCTGGCTATTGCAGGGCCACACTGTTAGCTCAGTAGCTAATTAGGCCTCCCGTTAGTAGCATAGAACAAAAACTATGAAAGAGCTGGCATGTATTCAGAAAAGAAAAAAAAAACATGCCAATAAAGCGTGACTTGATAAATTACTATGCAGATGACCACATTGCCGCCTTAGATCCATGATTTATCTGGGATAGTTTAGTACACAGAAGAAGAAGAAACCCATACAACCTGTATTATTCTGGGTTAGTTTGTGATTAAGGAAATGTAACCCCGACGCCCCCCTCAAAACAATTCATCTTCAAATTCTCAGAATGATGTGTCAGCAAGAAAATAACAATGCCAGCTTGTGACTGCATAGCTTTATCTGGAACCTTGTGCCTTTCTCTTCCATAGCAGTGTACTCTTAAAAGAGCAAAAATGTACTAAAAAAGAAGATAAACCTAATATGAACCTTTTCCCACTGCACGGTACCTGACTACCAATACTTTTATGAGCAATACAATAAACTACTCAGGACACAAATGACAAAAGTAATCACAAATGCTAATGTTAGCTTAGCTGCGGATGCTTTAGTGTCTCTACTTTGCTGCAGTTGCCCTCAAGTATAATTTGTGTCTGTCCTTATACTGACAGATAAATACAGGAGACCCTTGTTGTCCTCCATTGTTGTTGTTTTCAAGAACGTCCACTTGAACCAGTACCGTACAGTGCAGGAATGGCAATTGGTACTGTACCGAAGAGGTTAGTGCCCCAATGAAGTGTGACAGAAAAATGTTTGCTACGATTGTGTTCATTTTGACAATGGAAATGTAAAAAAAAAAAAATCTTATGGAAGTGTACTGCTTGGTGGAAATGGGGCGTATGGCAGCCATGTGTATACAGCTACCATGGGACAGAGTACAGGTTGTAGGTACATGTTGTAGGATGAGTCTGAAACGATATTATCAGCAATTCTTAACATTTCTTTGGGGCTTCAATTACGTTCTTTCCCCCCGCCGCTATTCACCGTAATGCTCTGTCCTTATCGCCCTAAAATAACGAGGGTTTACCGTAACCGCAATCCTCATATCAAAAAGTCCCCACCCTTTGATCGTTTAAACGAAGCGTCAAATTCTGGTAGTGGAAGATTTTGACTTTGTAAAAAAGAACAGAAGAATGACAGCAACAAAGCTGTGCTACATTTTGGTTTCGCTGACAGTGGCGGGCCTCTCATTCTCCTTCTCCTGGCAGATGAGCCGGTAAGGCTTCTTGTCCGCTTCCTCCGCTGTCACCGAGTGGGCGTCCTCTGGGTCTGTGGCCAACTCGTGACGAGACAGATGCTCCACGATGCCAGCCCCGATGGAGTCTCCGAGGACGTTGGTAATGGTGCGCAGTCGGTCCCTGTGGCAAGCGCAAATATGACACAGACAAAGAAACTATTTGTGTATGAAAACGTAAAAAAGACACTTTGTTTTCAAACATTTTTGTTCTCATCAATTTGCTGAGATCATCTGTATTACCCTCAAATATCTATGGTGCAACCCAAACCAATGAAATATGAGGTCAAAATCTTGGTCGAGGAAATAGTCTCTGCTTTTGGATCAAGTGGAAGTTTCTTTTACACACTGTAGCCTGTAAAAGCAGTAATTATGTCTCCTTTTTTTTCTTCCAATGTCACTGCTTTGTATGAACGGTACCTGAGACTGACTTGAAGAGGCTGAAGTTGACCTGGATATTTTTGTCTTTGGAGGTAGTATCAGAAGCCCTTTTACACTGCCTGTACAACTCTACATTAGTCTCTATTTTCCCACGTGTCTCTGTTCCGTACAAAAGACACCTGACATGGAATGGAGGAATGAAGCAAACCCAGCAATATCCTGTCTTCAGTGGTCCTTCAAAAGTCCCCTTTTCACCAGTAAAGGCCTTCTTTTTAGTATTTTTTTTTCTCCTTTCATGTTCTGCACTTGACACAGAATGGTGAGACTTAGTCGATTTTCAGACTTCAGATGTACAGCAGTATCAGAAGCCGCTTTATGCTGCCCATAAAAGCCGCAATTATTTCTACCTTTTACTTTTGCCTGCTCTGTATAAACAGTACAGACACCGAAAACGCTACCAGAAAGTATACGTACGTCTTGACAACAATGCACAGGAAGTACTCACAGGAACCAATCAACGGCGATGATGAGTGTGATGTCATCAGTGGGCAGGCCCACAGACGTGAGCACTATCACCATGGTAACCAGCCCCGCCTGGGGGATTCCGGCCGCGCCGATGCTGGCTGCTGTGGCTGTGATGCTGCAGGGAAATAGATGGAGGCATAATGGTCATCGTTTTGAACTCAAATTGACCTCTGAGCATGCATGCAATAGGGTCACCAAAATTCATAGGTTTGAGCCTCTGAAATCGAAAACATCAACATTAAAGCACTTTACAATGCTGGATGCTCTTATTTTTATGACAGGTCATTGCATTTTTTTTTCCATTTTTTCCATGTTCCTATATAAGAGTAGTATTAAGGTTCAAACTGTACATATTGCATTGCACTGTATAAATAATGTAATGTGCATGGACACTTACCTGATGGTGAGAATCTGCCCGAAGTTGAGGTCTAAGTTGTTCACCTGAGCGATAAAGATGGCCGCCAGCGCTTCATACAAGGCAGTGCCGTCCATGTTGATGGTGGCACCCACAGGGAGTACAAAGCGGGTTACGCGCTTGTCTACTTTGTTGTTTTCCTCGAGGCACTTGAACGTGATGGGCAAAGTAGCCGAACTAAGGTAAAAAACGAGCACATTAGCGTCCAAGGCGAGTGTGGTACATTGACAGAATGTTCCCAAACCTGGAGGACGTTCCCAGTGCAGTGACGAGGGCCTGGAGCAGCCCCGCGATGAAGACAAAAGGGTTCTTTCGGGTGACGACAAAGTAGAGCGTAGGCAGGACCACGGTGGCGTGGATGAGCAGGCCGCAAATGACGGTGATCGTGTACATTCCCAGCTGGCCGCCCATTGACGTAATGTCGTCCATCTCCACGATTTTACCCGCGATCAGGAACAGGATACCAATGGGGGCATACCTGGGCCCAAAAAAACGACTCTGATTAATTTTCTGTTTTCTTTCAGGTCAACAATTACTTGTTTTTCCACCAATTCTCAGCTTTTTATTTAGGTAAAAACAAAATAATAATAATAATAATAAACATATTACACAACAAAAATAATGTTAAAAATAGTGTAAAATTAAAAAAAACATTAATAAATTATTAATTTAATTTTTTTACATTTTTACATATGCAGAAAGCAAATGAAGAAAATAACATGTCAAATGTATGAGAGTTAATTTCTACAAGAAAACAAAATAGCAATTTTATTATAAAAACTTCTTTTTTTTTACTAAATGCTAGTATTGTTACAAATTTATTGAGAAATAAAAGACAGTCATGGAAATAAAAATGGATTTAAGGAATAGAATTCGGATTTTGTTGTCATTGCTCCTCACAAGCACAGAGCAACAAAATTCGTTTCACAATTTCAACCCTTCCAAGGAACATAAAGGCAATGGCGCCTAACGGTGAAGACAGGAACAGGAGGACTGACAGGTTGCCCAGTATCACCCCAATTCCTCAGATAAGAAAAAGGGAGAACAAGAGGGAGGAGGAGGGGGTAAAAGGTGGGATTTGACATCTGAGCACATTTGCAGCGACATAGTAATAAAACATGTTACAACATAACTTTTAGACTTGCACATGTAGGAGAGGGTTTGAATTTAGCCAGCATACCGCACTGTGACGACGGGAAGGAGTGGGGCAGAGAAGTTAGGAAGGCGTTGAGTAGAAGGAAAATATGTAATCTGAGTCTTGTTTGAGTATGTGTAAAATCATCACTTCCGCTCAGCTCCTGACGCATTTCATCCAACACTAATGACGTAGACATTTTGCCGTAGTGATGACCTTCAAGAGTCCTGATCCTGATTGTAGCAAAATGTGCTGGAGGAGAGCGGGGTGTGGGGGTTGAGATATTGGCCCAGTATCTAGTCTGCAAAAAATCCAGGAGATTAAGCCTTCAAACGCCGGCGCCAATGATGATAATTATTTTTGGTCCAGGCTGACTCCAATTTTCAGTCTGCCTTAAGTTCTCTGGTTCCCACAGGATTCCAAATAGCCGAATTGGAGTCAATTCTTTCAGAGGCAATCTGGCAAACTCTCCAAGTTAGCATCCATTTTGCGAAGGAGTTCAGGAATCGCATCCAGCCTGCAATTTGAGTTGCATATTGCCTGACTCTTGACAGCCCTACACATACAGTCATGACAAGAAGTTTCCCGATTTCCAAAAGTGCTGTCAGCGTTTTACGAACTTTTCATTTGAACTATTTCTATTAGTTTGAAAAATTTTCCCCCAATTTTGTTAACAAGAGTATGAAAACCTGACGCCCCTGATTAAAAAAAATTTTGTCAGATGATTAAAATTTGTAATCATAATTAATCGCATGACTTCAATAGTAGATCATGATTTATCAAAAAAAATTATATCTGTTATAAATGTAGTCATTTTTTTTCTAGGTTTTCACAAAAAATTAAATGAAATGAAAAAAATGTTAAACTAATAGAAATTGTTCACATTCATTTTTGACGTGTATAGCCGTCAATGGCAGTGAATGAGTTAATATCCTTGGAGAGGATTGCCAGGCAGACGATCCTCCGCTTCTCCCAGGAAACCATTGTGCAGTCGGCCGCAAAAGTTCCATCAGGAAATAATTTTTAGATTTCAGAGTAAAATGCATCGAGATGCTCGTATTTATAAATAATGAGAAAGTGACAATGAGCAAACATAAATAACCGAGCTATTGAGGGACTAACTAATAAATGTACTTTTCTGTTGCTCTGATTTAATGGCACACAGACGTGCTCATTGACGGTGAAATGATAGCATGCTGTAGAACTGAAGTTAGCTAGCAGGCTAGCCATGATGTTTTGCTATACTGTGTTACTCAAAGACAACCCAATCAAATATTGTATACAATACAATACTAGTGAGAAAATGCCTTTCCACAAAGTTGTAGATTAAGATCCAGAATTGTAGTCAATAATATTTTTAAAAACAATTACATGACATTGGATAAATAGTTTGGACGTACCACATGATGATGGCCACCAGCCTCATGATGGCCTCGTTCAGACAATCGAAGAAGTCCTTCAAGGGCTGTCCCTGCTCTTTCATGCTTCCGATGATCAAACCGAAGCACATGGAGAAGACCACCAGGCCCAGCGCATTGACCCCGTTCACGGCACCCGACACGGGGATCATCTCTTCCCTTGTCAACACCTGGCTCCCGTTGAGCAGGAACACCGACTCGTTGACAGTCACTTTGACATGGACCACCCTCTTGGCATACTGTGTCTTGAACTGAAAGAAAAGGAGAGCCTAAAGGTTAGCTAGTGAACCTTTTAGCCACGCTGGTAGCAGTGCAGTGGCAATTTAATAGCTTGCCATATATTCACAGTGCCTTGACGATCCTCGGGATATGACTCTAGTGAAATGACTACATCTGAAAAGAAAAGCATATGGAACAAACATTTCCAGACATAGAGGTACAACACGCGCGTTCTTCATTCATGATATGGTGGAAGTAAGAACACAATACATTTAGTCTACAGGTACTCTACTTATCTAATCTACGCATGCAATCACACATGAAGATGCAGCAAAACGCATCATTATGATCTATGCTCACTAGCCACAAAATTAGTGCACAATCTAATGAGATCAATACAAAAGCATTCGCCAAAATGCGCCCCCCGCCCCCAAAAACAAAAAAACTAAACAAAAAATGCTATTTTTTCCTCGATAATTATTTTCCTGGAAAATATGCTACCTTTTCCTTGAAAATATACTACTTTTTTCTTCTGAAAACAATAACAAAATGTGTTATGTATGAATGTACAGTATGTATGGCTGTTTTGTCAATAAAAATATTCCACTTGCTATATTCCTTGGAATATTTAAAAAAATTCTTGTCCCCCCCCCCATAATTAAGATTTGTTCCCCCCTCAAAGATAACCAATATTTTTCCCTAAGAAAAGATATGATTTGGTCCTAAAAAATACAACTTAAAAAATAAAAATAAACTGTTTATAAACCAATTAATTAGAACATTTTTCTTGAAATGAACTTATGTGTTTGAAAATATAAATACCGTATTTTACTTTATAAATTTGAAAATGTACATGTTATATATATATATATATAAATATAAAGTGTATAAGTGTGAATCCTAACCCTAAGTACGACGTTTTGTTGAATATTTCCGTCAAAATTATCGATGTTTAAACATCGATTCAGCCGCATATTGAATCAATACAGGAATCGTGCGCTGTAATATTGCGATATATTGCAGAATCGATTTAACACCCCTAATATATATATATATATATATATATATATATATATATATATATATATA
Organism: Leptonotus elevatus; assembly: GCF_054856555.1. Taxonomy (NCBI): domain Eukaryota; kingdom Metazoa; phylum Chordata; class Actinopteri; order Syngnathiformes; family Syngnathidae; genus Leptonotus; species Leptonotus elevatus. The sequence continues at coordinate 13,321,092 of NC_141243.1, read as the reverse complement.
TATATGTATATATATATATATATATATATATATATATATATATATATATATATATATACATATATATATATATATATATATACATATATATATATATATATATAAACTGGTTTTCCTCAATAATATGGGATTTTTTTTATCATAAAATGCATCTTTTTTCTCAATTGTACTTCATCAAAAATACTGCAGTGTATATTATTTCCCCCCCTCAATAATATACGACTTGTTTCTCTCCCTCTACCAAAAAAATCAACTTAAGTTTCAAAACCAGTAATGAGATTAAATAGGATTAGTTACTTTGTTTTGTTTTTTAATTCACATAATGGATCAATTGTAGTTAGAATCCAACCAGAAATGTAATCAAATTCAATAATAATTTAATAAAAGTAAAAGGAAAAAGTGAAAAGACTGTATATAATAATATTACACAATACCTGTTTGGTGCACGCTTCCACAAGGTTCGGAGGGAACATGTTCCTGCAAAACATCACATACTTGGTCAATAAATGAAAGAAATCACAATTTAGCTTCTATGTGTTGCCATGTAAATTTAATTTGGCCAAGGCCTTCAGAATCCTCAGTGCTTGCTCATTCCACACATACACGTTTTATGCGCTTTTTTTTGCTCACGGCCCCAACTTATGCCTGGCCAGTTGTAAAAAAAAAAAAAAAGTACAGTCCTGTCATCTTACATCATCCTCCCTGAATAAGAAAGTAACTTGCCAAAAACTAAAAATAAAAATTGTGTTACTCTGTTTTTTTTCCACTTTTGGAAGAGGAAATAATTTCACCTTTTTCCAATGGAAAGCACCCCACCAACACAAAATAAAGAATGGTACAACCATATGTTCTCCATTAACTAGGAAATAGCCTGCGAGTTAATAATCATACAAACAAACCAAAATATGGCGTTTCTTCATTTTTCATTTACGATTGTGGCTACTGTTCCTGCCCTTAAGTAAAGAATTGTGAAGTCCAGTTGTCTTACATCATCCCCCATGAAGCAGGAAATAGCCTGTTAACTTCACAAATGTTCCCTTTGAGTATATTATTTTCACATTGGACAGTTGCACCTTGCCCTAGAATTCAAAATAGTATAGTCCCAGCCATCATTCACGAACCAGGAAGAAGTCTGCTAAACAACCAACAGACAAACAAAAAACGTGGGTTTATAGATACGTAGTCTTGCAATATTTGTTTTGTACTGCTACTTCAAACTATGTATTTTACAACATCCACGTGATTTATCGTCCTCACCCACAAATTCCGCTGGATTCATTTTTATTTTAACATTTTGTGGTATATCCTGTGGCGCAAGCCCAAGCACAACAGGTTTTGACATTGTTTTTAGTTCAAGTCAGTGGTGGTCATTCCCCTTTCTTCCACCTGGTAGTCCTCTGGCGGCTACGGTGTGCAAACAAAGTCAATACCTGATAAGGTCCAGGAAGGCATCAGCGGCGTTAATGCTCTCGATTTGCTGCTGGTTGGTGAACTCTTCCTTTGAGCCTTTACCGGGGTGGATGATGAGCACCATGACGATGCCGATGAACACGGCAATAACCGTGGTGGTGGTGTAGTAGACCACCGCCCTTATGCCCATTTTACCTGATGCGCGGCTGTCTAGTGCGGCCATGCCTGAAATCACAAAAGTGACACATTTTCAATTGGAATTCCACCACTAAATAATGTAGTCTAGTGCTAATTTGAATATAACAATACACTGTATATTATTATTTCATGTTAAGCTTAGCTACATACATTTTCACACATTCTGGATAATCTCTAAACTTTAGCGTTACAGGCGCCATGTAGTAAAGACGTACAAACAATATTAAACACAAATTTACATGCTGTGAAACACGTCTGCCAATTCAGAAAGAAACAGTATAAAGTAGTAGAAAGTATAAAAGCACAACATTTACATTTTTTTTAGCAATAAATATATGTAATTCCTTCCTCAAAAATACATTAAAATGTCCCCATAAAAATTGACCTTTTTTTTCTAAAAATACATACATACATAAAAATATATCTAAAAAAATATATATTTTATTTTCTTCCTGAAAACACACTACCTTCTTTCTAAATAAAATATTTTATTTGCTTCAAAAAAAAAAAACTTTTCCCCTTAAAAAAATACAGCACTTTTCAATCACAGACTTGTTTTTATGAAAACAAAAAACTTTTTTGGGGGGTCCAAAAATCTTGAAAATACGCTACAAAACTCCCCCCCCCCCCACCCCTATTAATTAGAACACTTTTCTTCAAAATATTCAAAGATATCTCTTGAAAATACCTCTTTTTACAGTAAATACACATATTTTCCGTGAACGTCTTTTTTTTATTCTCAAAAATATAGAACATTTCCTTGAAAATACAATAATTATTTTCTCAAAAATATATTGATACTGTAATATTTATATTTTTTTATATAGACCTGTTTGTCTTTTTTTCTGTAAAATGTAAAAAGTGCAAGGTATTTTATGCTTTGACATTGTTTGTGATTGTTATGCAAAAGTAGAGTTTCTGCACATACTACTTCCTTAAGGGGGCACTGCTGCAGAGCATCAACAAAGTATCTCCAAAAGTTTTTGGAAACGTGAAGGTTTTTCAGAGAGAGCTGCACAGTTAATAATTAACAGCTAAGACTTTGCATTTGGAATATGGAAAAAACCCAACATCTGTGCCACATACATTGACATGTCAATAAAGTTGTGCATCCTGGCCAGCATACGTAAAGTGAGCCTGGGAAAAAGGTGCTGTAATTATAGGTGGAATACAATCAACCCATAATCTGTTCAAGTATCTTACAGAGAACAAAGCGCAGTAAGAAATACAATCCGGCTCTGATCTACACGGGCGGGTAAACAACACCTACTGGACGGCACCCAGGGAACTATCATCTCCACTTTACTTTTTGTATATTTTAAATAGCGCTCACAGTTTGAAAGCATATCAGAGGAGCCCCTTTGAATGGTGCATAATTCCCGAGTGATTTATTCAAACTTGTGGGCCAAAAGGAAGCCAGGTGTGACTGCTTTGAATGCACACAGATGCCAGTTAACGATTAATACACTGACCTCGACCGACTTTGTTTTGGCCAAAGATAAAGCATGTTTTGGAATCTGACGCACGCGACAGGAGCGGCTGTACAGCAGTGCAGTCATCATAAAGTCTTCAATTCATCCTTTTATGTACTCTCGGTGCTATTGAAATGAGGTTTGAATTCAATTAAATTGAATCTGGGGCATAGATTGAGACAATGTATGCAAAGAGAGAGAGACAGAGAGAGAGAGAGAGAGAGAGAGAGAGAGAGAGAGAGAGAGAGAGAGAGAGAGAGAGAGAGAATATACAATAATAATACAACAGTTAATAATAACAATAATATAATTTAGCCTCAAATATAAAAACTTTGTCAAAAATTCGAGACTTTTTCGCCCTCAAAATGTACAACTTTTTTTCCTGAAACAAGCCAACTTTTTCCTAAACCTGAACTATTCTTTTTATTTAAAAAAAAAATATTTTTTTTCCCACACCGGTATATAATTTTTCTAACAAATGCGCAACTTTATCTTAAAAAACAAGAACAACGTCCCTACGTTCCAACCACTACACCCCCCACACCCCTTTTATTTATATTTTTAACTGTCTTCCATAATTGGGACAGCATTCAATTGCCAACTCGAGCGGGTGTGGATTTTGGGGGAAAAAAAGGGAGCAACAGTTACGTCATTTCAAGGTGTCACCTCCTATTGTGGCCTTTATGTTCATTCAGAGCAGGAACATTCAAAGCTTTGCCTTTTGTTGGAATTGAGATTAATGTCATGTCAGCCTTTCATATGTGCCACTTTGTGTATATCATGTGTGACAGTGTGTGCGTGTGAGTGAGAATAACACTGCCCACCCGGTTGACCAGTGATGTTCAGACACAAATTTGAAATTATGACGAAACATAACATTTAGCCTTTTTGGTGCAGCATGTCAGCCATGTTGGTGGAAACATTTTCTTACTGGCATTAGAAATATAATGTTTCTAAATTAATGAAGGATTTAAAAATTTAAAAACAATATCTAAACCTAAAGGTTTTTAAAACAAAATACGTACATTTGTGGCAAAATAGAGTCTTCTTTGAACAGAGTGTCGGTCATGTTTGTGGAAATATTTTCTATAGTACTTTAATAAGAAAATAAATTCAAGGAATGTTACAAAAACAAAGTGTTTTTGCATTTTGCGAATTGTGGACATATTTTCTGCGTGGCTAATTAATGACTATATTTAACGTTTTACTACCTCCAAACCTGAATACTTTTTAAACTATAGCAAATTTCTGCAGTATTATGGCAACATTTAGCTTTTTCAAAGCCATGTTTATGGACATGTTTTCTCGGGGAATTTTAAAAGCCAAGGACTGTTAGGAAAATAAAACATCCATAGCCATATGACTGTAATCATTTTGGAAAAAATGAAAAAAGTATCATTTTTGTACCAAAATATAGCTTATTGACAGCAACATGTCGGCTATTTTTGTGGTGTATGGTCGACATTTAATATAATACATTCATGTAAAAAAAAACAAAAAAAAAACGTTTCACTCCCTCTCTGTCGTCACCCGAGGGGAGTTGAGGGCCCTTCACTGTGCCCCTTTATCCTGCCTTTCCTCCCTATCCTTTTACTGACAAGCCTGGGAAAACGTGTTGACTTAAGTCTGCATACACACATTCACATACACACACACACAATGATCCCTGTGCTGTCGTCTGGGCAACAACATACGCAGCCTCACTAATTTCTCCCACTCAAAAGAATGAAAGAGGCAAGGTTGTAGGAAAGCAAGGAGATGTAGTTTTGGAAAGGTGGAGGGGGGTACAAATACAAATTCAGGCCCTCAACTTCAACTCAAAAGTTGAAGTTGGGGGCACAACTAGTGGTCCAGACTTTCTGGAACCTGACCTACCCTGTTATTGCCTGCCAATTTTTCATGTGATCAAAAATAATGGAACATGTGACTGAATACTAGGTGTAAGTACCAGTACTGTATTGTGAATTTTAGGGGGCAAAAATAACGCAATACCATAATTTCCTTATAAGGGGGAAAATGGGAAAAAATGAATGAATGAATAAACTACAAAAATTTCCTAAATGGAATATATAAATAAATAAACTAAGTATAGATGTGTGCTTTGCCATGTTCACAACCATCTAACTTAAATAGCACTATTTGCTTTTTAAGGCTTTGGATGGCGGGCGACCTGCTGTGCAACGGAGACTGTGTGCTCATCTATTTATACTTTTGATACTTTTGAAATTTTTGTAAATACCAAAACAAGTGTGTTCAGCTAGCCTCATACAACACTACTGAAGCTGAGAGTGCAACGGACCTTGTGGTCAGATTCTGCTGAATGAGTACTTTCTTTTTCAGTTTCACTTTGATAGATAATTGCCTCGCCTTTCCTTTCGACGAAGCCTGTTTCTATTTTAACACAAACGCGCAATTCATTCAGCGTAATTAGTCACTCAGCTTTCCTACACCGTTCACCCCAGCCAACCTCATATTATGGGCTAGCTTGACTATGTGCAAGAAAAATGCTAAATATGCCTGTTGTGTTACTTTGTGGTCATCTGCAACTATTGCTTTGTAGCTATATTTTGCAAAGGCAGCATTTTTGGTTACAGCGCTTGTATGTGGACTCACATTCAGAGCAATAAGATTGATGGCATGGTTTTTTTTCAACCACAGTACCACAGCAAATGTTGAAAAAATTAAAGTTAAAGTTATGAGAAATGACTCACCTCTGCTTTCGCTTTTATTTTTTTTGTTAATTGTTTTTACATCTTATGTTATCGTATTTTGCTGTTTTGACATTTTTGCAATGACTATCTTCTTACACTTCCATGATAGACCATTGTGTCAAAATAAGATGAAACTTGCCTATGCTTTGGCCTTTTGTCATGTTTTACATCCTACATTAAAGCTGTTGAACGCAATGATGATGACATGTCGAATCGGTAAAATTACCGAATGAACAATACTGAGCTCTCTCAAAAAAAAGCTGTTGAATGCAGAAAATTCCATTTTGAATCACTACTGTCACCTGTGGCTGAAAAATGAAACTGCAGACACTCTTCCTCATGTACACAAAGTGCACATGATGTCACATCCGCAGACATAGGGTGAGAAATTCGAACCCAAATCCAATCTGAAAACTATTGGCCAGAGGCTTGCAGGAGTACCTATTGTGAAATGCTAACATGTCAATGTATTAATTAGAAGATGTTTCAGTCATAAATGGTCAAATCAAAATATAATTTTGGGCAAATTGTTCCAAAGAGCAGCTTAAGGCAAAATTTTTGTTGTTGTTTTTTAAAAAATTTTTACAGTGGATTTGTTGTTGTAGATTAACATAAAAGCTAAAGAGAAAAAAACAACAACAGTCCTGTCTTGGCCCTCCTCATGTTGTTGCTGTTTTCCCCTTGCGTTATATCAGTAGGCACATGACATGATGTCACAAAATGCTAATGCTACGCTACACTCCATGCACAGCACAAAGGCGCCTATCTTATCTGTGTTGTGTCCCTGCAAGAGGCAATGATGTCTCTCTGGTCACACACTATATGCTTGCTACAGGTCAAAACAAATGTCAACACCATGACTGCGCAAAAAAAAAGAAGCTTTATCATGTGTTTTCTCATTGAATCAATAATTAGTTAATCTCCCATTTCTCATCGGACCTCTGCGATCTAAATGCACTTGCACGGAGTGGAAAAGATGACGAAAAGATAAACAATCATTAATAATGGCCCAATAATGGCCCACTGTCAGTTTCAGGAAGGAATCTGAACTTGTACCTCAAACAAACTTAAAACTTTCCGTTGTCCATTATGCTTGTGCCATTTCACCTGTCCACAAGTCATAAGAAAGCCTTGAGTGTTAAATTTCAAGTTTCAAGCAACTCTCAAGTTACTGTGGCAAGAATCTAATCCCCATAGAATTTCAAGCAAGTTGAATCAAGTCTCAAGTTCAGCTACAGTAAGCAAGTCATTCACCAAGTCATATATTCTTCATCAGTCACACCGGAGGTATTCGCACATTAGCCACTTAGCACTGCGTATCCGTACAGTTACTGCTCTTGCGTTAGCTGCTGTATTAACACTTTAACAGTCAAATACTTTATTTTTTAATGGTCCCAAAACTAGCCTCAGTCTTGTCTATTAACTTATTGTCTTAATGTGTAACCGATGTTGGTCACGATGGTGGTTATTTGGAGAGCTAGATACTTTTTTTGGTGGTACTTTGTGTAGTTTGAGAGCCACTGGTCTAGGAAAACTGAGCCTCGTGTGTCCATACAGCTGCTTTTCCATTACAGGTTCCAGCATTGCTTGACAGCACACTGCACCGCCCTCGCTTGGCCTGGCCTCCATTTCTTTTGCATTACAACAGGCTCTAATCAAACGCGCGGGATTAACTGAACTGTGCAAAGCTTCCAAATTCTTCCAAACACATTTGATTAGGCAGTCTTCTGGTAGTTAATGGTAGTTAATGTTACCATAGCGTAGCAACCGTAAAAGATAAATGACCGACAAAGTTCCGACAGAACTCTTCAGGATACTGAAAAAAAAACAGTAAACTGTGCTGGAAGGGCACACATGTCCAAAATGGTATACTAAGTTGACATATTAAGATTCAAGACTTCTTGAATTGTGTCCCAAGACTTTTGAATATGTATACAGCAAAACCGCTAGTGTTAGATTAACACTGAGTAGTGTTGAATCTAACACAAGAAAAGTGTTTATATGTGTCCACACCAATAAGTGTAAATCTGACACTTTTCAAAGTTTTACTTTTTGACACTTAACAAGTGTTACTCCAACACTGTATAGTGTTAAAAATATACACTGGTAAACACTGAGTAGTGTTAAAAGTACTCTACACTAGTGTCAGTGTAAACATTTAACTAAAAATAACACTTCACTCTGGTAAAAGATACTTCATTTATTCATCAGCCTTTTCCTCCTTACAAGGCCCTCAAAGCGCTTTCGACTAATGATGACATGGCTTCAGGAGCAACTTTGGGGTTCAGTATGTTGCTCAAAGATACTTTGACATAGTTCCACAGGCCTGGGATCGAACCCACACTCTCAAGGTCGGGAGATGACCATTCTACCACTGAGCCACGCTGCCACAACAACAACAACAACAACAACAACAACAATTGGAGGCATCACTATTGAAATAGGTTACACTTCGCTTCCACTCCAGCACTTGAGAAAATGTACTCTGACAGAGTAATTTTTTTATCCTAACAGTGTCAGAATAACACTGTTTATAACACTGGAAATTTAACACTGACATATTTGCTGTGTGCAGTAGTCTTCTGTGGTGACCCAGTTTGAATGAGTAAACTGTTGCAGGCGTGCATGAAGTCATTTGATTCATATTTAGAACAAAAGCCACAGAGTGAAAGTGTCTTCTTTGCGGTTTCTTTTTTTTAGGTGCTTTGCTAGCAACGTTGAAACTAAAAATAGTTCAGTTTCATTAAGCCTATTGAAGTACATGAATCTCTTGTGCAAGAATACAAGTGCATTTCTTACCATTTATAATAATAATAATGTTTAGTTTTGATTATAGCCATGTCTAATATTTTTGAAAAACCAAGTACAGTATGTAAGAAGATGCATGACCCCCCCCCCCCCCCAAAATATAAAAATAACAAAATCCAATGGCTACATTAATGCTACAAATACTACAGGATTCTTGACAATGTAACTGCTAGGTAGGCTGGATTAAAAAACTAAACAAACAAAAAACGGAGCAGGCTGTATGTTGGCGCTGGTCCCTAAGTTGCCCACTGCTTGTCACATGTAATGGTGACTGACCTGTAATGAGGCTGGACACCAGCAGGGGCAGCACCAGCATCTGCAGCATCCTCATCAACAGCTCTCCAGGGAAAGAGAAGAACTTGATGTCACGGTAGGACATGTTGTACGGCCGCAGGGCAAACCCCAGAATGATACCTATGCATTTGTCACATTAAAATTCAACATTTAATTGTACGTATAGAACACAATGCAACAAAGTTATACACATTAATTGACTAATTATTTTGCTTGTTAGATAGTAAGATTTGAGGGTTGCGTATTTAGCAATAGTTAGCAAGATAAGAGGTTTCATATTCGTTGATGTTAGTTATAGTAGCAACTTTAGAGGATTGTAAATGTTTCGTCGTAGTTAGTTAGCTCATTAGGTCATTAGCAACAGTTAGCTAGCTAGTTAGTCAGTTGGCTAGTAACTTCTTTGGTATTTAGCATGATTATTTGAGAGTGTTACGACACAGCAGTATCACTTTCGACTACCATAATCAACAAACCGATATTGCTTAAAAAGACGGAGGAATAACTACACTGAACCTGCCTCATTTGACTGCGTGGAAAAAGCAGGAACTTTATTACAAAGCAACAAAGTATCTAAGGCTATGTAACAAATATTTATGCAATACAGTAGCATTGTAAAAAGTTGAGTGTTACTTAGATTCACAAGTTCTCATATATAGTTTGTACATTCATTAACAAGATTAAAGGGATGCGTATGTTGTGATTTCCTACTTGGTTAGTTAGCTTTTAAGTTTTCTTGTTAGTCAACAAGAAGGTTGTGTAGGTTTTGAATGCTTTTTTATTAATTATTATTATTATTATTATTATTATTAAATGCACACAATTTTATTAAGTGCGCACGTTGAGATTATTACACAAAAATGTACACAACGGGATTTAGATAAAATATTGTTGAGTGTTGTCACATAAGCTAAAGAAAAATAACATCTTAAATCTCGGCCTTAATTCACTTCATGCTGCAGATCAAGTCATGTGGTTCTTTGAAAATCGATGCGCATGCTTTTCTTGTACGTCACTGCTAACTGAAGTGGAACCCACAGATGCTCCTCAGTGGTGGACTCACAAGTGTGCTGTAACTCTAGCAGGGGTGCAGATGTGGCACGCGTGGGTGGGCCACCACGGGACTTCCTGCCACACCATGGTTCAAAGGTTAATTCCAAAAATTCCAATGTCAGCCACAGGGGTCAGGTGAGGTCCAAGTGGGTTTAAGTTCAGTCCTCGCTTGCGGAAATTTCTATTTATTTCTAAGACAGCTGGTCTCTGTCATGCATGCTACATGCACAATGACAAAATTAATGCATTGTGCACGCTCCGCCATGACACCATGCATGAAAATCAATTAAGAACCTATCCTGTGAAGTCTTCCATTTTGGTCTGAATGTCTCATTTTTTGTGTGTTTTTCGGTCATTTCCAGGGGTCCAACTTGAAATCCTCCTCATAGAGAATTCATCCACTGGTCACTAAATTTGACAGTTCTAAGACACTTCACTGTGAATGTGGTCAATTTTCATCATAGGGCGTGGGCGGAGCTTGGCATCAAAGTTGTACTGCGATTTGTCTTTGAACACAAATCCGTGCAGCAGACAGGATTTAGCTAAATGACCAAATATGATTCCAACATGATTCCAACATGAAGGTGTGGACCTTCAGAACAATGTGGTAGTCAAACAATTTGTAGTTTTATCTAAGTGTTAAAAAAAATGCAGTCAGTTTTTTTATACTTTAAATGACCATTAGGTGTACCTAGAAGTATTTCAAGTTTTTTTTTGTTATGATTAAAGGCAACAGGTTTCTTCTGGGGGATTTTTTTCAAAACAAAACACCTTTAAGTTTGAAGATTTCCACTCACCGATGACGACTGCCGCTACAGTGAATATGACGAAGGCGTTCCTTATAAAGAAGCCCCTCACGTCATTCTTGGTGATGTTGGAGACTCTCTTTCGGGCTAGCAGTGAACGGGACTGGATGCTGGCCTGGATCTGCCGGAGGCCTCGTCGTGCTCTCTGTGGGTCCTCCCCATTGATGTGCATCATGGCGGAACTTTCTGAAACCCGAAAGGTAGGAAACGATAGTAGACGGTCTCTCAGTTGGATGACTATGTTGTAAACATGTTCTCTGTACAGTATGAAAAAGAGTTTTATGTAGAAATTACATCATTAATGACGATTAGTGCCCGGGTTGACCCTAATATGTGGTCACTCAACATTTTTGTGTCCTCACACTTAGTTCTGCACATTCTTTCTCTGAAATAAGGACACATTTTTTGATCACCGAAATTTTGTAATATTTTAGATTTTTCTGTTAATATCTTTATTAAACATTTTGTACTTTTTAATCAAATATTTGTGTATTTTTAATTTAACTTTTGTATTTGTCAACTTTTTTTTATTACCTTTGTCTGATGATGTGTAGTTTTTTTTGTCGAATACTTTTTCTACCTTTCATCTGTTTTTGTATTTTTAACTGCGGCGAGCATTTAAAATCTATTGCTCACTGAACCAGCAGCACTTATAGGCATGCAAGTGTAAAACAAACAACTCCGTGAGTTTTAGTATATATTAAAAATAAATTGAACTGAAAAAACAGGTTACAATTGTTAACTGTTGAGCATAATGGTCTGAAACACTGAACACATGTTCTGCTTAACAATTCTCATTTCATTAAAAGTATTTTATATCTATAACTAGAAAAATTTCCGCGGAAATTTTGAATGGGCCTGCTGACTCTTGCAAGGTGGAAAGATGCAATACTTGTAGCAATAGTAGTAGTAGTATAGTAGTAGGACTATTAGTAGTAGCACTTGTAATAGCTAAAATAAAAAAAACAGTATTTAAATAGCAGTCCATAATAATAATGTTGAGTTTTTTTTGAAAATGTATTTAAAAACATTTAAATAATAATGTTGAGTTTTTTTTGAAAATGTATTTAAAAACATTTAAATGAGCTTAACAGTTTAAAATTCAAACCATTGAAATCTGTCAAGAAATGTGGAAGTTAACCATCATCAACATCAACTAAAAGTATCTTACTGTCCCTTTAAGAAACATGCACATTCACGCACACACATTTGATTTTAACCAACATTGAAATGAGCTGAACAGTTTAAAATTTAAACCATTGAAATCGCTCAAGAAATGTGGAAGTTAACCATAATCAACTAAAAGTATTACTGCCTCTTTAAGAAACATGCACATTCACGCACCAACAGACGTCACGCACCAACATTCCATTGATTTTGTTATAGGATACGCACACCGCAAACAAAAGCCTCTCACGACTTAACGGTTAAAGATGCAGATTCCAGAAATGGCTCGTTAGAACGGCAAGGGTTTGGGGAACGCGAGCATGTTCTCAGTTTTTTAATCGGATGAAAAATGACCAAATGAGAGCAGGTTGAAAACATATGATTTATCGAAAATGAAGAAAGTAAGGCGGCGAAATTAACATGGAGGAGATAGGCGCCCAAGTCCGACTTCTCCTCGCTTAAAGTGAAAATAAAGGTACTAAATGACACCTTAGCCAAATAAAACTAGATTTGTCAGAAAGCAGACCCTTGTCACTACAAAATGTGTGAATTTGATGTCTAGTGAGCAAAGATTGTGGCCATGGTGACGAGTTGAAGTGAAACTTTTGGAAATAGATTTTTTGGTTCCCGTCACTCAAACCTTAATTAGTCCGCTCAAGCCGATGCAAAAAAGGCTATTTTCACCCCTTCGCTCACTGTCTTTGAACCCGCACAGGGGGGAGAGCTTTCATTCCTTAATTTTTTTTTGACACTGAGCTAAAGATGACAAAAATTCCAACAAAATGAGCTAAAATTCATATCGGCCGGTTAACGTATGCGCGCGCAGCGTGTCTTGGAAAAAGGTGCTTGATTGGAGTTGATCTCTTTCGGTTTCCCATTCATTCCAATGGGACTTTTTTGGGAGTTTTTTGGGAATAGCGTCGCCATGGTAACTGGGAATTATTAGAAAAATAACGCCGCACCGAGTCAGATCGAGCCGCATCGTTTGATACCTCATTCGTGCCGATGCGATCTACGGTACGGGCCGCATTTTAGCAGAAAAATTTGTGGAAGATGATATAATAAACCCATTTTTCTAGGATAGTAATATGTGCCTGCTTGCTAGCGCCGCTCAGCAGGCCCATAATTAACATTTAACACTAACAGGGTGAAAATCTCACAGTCCATGTCTGAACATTCCACCCATAATTTTAAAAAGTTAATTTACTCCAGCTCTATCAATAAACGTTCATGAAGGTTAAACATATCATTAACATGATATAGCCTAATTATAAAAACGTGAATAGGCCTACTGTAAAAACAATTCCCCACAAAGGTTCACAAAAGGAAAAGTTACCAAGACCCAAGAATGACCCATGTGTTTATATGTTCAATCAATTAATTAACTAATTACAAATAGCCGTAGTGAGTCGACCTGTATATGACCTGTCAGACCTCAATTATAAAAACAAATAGGCCTAAATGAAATGTTACTGCAAGTCCTTGAAATATGTTGCATCATGTTTTCCTCAAGACTTTGATGATCAAATCTGAGATAGAAAAACGTCCCCCACCACCCGTTGCTATACCGTTTGCGGACTATTGAAATCCATCAAAAGTCCGAACTTTATTAACAAACGTCACCCCAAAAAATGGACGAAGTTGCTTTAAAACGCATTGAATGGGGAGCATATGTGGCATACGGAACAACTATGACGGGACACTTCCTCAAACACAACACATCCACCATGCGTCCCCCGTCCCCCCCGCACACACAAACGCACCCGCAAATAGTTCAGCGCAGACCCACACAACATATGAAATGACAGAAAATGTGATTACGTACCTCGAGACTTGACACACTTCCTTCGGTGACGGATTTAAAGCTCTGTCAAGACGTGTGCTATGAAGAGGGGTGGGTCGCTGGTGGTCAGCCTCACAGGGTCGCTCTATGCTGGTGAGTATGCAGAAATGAGGAGTAGGAGGCGAGGGGAGAGGCAGAAAAGACGGCGAAGCGGGGGGGGGGGGGGGGGGGGGGGGTGGGGGAGTCCGGTGAATGAAAGAGCCAGTGAGAGAGAAGGAAGGCGGTGCCACAGAAGTCACAGTTGTTGCCTCGTGGGGGTGAGAGAGGGGAGGGGTGGAGGCGGATGGGAAGTAAGGTAGAGGGCTGGTTTGGTGGCGGGGAGCTTGAGGAATAATGAGCTTTTCCGAGCAGGAAAGAAGAGAAAGGATCTTCTTGTTTGCCTCTTTCAAAGGTTTTGTCACGCCTGATAAGTTGGGAGTGATTGCAGATTGCAGAGAGGACAATAAAGTCTCTGAACAGATGTCATTGAATTTAACTCAATCGAATTGAGTTGAATTTTGTTGGTGTTTAATTTTTTATGTATGTGTTAAAATATTTGTGTAGGCACATTTCCAACACTCACAAAGGGACCGTATTCTCCCATTTTCACCTAAATCCATTTTTACTCGCCTGGACTTGCACTGCATGCCTTTCATCTACAAGAATTCTGTTGTCCGGGCTTCTGACACACCCACCGCGCATAAACTGGGAATTAATGGTGAAACAACAAAGTAAAGGCTAAAGAGGTGCAAGTCATTGACATGACAGAGAGTTGTAAATTTCATTGAAATCTATGAAAAAGTTATAGAACACTTTTTTTTTTAATCATCTTCAGTGTCATTTTTATTAGGTTGGTAAGATAATTAGGGTAGGAAATGAGCAGAATGCCCTTTTTCCAAAATTCCCTATTGGTCAGAAATGAAATGCCTCTGATTTTAAACGAGAAGTTTTCATATATAGTGAAAGTGTGATAAATACAGTTGAATCAGAATGCTGGATGTATGACTGAACCTATGTTTAGAAAAAAAAGAAGGGTGTGTACCTACCATACTCACGATCATTGGTCCCAACTTTTATTGCACTGCCTTAACAGTTTCACATAAAAATATATTTTTGACGGGTCTTGCGCTGTGCTGTGACCACGTCTCTGGTTTGCGAGTGCAGAGCGCTACCAGTGAGCTAATATTCTGGGCTATCGACAAAGCTTAGGACTTTATTTGAACACTCACGAAGTGACATATGTAAAAAGCTGATCTACTTTTTTCTTTAAAAACAAACAAAAAACTTTTAAAGTAGCACTTAAGAACTTTTAAACCATAATAAAATCTTTTCATAACTCTTCTGATGAAACATCGACTTTAAACTAGTTGAATGATACCTTTGCCATGGCCTGAGGGGATTGGTATCATTTTTGCTGGCACTAAACAACTTTGTGGAGGATGGTAGGAACACTGCCACACAAAAAAGGACAAATGTGCTGATGGCTTTATGGCATACATCACTTCCCCCTTTCCCCATTTGTTGCAAAGATGGAAGTCAATGTGAATGTTGACGCTCGATGCCATGAGCTCAAAAACGACGCAATGCGCTTGTCCTCACGGGAAATGAGGTCTTCTTTCATAACATGGCGTCACCATAATCAACTTAAACCGAAAGTTCCTTAGTGTTGCTTTAAATACATAACAATAAAAAAATGCTCCCCATTTCTCCCGCAATGAAAACCGGACATTTTCATGAATTTATAAATGACCCCCGGATACCCGGTCAGGATGTCAAAAAGAAGACCTTTGGTCAGTGGTCACCCTAATTCAACATTATTTATTTCCCGAGATGGAACAAATGAGGTGTGTCTATTTAAAGTGAGACATTTACTTTTTTTTGTTTTTTGTTGAGGCATTCATTTATTTTTTTCTCATTTATTTTTCTTTTCGGACATATAATTACAACAGCCTTCAACATGGAATTTACCAGATCACAAAATCCGAAAAGCAAAAGGGCTGACGGGTGAAGCCAATGGCTTATTAAGCCCCGCCCCCAGTATACATTTGAGACGCATCAATCATCAAGACCTTAATTTTTTACAACAATGTAACATACACTGCAGCAAGTCTTTGTCATTTTGTCCCGGCATTGAGTGCGTTTCCATGAGTCCTCCTTGCAGCTTCTGGTGAATTTGTAATTAGTTGTATATTTGTTTCAGCATGTTCAGCTTGGTGTGATGATCAGCTGTGAACTCAAGTGACCCCGTGCCCAGCACCCCTTTTCAATCGCTGTCGTCTGTTGTTTGATTTCTTCTCGCCGTCGCCAACCTTGCTCTCCTTCCCATAGCGTCCGACTTTGTGACGATATCTTCTCTCGTTCTGGCCATGGCGTCGTCGGATGCTGCTAGGTCATTCGTCACCCGTGAAATGTGGTCACAGGTCGATTTGACTCACTGTTTCTATTTAACTCATTCACTGCCATTGACGGCTATAGACGTCAAAAGTTCATTTGAACTATTTCTATTAGTTAAATTTTTTTTTCCACTTTTGTTAACAAGAGTATGAAAACCTAGAAAACAATTATTGTACATTTAGAACGGATAAACACATTTTGATTACTTGTGAGTTAACTATTGAAGTCATGCAATTAATAACAATTTAAAAAAATTATCGCCTGACGCGATTAAAAAAAAAAGAGAAAAGATTATTAAAAATGAATCATAATTGCATGACTACTAGTTAACTCACGATTAATCACAAATTTTATGTCTGTACAATACATTTTTTATACTCTTGTTAACAAAAGTGGAAAAAAAAAGTTAAACTTATAGAAATAGTTCAAATGAATTTTTGACATCTATAACCGTCAATGGCAGTGAATGAGTTAACTAGATGACACATTTTGTGATTGACTGAGGTGCAGCATCTATTTTTTTTTGTGCGACACGGTCACGGCGGAGCTGAATAAGCAAGGACAAAGATTACAAATACAAGGCATTCCCACTGCATTTAAAGAAGTGAAATGCTAATCCTAACAGAAGTTTTCAGTGACTGATCCTTTTCAACACAAAGGGCCCTATTTTCCACGTAAACACCGCCACATCTTCAATTTGTTGATAGTCAGTAGACGAGACTTAAGACCAAGTAAAACCAGCTCTAAGTTAAGAAAATACCAACAGAAAGAGCACGCCACTCGTGTGCACAATTAGAGAGACTTTTGTTTTCCAAGTGTAGCATGAAAAATGAATGTGAAGTTATGGCGTTGTTACCGACTGCTGCTTTGGTTGTGCTTTGTCAGTAAGAATTGTGAAGAGGTCCAGACAGTCAAATGCATCACTCATGCGGAGGGAGCGCATGTTTGGCAACCATGTTGCGAGTTGCATCAGCAAGTTCACACACGTGTGCGCGACACACACACACACTGACTGTGGGAGGACAGCATCTGTCTTAGCCACTTTGAGTAGGAATAATTAACCTCAGTGAGGTTTTGTCTTACATTTTGTTCACTTAGCTTCCGTTTGTTTCACTTGCAAGAGTATAATTCCAGAGGTGGGGGATTTAAGTCACATGACTTAACTTGACTAAAGTTGTCAATTTTAGGACTTGACTTTGACTTGAACTATATGACTTGACAAGTCTTGCCTGTTGTAGTAAAAAAAAAAATCTGCATTTTCACATTAGTGAGCCTTCTGTTTATGAGAGAAAAGTTATTGATTAAATCTGGCAAGCCACCAATTTGTTAAGATTAAGATTGTTAAATTAAAACGTAAATATGGACACAACAACTATGACATGTTACTTCAGCTACCCTCGAAAAACCCACAAAGACAGAAAAGGCTAGCTTCACAATTTTGCTCACAGGTTGCTAGTCAAACATCAACTCTTTTTTTTATTATCACAAGTTTCACGGATTCAAGAATTGTTTTGCTCTTGTTTATATATAGCCCTATAACGCCAAACGTATCGTATTAAATACAATACATTTTGAGTCCTCTATCTATCTTCATGAGAATAATATTCCCCCCCCCCCCCATTAAAACCCTGACGTATATGATCTGACACATGCATTGCACGGATAATCCATTAGAGGGCAGTATCACCCAACCGATGGCTTTTTCAGCGACCTTGCAAAATTGCCCCAATTGAGAAAAGAGATGGACCTATACTTATGAATAGCGGGAACTATTCTTTCAGATTTTGGGAAATGCAAATATTGGATATGTCTGTTTATTACCATATTTTTGTAAATTATAAATTTAAAGCCGTGCGACCGGATGTATCAAATATGACACAAATCAAAAGTCGTATGTGGAAGTTGATTTTCATTTTGTGTGTGTGTTTTTGTTCAAAAGGACCAATAAATACTCTATTTACAAATAATCTGAATTTTCTGTCATATATTTCATGGTTCAGGCTTTATATGGATATTATCACGCTAATAACATAACTGCCAAATCTCATCTTTTAACTCATCCTTTGAAGGGGAAGTCAACCCCAAAAAGTTCTTTACAATAATATTTTATGTGCCCTTTTAAACCATCTCAGGGGGCGGCCATTTTGCCACTTGCTGTCGACTGAAAATTACATCACAGTTGCTCAGGGCTCAGGTTACAACTTACAACCAATCACGGCTCAGCTTCAGAAACCAGGTGATCTGTGTTGTGACTGAGCAAGATTTGTATGTCTTGACTAACGCCTTGGCGGTTTCACAAGATTGTGGGTTAAAATCCAGCCTTCCTAGCTATAGCCCACTAATCTGCGACCCGGCGTCGTCGTCCAACAGGTCACAACCTCACTTTGTTTTGTGTCATCGAGTATGGGTCCTTATCACAGATGCACTTCAGGGAAAGCTAACTGTCTGAATGATTTTTTATTCATTCAAATTTGGCAAGATTCTTAACAACACAATTTTCTGTGGAGTGTCAAAACAGTTTGTCTTCATTTTACAGGGACTTTAAAGCTTAAAATAACTTATGACTTGTAAATACATATCTGAAGTCCCTTCCAGGCTGAAAATGCCAGTACATGCGGTCACAAGGTAGCGCCGCATAATGTGTTTACTGCTAACACAATTTGCATGTGCTGCATTCAGCACTCCTGAGAATTAAGACACACAGACTTTTGTCATGTAAAACCGTGAAACATAACACACACATATGGATCACAAGTTTGCAAAAAAGCTAACTTGGGAAAATAGGAGTCTACACTTTTATTCAGTTCAACTTTTTATTCTTATTCTTATTATTATTACTATGGTGGAGTAAAGGCATGCAGAGTATTTGAAGGTCTAAAACTATCACTGGTAAAACCAAGGTCTGACTGTGTGATTGTGTGTGCATGCTTGTGTGTGTGTTTTGGGGACATCTGTTCTAATAATCACAGAGGAAAGTCCCTATCATTAACATTTAGTAGCTATCATACAAAATAACATTGTAATCTCAGTATTGTTGCTTGAAATAAACACAGTTCAGTCTGTTACATTGTAACCAACACTAGTATGGGGATTTTAGTGTGCTTGCATGCTTGTGACTTTGGGAGAAAAAAATGGTAAAGTCAATGAAAAAACTACATTTTGAAGTTAATTTTTTGTTGTTGTTGTTGAACAATCTGTGTTCATTAAAAAAAAAAAAGAATGGAATATTTTGGTTTATGCCTATTTTAACAATGAATACAATAAGAAGCAATTAAGCAGTAAGAACTTACAATGGTTAATAAGTGCCTTCTAAACACTGAAAATAACCTTATTTATGCCCAATTATTATGTTTATCATTTTAAATAAATGGTAAAACAATTATTATTATTATTATTATTCTTGTTGTTGTTGTTGTTGTTGTTATTTACTATTATTTGGTTGTGATTAATTTAATCATATTAATATAAAAACTTGTCTGCTTTATGTTATTGCTTTTGTTATATATTGATTTTGAGGACAAATGTGTAATTTTTTTAAGGACGTATTTTAATTTAGTGTTTACTATTGAAACCTTTTGATCAGCTAATTAATTGATTGATACAACATTTATTAACTAAATTTTTTTGTGTATATACTATTCCCTAAAATAATGCGTGCTGTGTACCATTCTGGTCATCTTACACCGAAGTGAGTGAAAGTGTACACGTTCACTTTTCTATTATGTAACGCCTCAACTTTCCAAATGTTACGTAATCTCCAAAAGCTGCGTGAAATCCAAACATTCACTACGATCTCGGATCACCCACTCAAAAGGTATGTTCTAAAACAAAGAAACAGATATATTGTATATGTGCTTTAATGCTAATATAAAGACTGTTATTTTAACCCATAAAGCAATAGAAACAACACCAATCCCTACACTCCCATCGCTGAGCCTGGCTTTTAAGCGGGACCCCCACCATTCTTGACCTTCGCCTCAGAGACCCACATGGCATCTGTGACACACGCGCACATGCATACACACACGCACGCACACAAACACTCACAGCGAAGTCAACAACAGAATCCTTTGTTTTTGCTGCACCAAAGACAAAGTAGCTTGTAAATGGGAAGAAAGGATGAGAGAAGTGCCATAAAATGTATAGAAACAACAGGTACTGTAAATTTCTCTACACACACACACACACACACGCACACACACAAAGTTTGCGTAACTCTACCGAGGCCACGTTGCTCCCCAAGGGCTGATGTATCCAGGACAGGTTATAAGATCTGCGGGCCGCAGTCCCCCCCCCCCCCCCCCCCCCAAAGACGGCACAGAACTAGGGCCGCATTGTTTCATCATCATTGTGCGCAAGGGTTTCCCATGGATCAAGTGTTGAGAGCCAAGAGAGGGAGAGTCCCAGCGCGCTCGTTTCTGTCGTTCAGTGACTCGTATGGTCGTGCGCTGTTTTGACATTGAAGAAACCGCGGACCCTAATGTTTGAACTCTCCTGCTAACCAAAACAGCAGCACCTTCCAAGAAATGTAAACATTGTTTCGACTGGATTAAAGCATGGAGTTTTACCACACGTTGTATGAGTTCCATTTAAGTTAAGTATAAAGATAATCTTTCATACAGAAGCTTATATTTTATTTCCTCAAAAAGTGGTATTGGGTCTTTGGGGGTGTCACCCAGAAATAAATGCCACCCCCAAATAGACACCTTCATTTTCCCATCAAACTAACAAAAACACATCAAAACAGGTCATTATGTTATTTGCATAGCATTCCATTGCTAACCAAAACAGCAGCACCTACTTAGGCACGTAAACATTCTCCAACATGGATTAAAGTGGATAGATTAGCACACTTTTTCAATTTCCACTTAATGGCTCCCCATTGGATGTTGAGTAAATAAATGCCACCCAGGCCACAATTTGCAGAAATAAGGTTGTGAGTGTGAACATCTATTTGCGGGGGAAAGGGCCCAAGTCCTGTTGTGAATAAATAAAATTAGTGAGAAATTCATGCCCCCTGTAAAAGGGTGTGGACATGCCTTCAGATGCCACAAAATGCCACTACTTTTGTCTAATGAAAGCTCTTAACTCACTTCAAATGGTTTCATGGACACTAAGATGCCACAAGATGGTGCCAAAAAGCAATGTGGCTATGCTATTGCTTTGGTCTGAGCACCAAAACAGCTAAAATGTGAGCAGCCAGTGATTGATGATTGGTCCTACTCCACCATTAAAAATAAATAAATAAATAATAATAATAATAATAATAATAATTAAAAATTGAAAAAAATATTGAATACAGTTTTTAAGGCTCAGTTATTTTTTGCTACGCCCCCACAGGAGGAAGAAACTATTTTGCATTCCTCCACAACTCTCCGCCGTCACTCTAAATAATATTATTTGTCTATAAAAATGCTATAAGTATGCGTCTGAAAAGGAGCTAATAATCCTTGCGCACTCTGACAATGAGATGTCATTGTCACCTTAGTGAATGTGCAATTACACATTATTCTAGTATGGAAAAAAAGAAAAGGAAAGAAAAGAAAAGAACATGTTCTCAGGGGTCACAATGACACCCCCCCCCCCCCCCCCCAGCCTAGCATCGCACCATGCCTCCCTATATTTGAAAAGGACTTAAAGAGCAACTGGACACCAAATCTACTTCTTCTTTTTTTGGGCCGATAAACTATATAAACGTATGTCTACTAATGTTGTCTACATGACCTGGTCATTATTTTTGACATGTTAGTGCATGTTTGTTGAAAGCTTGAATTTGAGGGCAAAAAAACTTTTGTTTAAAAATAATGAATTATTAGTTCACCACTTACATGACATCAAATCATACACATTGTCACTTTAATACATGAAGTGAAAAATGCACTTTTACAATACAAACAGTCAGACAAAGTCGTCAGTCAATGGACCACTGAATTCTGAAGAAAGAAAGAAAGAAAGAAAGAAAGAAAGAGGGCCTCCCTCCAACAGTTTAATCAATAAACAAGCCCGTCCACTATTTGCGAAAATTCGTCTGTAAGGGCCATTACATTGAATATAGTGGCATCTAGTGGTGGGAGTGTAGTATGACACCAGTATTCGGCTGTTTAGTATTGTATATGCCACAAACTCAGATATCAATTTGGGACAGTCCCTCAGTGCTTTGCATGAAAAAAATATATATAGTGGGGGGGAAAAATTATAAACATTCGATAAAAAATTATACAATTATGTTAAATAATCACAAAATGCTATTTCAAAAATACAAAATCTTTAAATGAAGATTTTACCCCCCAAAAATTGACAAATATTTGAAAATGACAGATTATTAAAGGAAAAAATACAAGAATGTTCAATGAAAATGCTCACATGCACACACAAATACAGTATATAATGTATGTGTGTTTGCCTCTAAAATAAATATAATTATATATTATACATTAACAAAAATACTGATAATAATCATAATAATAATAACAACAATAATGTTTACAGTAATGTATATTGAGTGTTAGTGGCTCGTTAGACTAATCCCAGAGAGGGGTGAAGTGCTCATGTAGGCTGACAGATGGCCTCACTAATAAGTACTGGTGCTTGCAACTGCTGCGAGTCTTTCACCGGACACATTCAAAGACGTCGTCAACAAGATGGACAGTTTTCTGGATGAAGGGACTGAACATATGGATATTTTTGGCTCAGGGTCGATAGATGGAGGATGGTCTACTTGTCTGACACTGGTGGAGCACATGTGCCTGGACTTGCTGGGCCAAATGGACTTCCTGCTGGAGCACAGAGACGCGTGCTTCAGTGTAGCAGGCCCGCTTTATTCGGACGACCTCTACGTGTGGCTGTTCCATCACATCTGACCAGAAAATGCAGATTCATCGCAATACACAACGTGTATATTAATTATATAAAGAGTATCTTGTGAACTATAATTTTTCCGGTGTTTGAACAATTTTTTACACTAATGCCAACTAAAATGCTGTAAAAATGTTCTCAAGCTCCATTGTTCTTATATATTATATTGCTTTTTTGTTTTGGCACAGATATAAACAGTTGTAATTAACCTCCCTCAAATAAATGCTTACTGGGGGATACACAACACAAGAATTACAGACAATGCATAAAAAAATATTAGGGGGAAAAAGGCAATAATGCTTGCTGAAAAATTATAGAAATAAATACTGAAACACTGATAAAAACATTTTGAAATTTGAAAAAAATACATGCATTTCGAAAAATATATGGACACCAATATTTTAAATGACAAAAATACATGCTAATACAAAAATATGACATGAAAATACAGAAATATTAGATCATTAAATTATTTTTTATTAGACAAAATGACGTATGAAAAATAAAAATATTAGGCAAAAACAAAATGTTAGTTGAAATATACCCCCCAAAAATATTAGAACATTAGACGCAAAATACACTAATATTATTGCTACTGCTACTAAACTTGGGGTGATGATTAAAATGTGCCTGTAATTATAAAAATATAGTTTTGAAATACCTGTTTAAAAAAATTTCGCCTTTTCAAATGTCAAATTTGATGTCACATACGCATCATCCGGTAATATGATTTCCGGTTGTGTTTTCTAACTACATTACCCACAGTTCTATGCGGTGTTAGTTGGCTAGCTAGCAAACGAAAGTTGCTGATTTTAAAGTTGTTACGCAATGTAATTTCAAAGGTTGTGTACGTTTGTATGAAATTAATCGTCTCAAAAGCAGAGTGTCAGCATCTTGACTCTAGAGAAGGTAAGATGTCACGCCTAAAATGAGGGTAAAAGGGGCTAAATGTCTCTGTAAATCGTGGTCAACGAAGCTGTTATAGCTCCCAAATGGTGAGCAGAACCATTCACGGTCTCTATAGGTTTTATTTTATTTTAATAAATACATTTTAATCGATACTACTGCTCATATTATCATGTTGGTAGCAAGCAGATATTTAAACCCTCGTTAAACATTTTAGACCAACTGCAATGCAAATTACAGTGGAATTAAATGTCATTAAACCGCTCCAATGGTATTCGTCGACCGTATTGACATTGGTTTTTTTGGGGGGGGGGTTTTCGGAACATCCCGGCATTTAACGGCGTATTGTATCGCTTTTGCCTGTGAGTAGCAAACCATGCAGATTGTTATAGTAGTCAAAATACATTTTATCACATTTTAAAATCAAAATAACTGTCACAAATCAAATTCCTCACAAATGAAATTACAATGATGCAAAATGTAATGCTTTTCAATGGACAGAGAGTCATTTCACCGTGTAAGACCGCGTCATTTTGACTAGTGACATAAAATTGGAATTGTCATATTGTCACCTTCCTGAGATCTACATAGTTTAGTAGTTCTGCACAATCTAGCTCCATTCCTGACTCCTCTTTGCATATGTCCTCAATAGTCATTGTTATTTTGTTTTAAACAACATTTTCAATTAACAAATAAAGGTCTTGGAAATCGACAATTACAGCGAATACCTTTACTGATCATGTGCAGTTGACATTCCATCATGACATCCTGACGCCGGTGACTCCCTGTCACAATGAGCGGCGTGGTATTAGGCCTGGTACTCGCGGCCGTGTTCTTCCTGGCGCTCGCCCTCCTCCATCGCTATGGTGACCTGAGGAACCAGCAGCGGATGGTCCTGCTGGGGACGCTGGCGTCCTGGTACCTCTGCTTCCTCATTGTATTTGTACTGCCGCTGGACGTCAGTACGGTACGTACACATTATAGAGCAGAGGTGCCCACGTCCGGTCCTCGAGAACACCTATCCATCCTGTTTTCCTTGTCTCCCTCCTTCAACGCAGCTGAATTCAATGACCAACTCATCAGCAAGCTTTACAGAAGCCTGCTAACGATCTTGATCAAGAATCAGGTTTGTTGGTGGAGAGAAACATGGAAAACAGGCTGGATAGGGGCTCTCCAGGACCAGCCCTGGGCGTCACTTTTGTAGAGTGTGCTTCAGTGAGGCATTTTAAATGCACTTCTCTTTCAGACCATCTACAAGCAGTGTCTGTTGGATAACACCCATCATCCTGCCCCTGTTACACCAACAAGAATCTCTTATACGACAGAAAATGGATCCACTCTTTATCCAACTAAGAGGTAACTAAGATGGTGGTAGTCTTCAACGCTACACTACATATCCATCCAACCATCCATCCATCCATTTTCTATACCACTTATCCAGGTTTTTATTTTTTGTTCCGCAGCAGGGAGCTTAATGTTTTCTTTGCAGGTTGTTCATCTGAGAGACTGGAATGCTGTTTTGGTTAGCAACTGAATTGAATATGGCTCAACACTTGAAAAATACACCAAAAAATATTAGAAGCATTTAAAAATAGTATTAGAGCAACATTTTTGAAAAATGTGATACAAATACAAAAACATTGCAAAATAGTACTTGAAATGTCAGACAAAAATCATAGAAAGATATTCAATAACGAATACAAAAATATTAGCCAAATATACGCAGCTGCTAGAAATTAATAATTTATGCAGAATATTTTACAATAAATTTAAAATATGTGACAAAAAAAAATAAAAAGTAGTATTAACATATCACAAATATTAGATAATAAATGCAAAAATTGAAAAAAATACACAAATATAAGAAATTGAAAAAATATTAGATGAGTAATAAGAGAAAATGTAGATGCTAAATTTAATGTGACAAAAGCATTTGAAAATGGTTCTAAAATTTTAGACACATTAGTTTATAAAAAATGAAAAAAAATCCAAATTAAAATAAAGATATTTGAAAAAAGGATTTGATGAAAATTTTAAATATGTGATCATTTCACATTAGATGACAAATACAACAACGTTATACAAAAATACAACATCTTCAGAAAACAATGTAAACACATCCGATGGAAATAAAGAATTTTGACAAATACAAAAATATTAGACAAAAAACACACCAATGTTCGACAAAAATACACAGATTTTACTAAACATTACAAAAATATTACATTAAAAATTTATTAGAAAATCATATTTTTACAAAACCCTATTAGATTTCAGCTGTAAATTAAGGCAGTTAAACATGATGATGATGATGATGATGATGATGATGATGATGATGATTATGATGATGGTGGTGGTGGTGTGTGTGTTGACAGTGCGCCAAGTGTGTGTGAAAAGCCATGGAGTTACATACCAGATGATGTTCTTCCTGTCTTCTGGAGAGTTGTGTATTGGACCTCTCAGTTTCTCACTTGGTAGGACACACTTCATACACACACAATTGTACCCAATGAAGTGGGTGTACTGCCTATAGTACATAATCTTTGTGCGTGCAGGTTGCTCTTGCCCTTCATGCAGTCGTACGCACGGTCAGGAGCATTCTCCCCATTGGGAAAAGTGAAAGCGGCTCTTGTTGAGAATGCCATCTACTATGGCACCTATCTTCTCATCTTCATCTTTTTGCTCATCTACGTCGCTGCGCACCCGCAGTGGCGACTCACGTGGTCAGTTCTCATTGATGTTGTCAGTTTATTCAATATGTTTTAATGGTCTCACTGTGCTCTAGTGGTGAACCCATATTAACATTTGACATCCCACTTATAGTGACATAAAGGTTTAGCATTATGGTAAGTTGGTAACATATCACCATATTGCTAAGAAATACATCTAAATATTAGGGGAAACTGCACTAATGGGGGCAAAACAATAATATTACTGCTGTTGGGCTGAAACGTCCTAGGTTACAATTTTGTAAATTGTCAGTCTCATCAGTCCACACGTACGGATGTTGACCAATCACAAGTGACGTAATGTTAATGGTTGAACAAACATGCTGTTCTTGGGGTCTCCTGAGGATTATGAGTGTGCAAAATATATTAGACAAGAAATACAAAAATACAATATTTCGGTCACCTGTGTTCAGGACTGAGTTTCAGACCATCTGCATCACGGCTGCCAACACGTGGGGCCTTTTTCTTCTGGTGCTGTTGCTGGGCTACGGCCTGGTGGAAATCCCACGTTTTTATTGGCTGTCATCCTGCCACACCCACTTACTGGCCAAGACCTACTTCAAGGTGGCAAAGATGGCCAGCGAGAAGGCGGCGGCAGAGGAGAACTTGGCCGATGTCATGGAGGTGAGGGCGCCGAAATGCTGCTATGTTTATTTTCACTACAAAGCAAATTCTGGATTATGTTTGCGTAACGAATGTCCGCTCTGATGTCATCAGGAGGTGTCAGCCATCAACGCGTCAGTTAAGTACAACCACACGCTCAAGAAGTTTGTGGACACCATTTTGACAAAGGTGAAGCTTAAAGTAACCTATACTCTCTGTTTATGTTCATTTGCTAATATCATCTCACTTCAGTGTCCCATAGAGTACCAGGAGGAGATGGGCAAAGATGAGGAACATCTTTGTGAAGATCATCTCGTCCTTCCAAACAAAAGAGGCCTTGTTCAGCTTCATAAAAAAGTAAACAAAGAGACTTCAATGCATTACGCTGGATAATAAGCAATAATGCTTAGAAATTACACAGAAATATCAACACAACCCCCTACAAATTTCAGATAAAATATGTCATTTTTCAAATATGAAATTATTAGGAGGAATTTTTTTTTTTAAGATAAAAATGGCAAATGTTCTAAAAATATACAACTGTGCGTGATCAAATTAGGTATTAGAACATACAGAATATGAAACAAAAACACTTAATATTGAATCAGAAATACATTTGGACAAAAATATAACTAAAATACTAAATGTAATGAAATA
Organism: Leptonotus elevatus; assembly: GCF_054856555.1. Classification (NCBI taxonomy): domain Eukaryota; kingdom Metazoa; phylum Chordata; class Actinopteri; order Syngnathiformes; family Syngnathidae; genus Leptonotus; species Leptonotus elevatus. The sequence goes on along the minus strand of NC_141243.1, from coordinate 13,293,210 downwards.
CTAGAATAAAGATCAGGGAAACAATACATCAATCAGGCACCCACCCAACCCAATAAAAAAGCACAAAATATTATAAACTAAATATTTCACAAAAATATTCAGTTAGGGCAAAAAAAAAGAATATTCGGGGGAGAAATGTAAAAATATAAGAATAATACAAAATAGTAGAGGACAAATGACAACAAATATTTTTGAAAAAGTGGGGATAGAACATCCTACAAAATATAAGACAAAAATATTCAATAAAAAAAAAATACAAAATCATGCAAATTGTGACAACGTATTAGACACAAATATTAGGAAAACTAAATATTAAATAAAAAAATAAATATTAAAACAATTGGAAATATAGTAAAATATAACACAATATGTTGGGCAAAAGCAAAATATTTGACAAGAATATTATAACAAAAAATAAACATAGATCACCGGTTTGGTTAGCACTGTTAGCGCACTTTTGAGGTTTGTAGTTGGAATCTTGACTCCTGCCCGCCTGTGTTGAGTTTGCATGTGATCTTTGCACTTGCATGAGTTTTATCAACACGCTTTATTTTCCTCCCGCATTCCAAAAATAGACAAATTAGGTCAATAGAAAACAAAATTGTCCTTAGATGGGAATCGTAGTTTCCCTAATAATGCCCTTCATTGGTTGAGGCATTAGCATTCCATGGTCAAAGAGGGCAAGTTATTTGCAACACTTTAGACTAGTCAATAAATTAATAACAGACATATGTGGGGACTGACCAGTAGTCTAGATTTGTGAAAAACATGAGCTTGACCAAATTTGGACATAACCAGTTTGTAGCTGATAGTGCCGATACTATATGTGTTTTTCAGGTGATCTCCGCCGTGCAACAGTGCCGCCAGACTCGGGTTCAGTGGTCCATGTTGTTGGAGCGGATTTTCCATCTTGAAGACGTTGCTAAGAGCCGCAGCAGCCCGACGTGTCACTTTGTGCGCAGTTTTACCACGACGGAGCGTGAAGGCTGCATCCGGAGGTTTCTTTACACTCCTAAAGTAGGTGAGTGTGTGGAAATATTCCCATTTTCTTAGATTGTTTTGACAAATATTTGTACAATACGTGCAGTAATTCCACTTTAAGTTGCCAAACTGCGAGTATGTGGTGGTCAACTGTACTGGATGCGTGTGTGTTGTCCAGAGTGGTACTGGGAGTGCGTGTTCCGTCAGGTGTTCTACAAGCTGCTGGCGTTGTTGCTCTTCTTCTTCTCTGTGGCCGTGGTGTGGTCCGAATGCACCTTCTTCAGCGTGCATCCGGTCCTCTCCCTCTTTGCTATTATCGTCCGCATGACTGAACAGCAACGCTACTACGTTTGCACTGAGGTGGGCTCCAAGTTGCTCGACTTTCAAAACAAAATTTGCCATTGACATGGATTCTATTTTGAGTCATTCACAGCAATGGCATTTAGATACAATTACTAATCTTACGGGCAATGTTTAAAGTAACTTAACATTTTGTCATTATTAAAAAAAAATTTTTGTGCTTATGGACAACTGACATTTTTGTCTTCACTTTGGACACTGCTCTTGAAAATAGGAGCTGCTTGCTTGCTTTCTTGCTTGTTCAACTCCCTAGCTATGCTCCTTGTTGACTTGCCATTGGTCATGCAGCAGTAGTACATTGACAGAGTACCACAATTTAAGAGTTTTTCAAGAACTGTTGCTCAGTCACTTTTTTTTGTTTTTGTGTTGCTAGAAAAAAATTACACTTACTTATTTTACCACTAGATGGCAGCAGCAATCTTAACAGCCAGTGGTTATGTTGCAATGCAAGTTCAGGCTTCATATCTGTTGTTTTTGTAGATTATTTGGATGAAAGCATGTCACAGACAAGTGTTTTGAATTCTGACAAAAAAAAAGCATAACATGTCTCCAAGTGAGCCTCAGAAATACCTTCATTGACATCCTTCTTTTGTCCCGTGTCCGCCAGGTGGTGTGTTTTGTCACCGTCCTTTTCTTGTGCGTTTGCGTCTACTCCACCGTGTTCCAGATCCGCGTATTCAACTACTACTACCTGGCGCCGCATCACCAGACGGACGCTTACAGCCTGCAGTTTAGCGGCATGTACGCACGCACAGCACAGCACACTCATGGTTGCATCATTAGGTACACTCGCACGCATCTACGATATCATGTCTTCTCTCTCAAGGTTATTTTGTCGCCTGACTCCTCCCCTGTGCCTCAACTTCCTGGGTCTGATCCACATGGATCCCGCCGTGTCCCAACCGGATCGAATACACACGTCTTATACGTCTGTGGGTGGACTTATTGTCATATTGCAATGTCATGAAATACATTGGTACCTTGACTTAAGAGGTTAATTTATTTTGTGTTACAGCACCATTGATCTGTTCCGGACCTTCATGTAGTGTAACTAAATGCCAAAATAAGTCTTAAGTTGGGATTTATTTTGTTTGAGTTTTAAGTCTTAATGGTGCTACGGAGTTGATTGCTTAAGATAGAACAGCATTAAAATGTATTTGTATTTTTAACATCGTGCTGCTTTTGCTTTGCCAAGTCGGCTACACAAACGCCTTGCTCATGTTTTTCTATAATTTCAAGATTTAATTCAATCAATACACTTGATCATTTATTCTATTTCGGCACTCTGTTAGGATCTATGGTTAGAAAATAGAAGTATAATAAAGTAGAAGAATTAAAATGATAGTCAAATTAGATAATAAATAATATTAATAAATAAAAAGAAAATACTTTGACTGCATGGTATACAATATGAACTGACGGTGGCGAGAAGTTGTGAATTAAACTGCCGCCATCCAGCAGTGGAATGACACTTGTTAATCACATTTTTTCTCGCAACACAAAGCAAAAAACTCATATGTTGGGGCACTTGTAAGTCAAGGTACCTTTGTACAGTATGTGATAAGGACTGACACTCACTTATTATGTCCCTATTAGATCATGGGTTCCATGCATCTGCTGACCTTCATATCCAACGGCTTCTACATCTATTACCCTGTTTTGGTATTGCTGCTGTGCTTTGCCACGCTTTACAAGTGAGATATTAAATACCGTTGTTGTCTTTTATGCTATATTATGCATTTAAAAGGTAGTCCTCATTTTTGACAACTGTTTTTTTGGAGGGGGTTTGGGTGAACCTAAACTTTGAGTATTGTGAATTAACAGGAATTTCATGCGTACGTGTTTTTCTAGTCTGGGCTCTCGCTGTTTGAACCTGCTGGGCGTCCATCAGTATGTCGCCGATGACGACCTGAGCTCGGACCTGGTGGATGAGGGCATGGAGCTTGTCAGGAGAGGTCGCCTTCGCATTGTCACTTTGCCAGTTGCTACAAATGATATATGTCTTCCTCTTTTGTTTAAAATGTTTTGTCTTTGTTTTTCGCAGAAAGAAGAAAACGTCAGAAAAGCGAGGATACAGCCATTGGAAGATTTGTTAGTATTTTGCGTTGTGGTTCTACATATTTATTGTTTACTGTAATTATTCTTCACATGTACAGTGGAAATAGTGCAAATAGGTGAGTTTTTCAGAAAATAATGGAGATTATGCTAAAAGAAATCTGTGGATAGGCCGTTTTGTGGCAAAGAGCTATGGTAAAGTGAGTTGAGGAGCTTGATCTAGAAAAAAAGTAGTACTTTGCCTCGTGTGGCATCTAGGATTTGTTTTTAACCTTAAAGTTAAGGGTTTATTTGTTTTATATTTTACGACTCACCGTGGTTAACTTCTTTTGACAGGATGACAATGAACAAAGGCAGGTTAAAAAAAAACCCAGCTGTTTGTTACATGATACTATTCACTGTGGTTAATCTCTTTATACACTTGTATTATCCAGAAAAATGACTTGAACGTCTCACCTCTACAGTTAAAGGCTTTATGATGGCCACAAAGTGACCCGGAAAGGGCCAGCTGAATAGCATGTGTTCAACTTGAGAAGTTTCACTGTATAAATACTTTTTTTACTTATGTAATTATTTCTCACAAAAAAACATACTGTATTGCTTTGTGTTGTCAGGCGTGGCGAGAGCGATATGGAGGAGTCCACGGGGCCTCCGGGGAGAGCAGAACTGGTTACACTGAAATTAAAGATGCCCGGGAAACACAAATCAAAAAAAGCAGTGGGGACTCATGTAACGTGTCAATTTTTTAAAATTTTCTTTACTTTTACTAAAAGTTTTGTGTAACATAATTTTGTCTTTGCAGTTATCTCTTTCGCTTGGCGAAAGTCAGATGAGCAGCAGAGGACTTTACTTCACGACAGTGACAACGATGGATGATGACAAAATATTCTCTCCATGAGCAACCATTTTGTTTGTCACTGTATGCCCATGTTGTCTAATGTCATGACTGCACTATTTCTATAAGGAGATCCACACTGTGACATTACCCATTTTTGGGGTGTTATTTGACATCCAGAAGGCTGAAAGGGAATAAAGGAAGCTTGCATTGTTTAACATTTAGAAGGTCTTAATGAAGTTATTCTGGAAAATCTGAATTTGCCAAGAGCATTAATGCAATCTATTCTGACATGTTTTTCCTTAATCATCTCTAGAAACTGTGAATATGCATGAATGATGTGTGTGGATTGTCGTTTTTTCTACAAATGTTCCTTTTTATGTGGGGATTCTTTGATAAGTTATTAAAGTATACATTTAAAACCTTTTTTTGTGATTCTTTGTTCTCTCTGTCTTTTATATATATATATATATATATATATATATATATATATATATATATATATATATATATATAAAACAATAGAACAATTTGTGACACCGTCAATCATCGTCGTGCTGCCTTCATAGTCCGTCGTAAAAAGATACTATCACCGCTAAACTCAACACGTTGAAAAATCACTGCTGCCACCATAAATGCAGTTATCTAGCAGTTTGGTGAATATCCCGAATGTTTTAATTGTTAAACATTTTTTTTCCTGCATTGGAATACGTCGTCTATCGGTGGGTCCTTTATTTTTCTGTAAAGGTAATTTAGCTGTGTGCCGGGACACGCTATCATTTTTTACGACGACACTGGAACGCACCACCTGCAGTTCCAGTCAGTACACAATAAACACTGTAAACAGAAGTATGTTGCCATTCGTGTTTGCGCATTAGCTCAAATTTCAATTATAACACATCGTTATGCCACTTTGTAGTCAATCGGGGCGACGTTGCGATACGCTTGGACAAGATTAAAAGCCGCCGATTGCGCCGAATCATCTTGGCGACGCATTCCAGCTCCTGTCTTGAGTTTACCGGGTAAGATGATGCTAACCTGTTAGCACGCTAACGTGTCAAAAAGAAGGAACTGAAAGAAAGGGGATAGGATGCTAGCAGGGTTAGCGTTAGCTTAGACCGAAGCTATTTTTTTACGAGGTTCGTTTATGCAATTTTAAGGAAACGTGAATGAATTTCAATTGAAGTCATCGCTAGCTTTTAGTGGCATGTCTTACAAAAGCAGTGTTGACGCTTGGTTTGTGAAAAAAAGTTAATGCTATTGCAAAAATAAATGCATTTTAACGTGACAACTTGCTATTAAAATGCATTATTAATAGCTGTGATTTAGTTAATTTCCTCGGCTCGTCCGCTTTGACTGCTGATGAGTCTTTACATCTTTGACGCCCATTTCCATTAGTAACTACAACCGCTATAATAAACATATTTTTAGCATGAAAGTCAAGCATTATCATTGTAAGGGCAGCAGTTCTTAGCTGAGCTAGTGTAGGTGTAAGCCAATAAAGCAGTAGTGGTAAGGGAATCAAAATCAAAATGCGAAAATAACATTTAAAGAAATGTACGTGTCTACAATGTGTGGACTCGTATATTTACAAGAAGATTAAATGTCACCATATTGAAGTGATATATTATACATTAAACAGTTGAAGTAAAATAGTGATTTCTGTGTGTTCATACTGTAGGGACGCCCTTTATTTAAATATATTTATAACAGTCTTCCTCTATGATATGCCAACAACTTTACATAATGGTCAATGCAGCTCTGCTTACCCGTTGGCTTCATGCTCGTTTTTCAGACGATGTTGTCCGGCTGTAGTTTGAAAGTGGCGGATCTTAATCCAGCCTAGCAAGTGCGGGGAAGTTTGGGAAATATTATGTAAAGTGGTCTTATTTTTACGTGACACTCTGGCAAAATTCCGAAGGACTTGCTAACGGACACTATTTCAGAAATACAAAATATTTAACTGTGGTGTTTATCTTCACACTTGATGAGTTGGGGGCGGCAGGTACTCCAAAGGCCAACCTATTTCTATACAAGCATTTCGAAAGTTAATTGGACATAATATTAGAATTTTGATGGCACTTAGAGGTGCATAAATTTATCGACAACTAGTCGATTATCAAATTAAACACTTGTTATGTTTTTTTAAATATTTGATTAGGTACCTTTTTCATGTAAAATTGTCCAAATCCTCAGAATTTCAGTTTCTTAACAGTAAATACACAACAATGTTCTCCATGAAAGCAGACTGATCATCTTTGTGGTAAATCAAAGTAAGATATTTGCTTTTTCTTTGGAAAGCATTTTTGTCTTTTTTTCTGACATTTTAGAGGCCAAACCAGTAAGTGAATCATAGTTCGTGGTTTTTAGGATTTATCAATTGGAAATAATATCCTGTTTTTAAATAAAGGGATAGAAATTAAATCACAAAGAGAAGAGACCATCTAGCAGCATGAAGTGCTATAAAGTTTTACATTTCTACATGCTGACACTGCAGGTTTGGAACGTTAAAAATAGGTTTGTCAACAAAAACTTTTCTCTTATCATTGTAATCACCAAAGGCAGGAAACAGCTAGCTACGAATAGCGACTGACTGAAAAATAAAGTGTATGGAATGCTTGAGGTGGCTAGTGGCCACCGATGTCCCTCCCAAGTTTTGACATCATCAGTAATAATGACCAAATTGTTTTAGTGTCAGTGTGGCAGTATTTTAAAATTCACATTTTACCCCTTAGCATAGTGACCTTTATGGCTTAAATAGATAAGTTGATGAAAACTTTCTGTGGTGTGTTTGTAGGCAAGTAATGGGTGGTCTGGTCAACGGGCGGCGTGGAGGAAGGGCTCCGCCTTTACTGATCGGCGCCCTGGTCGCGTGCATCCTGCTTCTGGGCTTCAACTACTGGGTGTCCAGCTCGCGTAACCTCGAGCTACAGGTAGCATCTTCCCGTTACCTCTTCCAAGTTGCATTTCTATTTGATGCTGTTTTCCTAATATTATTTACGTTTTTTTATTTTTATTATAATACTTTAATAAATATATATGTTTGTAAAGTATTATATTTGTACTTGAAAATTGTCTTATCTGTATTTTAAATGAATTATTGTAATACAAAAAATCACATCATTTATATTACATTTTTTTATTTATGTTATTATGATTCTAAAACGTTGTTAAGTGAAACTGAAAATATGACTAGATTAAAAAAATCAATTGAAGAAACAAATCTTCCATTCAAAAAAAAATAAAAAAGCTGGTACTCACATCTCCCCCTTAGGAAATAATGTTGAATGTAATGCCGGGTTAAATTCTGTTCAGACTCAGAGCACTGCATGCTGTGATGTTTTAAGCCTTGGTGGAGGTTTGTGTGACGCCATCGTCTGACTTCATTCCCATTTATCTCGGCGACAGACCAAGCTATACGAACTGGAGGGCCAAATGCGTCGCGGGGCGGCAGAGCGCGGCGCTGACGAGGTGAAAAAGTACGAGTTACAGAAGGAGATCAACAGGCAGAAGGATCAGATTGATCTCATTGAGAATCACTATAAGAAACAGCTGCAAGGAGTCCAGAGCACCTGCAGCCAGGAGAAGGTGCAATATAAATAGAATGATGGCGTTCATGACTTTGATGAGGCCAAACTCACTTTGTGTTCTTTTGTTCTGCAGGAAACACTGCAGCATAACATTTCCACCAGCACCAAAACCATACAAGAATTTAAAGGTAGCCATTTTGTTGCTTTCTCTAATAGTGGATGCTTACCGTGTCATCCATGTAGGACAAATAAACTCTTCTCTCCACCTTAAAAAAAGATCGAACAAACGCGAGCATGAAAAAGTTGCGCGGAGCTCATTTGAACTCTGTTGAACGAGAGTCCTTATTGTTTTGTTTTAAAATGACACTGCCTCATCAATTGTAATATAGTGGCAACATGTATTTGTTTTTGTAATCCTCATAGTTCTCCATTTAGTGTTGTTTTCTTAGTGTGTGTCTGACCTCCTTTTTGTGGCGACTATCCTTGTACTTCCACTGCCACAAGGCGCATTTCCGAATTCTGCCTAGCAACAAGCCGCCATGCCAAATCGAGTTTGTTTGTGTTTCCATTTTGTGGGTTCCAATCAGTTCTTTTAACGTTGCGTCCTTTTGCGATGGCAGGCCAGCTAAATCAGATGAACGACGACCTGGGGACGCTTCAGAAGGAGCTGCAGGCTTGCCAGGGCAACGTCAAAAGCCTCAACGACAAGCTCACGTATGACATGTAAGGGACGCCTTCAAACATAAGGCCTGCAATTAAGCTACTGCCATCTGTCTGTTTCCTGTAGTGCTCGTCCTCTTTGGGGGTTCGGATGAGCTGGACTGGAGTCTAGTTTAGCTGACTTAAGGGCGAGTTCAACCTGAACTGTTTTTTTTTCACTGACATTCACACCAATAGCAAGTTTGGGCACTCTCTTGCGCCCCCTTTTTAACTGCAATTCCTCAAAATGGTCGTCAAAGATTAGCGTTGCTCAAAATGGCTGCTTCAACCTAAAATGGCTGACTTCCTGTCAGTTTCCAGCTGATATTGTTGAGACTTTTTCGTATGGTTTGTTACAAACAAGTCCAAGCCTTTTTGTTATGAATAGTGAAACAGCTGTTGGGGGGCCTTTTTTTTTGTTACCTTCCAGCACAGAAATAAATCCAAAATGGCTGCTTCACACAGAAATTGACGACTTCCTGTTCAGAATCGGGCATAGATACTTGAGACTTCATGTGTTCTGTTATGAATGATAGCCCACCCAATTTCATGACTGCTTATGAAACTAACTTTTAGGTGGCGCTAGTGAGTGAGTTTTGAAGTGTTTAAGCTCTTATTTATTCAATACACATACACACACTTAAATGGCAAGTCAACCCCTCCCAATATTGGTTAATATTGCATTCGTGGAATATGAGTTAAGCAGCAAAATCTAGCCGTTTTTATCAAAGGCTTTGGCCACTATTGCTAAAAAAGTGCTATTATAAATAGCATTCCATTCCAATATCAGAAGGCAGCCATTTTGCCACTTGCTGTCGACTGAAGATGACATTAATGTTGCTCAGGTTTCGGGTAACAACCACTCACAGCTCAGCTTCAGAAAAAAGGAGAGCTGTGATTGGTCATTGCCAGAGCCCTGAGCAACTGTGATGTCATCATCAGTCGACAGCAAGTGGCAAAATGGCCGCCTCCTGTGATGGATAAAAATGGCAGTTTTTTTGCTGCATAACTCATATTCCACAAATGCAATATTAATCAGAAGGTTAAGTTTAGACTAGCGAGGTCACATATAACATTATTGTCAAGAAATGTTTCAGGTTGACTTCCCCTTTAAACACATAAGAACAACATGCTATCGTCAGTGGTCTTAACACGTGTGTTATGTGTGTGTAGGACACACTGCAACTCGCAGATCCTGACCCAGAAGGAATTATGTGACGAGCGAGTGGCCGCCGCCAAACTGGAAGTCCAGAAGAAGATGGCCAAGCTCGTCCTCCCCGCCGTCACCAAGGTAACCAGCTCTTTAATCCCACTTTTTGAGTGACATCACGTCACATGTCCCGCGAACCGTCGGCAGGACGAGAAGGCGGAGAATGACGCCGGCAAAGCGGATGGTACCGAGGTGAACGTGTCCCCGAAGGAGTCGGCCTCCAACCTCACGGCCGTCGAAGCCAACACCAACAGCATATTCAAGGAACAAGGTGAAGCACATTTAGCACAGTACATTTAGTCCACAACTAATCAATGATTAAATTGATCAACAACTATTTTAATAATCGATGAATCATTTAAACCTGTGTCAATTTAAAATGAAAATATTTCTGTTGTCCTCCATGAAATCAGATTGATCTTTGTGTTGAATTACAATAATTTATTAATTACAAACAATTGCTTTTACTTTGGAAAACACGGATCCATTTTTTTTGTGCCTATTTGGTGATGTTACAGAAAAAAAACTACAGAATGAATCATTTGATGCTCGTGCATTTTCTACACTGTCAATTTGATGTCCTGTATTTTTTTTAATTTTTTTTTATTAAAACAAAAACAGATTAATTGATTGTTAAATTATTTATTGGTTAGTTTTAGCACATGCATTATTAATTGAAATAAAAATTAATGTTTTTATTTTCAATTTAAATTTTTTTAACATCGCAGGTGCAACAGTGGGCACTAAGGACATCCACCAGTGGGACGTGACAAAGGAGGCCCTCAAAAAGTCCGACGTGGCCCTGCTGGCACCGGCCAACAAATCCTCACAAGTGGACGAGGGGACCACCCAATCACAAGGTGGGACACACTGCATGGATCTCATGTCTGTTAATTGCGATACTTTCACCATGAGCCGAAAGGTCTCGCAAACATCGAGGAGCTCCCATGGTGGAGTTATAAGTCTTTTAGCTTTTCGGATAAAACGGGCGTGTATCAATCACCGTAAATGGAGCAGGACTTAAGATCAATCAAGTACCTGATTTTTATTCCTTGATTATTTGAATTTGAATTGCTCAGTCTCTGTTTTATGCACACACGCACGAATAATAATTCTGCCTCCAAGATGATAGATTGTGGCACACATGAACTCATTCACTGCCATTGACGGCTATAGACGTCAAAAATTCATTTGAACTATTTCTATTCGTCCCCCCCCCCCACACTTTTGTTAACAATATGAAAACCTAGAAATTTAGTTTTATTGTACATTTAGAACAGATATAAAATTTGTGATTAATCATGAGTTAACTAGTGAAGTCATGCGATTAATTACGATTAAAAAATGTAATCGCCTGACGCCCCTGATTTTTAATAATCTTTTCTTCTTCTTTTTTTTTTTAAAGAAAAGATTAAAAAACGAAATGAACAAAAGTAGATTTATTTTTTTTAACATAAAAATAGTTAAAATAAATGTTTTGATGTCTATAGCCGTCAATGGCAGTGAATGAGTTAATGATGTGACCTCTCGACATGGAGGAGCGAACGTCGCAGTTCTCCCAAACATTTTTTCCCCTCCCCGATTCCTTGTTGGAATCTCCGATGGGAAAATCTGACAAGAAAACAGGCGCTAGGCCAGAGGAAGTGGCAAATAACGAAATGAGATGGTAGCCACTGATGATGTTGACGCTTCTGTGCTGGGCTTCTCCTCCATCACGTTATGTCATGCAAAGCAGCGGACCCGGGAATGGGACCCGTGCTGGTTACCCGAGGGAAAGCCGACAAACCCACCTCGGTGGAGAAACTGGCCTGGGAGATTTATGACCGTGATAACAAGCAGGCGCCGGGAGGAGGACTGGACAAACAGAAGCAACCCAGACGGGATGAAGCCATAGGTACGTGTGTGTGCATATGGTTGGGTATGTCTGTGTGTTTAATGACGAGGAAGAAGAGGAAAAGTGTGCCAATAACCATAGAACCTTTGACTGCAAAACACAGTCACGTATGATTTCATCAAATTGTAACAAGTTGACTTTTTTTTTTTTACTTTACTTGTGTGACGGCACCACAGAAGAAATAAAGTGATGTTTTTTCTTTGACTTTGTCAGACAAAGTGATGGAAGATGAACTGGCCGACTACAACGGCGATGACGACAATGAAGGAGAGTTTGAGGCAGACAAGCAAGCTGAACTGGCTCAGAATTAAGGTGAAAATATACACACGCGCACACACAAACTGAGGATTTAGAAATGTTTTTCAAATAAGAAATAGAACTGAGTAACTCGAATGACTCCATCCTTTCTTACTCTATTGTCATGTTTTCCTTGCAGGAAAACGCACCCAGTTGACACGTGAGGATTGTTGATCCAACAGTGCAAACTTGATTGTTTTTAATAGCAATTTCGAGTCCTATTTGAGCTGGCAGGACGGACGTGCTCACTCTTTCACCAAAATGTCCACCGAATGAAGTTAAAGCACATTGGTTGTCCGCGACAAGCTAATGAGCTGGAACCATTGAAGAATGAACTCAATCTAATCTGCACCAGCAGATCACTTGATTTTAAGTACGTATGTGTAACAGATTTTTTAAAATGTGTAAATATATCTTGACCTGCTGAGCAAAGACTTTATGAAAATCATAAAATAAAAGTGGTGTTAAGAGGATTTATCATTACTGTTTTTATGAGAATACAATTTAAAAAAATGGGAGACCATGATTGATTTTAAAATGGCTTACATTTTAAGCAGACCGTCAATACAAAAAAATAAGTATTTTATGCGATTTTTTTAAACCAACACTAATCGTATGTAAATATAAATTTTTTTTAAACAAAAAACTTATTTTTGGATTAATCAATTGTATTTCAAGTATATATTTTGGACATTAAAATGAAAAAGGCAGACATGAACTGATACTTAGAATTTAGTTGAACCATCGCTAATAATTACTCTGGAAATATCTAATACATTTTGGAATTATTCAAATCACCTATATTTTGAGAATTAAAACAAAGGCAGGCTATAAGTGCTATTTTAGTTGAACATGAATAATACAATATGGATAAAAAAACAAAACAAATAAAATACGATATTCCACATTTACTATAAAACCACACTTGTGTTTTTCCCAAAACATGTACTTAGCATTTTTTCCACAGCATTAATCTTGAATTAACCTTTCCTGAAGAGGTAGACATGATCTGATCAATTTCTGAATATTTACGCTGAAAAGGTTTTATTTTTAAATAGAATTGAGATGGCACACTTTTGATAACAACACCTTTATTACAAGTCTTAACCAGTGATGACTGGTGGAATTTTTGCAGACAGGAACGGAAGTTTAACTTTTTCAATAAAAGGTAGAATGTGAAGTATTTCTGTTGCAGTTTGTCAGCACACCATTCAAAACTGCCGCTCCTATCGGGTTCAGAGGCGTTGATTGAGACTGACTTCATTTATATACATCCAGCATTTATTTTTGAGGGAAATCCTTCAGACGCTACCTTTTTTAACTTTTGTCCATTTAATTGTCACTCAGCTAGGCGGGAGGGCAGTGCCCTCTTGACGAGCTGCCACTGGTCTTAACATTTCTTAACACTTACATTGACCACACAAACAATTTACAGTTACATCACACACGCACGCACGCACGCACACACACACACACACACACACGCACGCGCACACACGCACACAGTTGCGATAGGTGGATCAGAAGCACAGCAGGTGATTGGATTCATAGTGTCACATGATCTTGACCACAGGGAAGTACTTGTGAGCCGTGAAGTCAAACTCAGGCAACACCTGGTGAATGAAATAAATTTGAATTTAAGTGATACAGCAGTAATAATAAGAATTAGTCATCCATACCATGGTCTCCTTCTTGTGTCCTCCAGCCAAGAGTTTGGTCACCACAAAGTTGGGTTTGGCCACTCTCAGGATACCGTTCACCTGTGGTCACAAAACACGAGTTGCGAGGGTCCCTAATTGATTTGCAACAAGAGTGATTTGGCACAACAACAAGGCAAATTAATGTAAAGACCTCCGTGTCGGGGCTGGGGACGTTTTCCAGGATGAATTTGGCCTGCTGGAAATGTTTGCTGGCAGCCAGGTAGAGGTCGGCAGAGCCCGGAGCAGGATTGTACTTCTTCAGGTCAGACATTTCCTGTGGGGTGGGAGAGAGTCCATCCTTTAGATGCTCACTGAACTGAAGTCTCAGGCTCTCAGCAAAAGCGCCCACCTTGAATTGTATGTAGTGTACGGGCGGGGGGGTGACGACGCTGTTGAAGGGTGCGAAGCGGTGCTCATAGCGAACCTGCTCGCTGTCCAGCTCAAACTGAGGCTTGCGCACCTTGCCGTCCATGTCCAGCGCCACCATTGTCTGACCACATGGCGGACGAGTGAGGGTTACTTACTGACACACTTATTACTAAGCGCAGTCCAAAGAAGGCGTCGTACCTTGTACATGCCGGCACACATGTTCTGGTAGGCTTGACTCATGGTGATCTCTTTGCTCAGGGGACGAACTGCACACATATGGTCAAAGCAATGCTATGTTAGCTTTTGGTTCAGTATTAAAATGGACAAAAATAAGATTTAAAAAAAGTTTTGATTTATTTCCCCCCCCCATTTTAATTGGGTGTTGGTGAAGATAAAAACAACCAAATAGTTAATAATTCATATTTATGTAATGCATGTTAGCTCCTTTTTTTTTGCATGAGAATTCAAGACTAATAAATACATAAGATTTAAATGTATACCACATTCAAAAATGAATTACCTATTCTAAAAAAATAATTGTATCTAAACAAATGAAAAATATATAAATAAATACATTTGTTAAATGAAAATTTTAAATACACTGTCGTTAATAGGCTGTCCTTGAAATGATAAAAGCATGTTTACATAAAATACATAAATTAAGATGTATTATACAGTATATTTAAAAATAAATAAATATATATGCTATATATGAATAACTATAAATTAAATACCTGTGCATAATAACATATCAATCTGAACATACAATAATAAAATTGTTAGTTTTTTTCATGGGGGGGGGGGGGGGGTCTGTATTAGGTTATTTTTATTTGTGCTGAATCATTTATAGAAATAAATACCGACTTGTGTAACATACGTTCACGACTGTCCATGCTAGATGCATCGATGCTATACTGATTATTCTTTGTCCATATTATTACGGCTCACAGAAAATACAGTTCATTTAACCCAATTTGTGGCACGGCTTGGACCCTATTCCCTGCCAATACATGTATTGCGAAAACCCCACCCCACCCTCCCCTCCCTATGTACCTTTCTTCTTCTTCTTGCTCTTTTTGCTGCTGCGTCCCTTCACCTGCTCCTCCAAGATCCTCTCCTCGGCCATCTGCGACGCATCCGCTCTACTCAACGTGGACATCAGCCACGCATACAGGAACTCCGACAGATACCTGCACCGTGACTCGATGTTAGTCCCTCATCTTTAGGGCGGCTATCGTGGCTGTGAGGCGAAGCGGCGTACCAGTAAACGTAGTAGTACTCGTGCATGCTGTACAGCTCCAGCTCAAAGCCGCTGAGCAGGTACTCGATCATAAT
Organism: Leptonotus elevatus; assembly: GCF_054856555.1. Lineage (NCBI taxonomy): Eukaryota > Metazoa > Chordata > Actinopteri > Syngnathiformes > Syngnathidae > Leptonotus > Leptonotus elevatus. The sequence continues at coordinate 13,277,945 of NC_141243.1, read as the reverse complement.
TCTCAGGTTGTGGTAGAGGATCCAAGTTCCCAGGCAGGCCAGGTGCTGCCGCTGGGGCTCGTACTTGATCAGCAGGCTATGTAGGGCCGCGTCAACCTTCTCCGCCTATGGGGGAAGCGGGGAGACATGTAACTACCGTATCAAAGTGGAGTTAAATCTACTTTATTTTTTTATAGATGCCTGGGTGAGACCTTAACTATACAGTTTGTAAAGGTTTTGCAATTATTTCCTATGGGGGAGGGGGGGTCTATTGTGTGCTATGCTAAATGTCACCTCATCCTGCAAGGTAGCAAACTCTTCCAGAATGTGACCCAGCTTGTCCCGCTGCCGGGCTCGATTGTGTCCGTGGATCTGGACCAGGCTGCAGAACGGCTGTGAGAGGGAAGACAAAATCAACCAGAAGATAACAGGATGGAAGTTACGCCAATGAAGGACAGCGATGAGGTCAGAAGTGTGGAGGACAGCTGAGGTACCCTCGAACAGTGTGTGACAAAGGAGTCAATGTAGTCTTTAGCCTGGTGGTTGTTAAACAGACAGCATCTACACACACAAACGAGATACACAAGTATTACTGGTGGAACAGCGAATGCCTTACAGTCAAAGGTTCCGGGTTCGAATCTCATTTGAAATTAGAAATAGAAAAGCTTCAATATGTCTAGATAGAAAACATCAGACTTACTTGTATGAGAGGACGGGTGGACTGACAAAGTATCTGAGGGCGTCTTTGATCATGTCCTGCATCAGATGGGTGCCAAACACTTTCTTGTTGTCAATCAGGAAGGTCGTCTACATGGATCACAACAATGACGTTCATTGTCAACAGTGAGGTAGCATGCGCAGCGGGCAGCAACTCACCTGAAGTAGAGATCTGGACAGCACACATGGAGACTGCTCGCTGAACTCATAGAAGAAGTCCTGTGATTCAACACATACACTAGATTCAAACATAACCTTTCCCTCCACAGCAACATCATCCTGACGAAAGTAAAATTGCATCGTTACGTTTGGAGGAAAAAAGGGACACCCATCACATCTGAAATACGGGGATGGCAGTGTCACGGCGAAACCAAGCTATTGTATCGCAATCTTTATTGGGCCAGACGTCCATTTTACACCATGGTCAACAGATGGTGCACACGCATCCATAAGGTAACCCCCCCCAAGTTACCAGAATGCCGTGCAGGTTGGTGGTGTTGATGACGTCACAGACGGTCTTGATGCGCTCGATGAGCTTGCCGAAGTAGGCCACCATGTCCTCCCTCTTGATGATCTTGGCGTAGCGAGGGAAGGTAGGGGGCAGCAGCCGCTGGTTGACCAGTGGTTCGAAACCCATCATGATGGGGTGATCTGCCATTAAATAAGAATAAAAAAATATATATATATATAACTCATTCTTAATCCAAATACAGATTAGATCCTGTGTTGTTGTTTTTAACCTCCTTTAGTGGTGTCATTCTGTGACTGGATGCCATGCTGCACACTAGAATGAATGGCTGACAGGAGGTCAGCTGCCTGGGCAACGAGCTTCTGGGCCTCCCCCACCGAGCTGGTCTGTTACACAACACAAACAAACGCAACGCTCACTTCCGCGCCCCCGTCACTGTGAGACTTACTGGAGTGCAAGTTAGCGAAGTTACCTCTTTCTTGGTGAAGGCAATCAGTGCAGTCAAGAGAAGGCGTGTGAACTTGATGCGGTTGAATAGTGCCAAGTATTGTTGGTGCTGGGAATAACACAGACACAGGAACAGCAATTTAGTGAACAGGAACAGCAAGTCAGTGATAGGAACAGCCACACAGGAAAAGGATGGCAAAGGAAAAACAGGTCAGGGATACGAACGCAAGTCGGGAAAAGGAACAGCAAGTCAGTGACAGGAACAAGAATGGAAAGTGGGCGATGGGACCAGGAATGGTAATTCAGGAACAAGAACGGTAAGTTGGTGACCAGGAGGGAAAGTCAATATTAGGAACAGTAAGTCAGGGACCTGAGCAGCACACAAAGAAAGGAAGAGCAAGTCAAGGATTGGAGCTTCAATTCAGGAACAGGATCGGGAAGTCAGGAACAGAAAAAGTCATGACAGGAGCAGTAACGACATGAACGAAAAGTCATTGACATGAAAAACAATACAGGAAGTCGAAGGTACAGCAAGTCAGGGGGCACATGAAAGACGCAAAAGGCACGTCAGGTACAGCAAAACAGGAAAAGGAAATTGAATGCACAGCGAGTCATGGACAGGAACGCAAGCCAGAAACAGAACATCAAGAACAGGAACAGTAATTGGGGACAAAAATGTCAAGTCAGAAAAACAGTAATAGGATCAGCAAGTCAGGGACAGCAAATTAAGAATTGAACAACAATGAAAGAACAGGAAGTTAGAAACATTAACGCAAGTCAGAAATGGCAACTCAGGAACAAGAACAGGAAGTCCGATACAGGAACAGCAATTGAGGCCTAATCGAAGGAAGGTTACAGGAAGTGTAAGCAAGGGATAAGTACAGCAATACAGAACAAGAAACAACAATCTCGGGAACATAATCTGATTTGCCTTGCAAATTATCTTCATGTGTCTCATCAAATATTTGTTTTCTGTACAGAAAATGGAAGCTCGATGTTTATTTAGTTTCTAGAAGACAATAAAAGTAGCGATAGACGCCTTGTAGGGAGCCTCCATTATGCAGCAGCCAGATCATCTGCAAGCGATTATGTATCAATCAATCAATCACCTCCAGCTCCACCTCTGGGTCTCGCTGCTCGCCCTGACGATTGCGCGTGCTCTGAAAGAGGGACACAAACAAAAACATAAAAACACTCAATGTAACTCGTCACAAAGTGACAAACTTGATTCATGAGTTACCTTGACTTTCCTCTGTAACTCATCCTCCACATCTTTCAGCATACCTGCAAGTCAGTGAGGTGCATTACAGATCTTTGCTCTCGTTGACCTGATTTGATGAGACAACATTGGGAAGGAGTAATAACGTACCTGTGACCCGCAGGTCTGTGACATTGTTGGCCATCCTGAAGCCGTACGTCATCGCCTGGAAGTCCTCCTACGACAAACACACATTAGATGTCGCCCTCCGGTTTGTTCTCCGACACACATCCGTCAAAGATGTTAACCCTGCAGCCCACCTCCTCGAACACAGCCGCCTTGTTGACTTTCTCCCGTGCGATGTCACAAATTTTCAAGATGCCCAGAGCGAAGGCCTTGAGGGCGGGCTCCTCAATCAGGTCCGGGTTGTGGACGTACAGGCACGTGAACACCGTCTGGGCGAGGGAGTGGCCCTCCAGCCATGTGATCTGCACACGGTCACATGATAAAACGACCGGATGTGTTAATTTGGGAGAGATTGGTGAACGTTCAGTGGGGAACTCACCAAACAGCAGAAGCACGTGTCCATGATTCCGATGAGCTCAGGAAGGCTCAGATCTTTCACCTTGATGGCGCGTTCCTACAGGGAAGGAAATGGACATTTATGAGGAACATTTAAAGCAGGAATCATGCTTTACCTAGAACACATTAAATTGACTCTGTGCATGAAATGGACAGTTCACATGTGCTTAATGAGAGCACGAGTGTACCTTGATGGCTTGCTCAAAGTTGAGCACTTTCCTGTTGACTTGGTTCCCGATCATCCCGGCGTCCATCTTGGGATCCATCATCTCGATGGCCGACATGGCCTCAAACAAGCCGAACCTGCCACAACAGAGTTTTTTGTTTTTGTTTTTTTTTGCTATGAATTCGCTTGGATCTACTTTGCTATTCCGGTCCTTTCTATACTCACAGTTTGTCATGAAGCAACTCCCCAAGGCTCAATTCTGCATATATATATAAAATAAAAGTGAACGTAAAAAGAGGGGAAAGCAGATCTACATGATATCCATGATGACGTACCTTTACAAGAACTCTTGAAATCATAGGTGATATCCACCCAGTTGGCATTGTTCTTCAGCTTTTCCGGGATGCCCAGACCCCAACCTGCATCATCCTCCTCCACCGATGATTTCATCACCATGGTGACAACTGTGCATTCACATAGAGGACCAGACTAGACTAAAGTTTCTTACTCATTTTTCTACACATCGCATCTACAAGTATACGCTTCTCTGGCATCACACGGAGGGCAGTTCATGCTAGGACGGAGCCTAAAATGGTGTCAATTGCACGCTCGGCTGCACTAAATACTCGCTTGTTAACTGCAAAAGGGGAGAACGCTCATCACACGTGTTTAGATGACTGAGACTGAACCCGTGTCTAACTGAATAAAAATAACAATTACTGGTACAGTGACAGTCACACTACTAGTTCTAGAGAGTCACAAGAGTTTCTTTTTTTTATTGCATCACTTGCTGCATGTCAAACTGGATTAGAATAACAATTGCACCTACAGTCAATTACTGTAATATAGAATAGAGATTCACAAGAGCATTCAACTACTTTTGACATGCTTCTAGAACAATCATGAGAACTGCTACTTTATTTCGGATTAAATAAATAGTGACAGTTCCCCAACAGGATCTCTACTACTAAAAAAGTACCAAAGTCCAAAGATGCATACAATTATGATAAATTAGCTCATATTGTATTAGGCTAAAGGAGTTTTCAAGCAAGGGGTGGAGTTTCAAATTAGGGCTTCATGATTGGATTAGGGTTTGAAACAAGGATTAGGATTTCAAATTGGGGTTTCATTGAGGTTTCAAAACAAACCGAGGTAATTTAGCTGCATTTGGATAACAACTACACTATTTAACATACTGCTACTTTAGACACAATCTAATGTAGAACATTCGTGCGAGTGCATTTTACTTTCCAACTATACAAACAAATAATGTCGGTTCCAACATATCTTCTGCAACAGTAAGAAAAAAAGAGATGCGTAAAGGCCACAATGTTTATTTAATGCAAAGTCAATGACTCGAGGGACACACGAAAAAAGGCAAGCTTTTCAAATATACTGATGCAGAGCTAGCAAGATGCAGTAAAGATAAACAGCGTATATTAATTAGCTCAAGGTAACTTCTTTATATTTACAGTTTAACCTCTCCAACGTCTAACGAATGTATTAACACAGTGCAAATGTGATGTTCTGACTGAAAACAGACATACCTTATTGTTTTGTAATAGCCATGTAGCTTTAGCTGAAGGGGAAAGAGTGCACAGGAACTGCAGGCTGGGCGCAATAATATGACGTCATCAGCCATCGCAAACTTCCGGGATTTGTAGTTTTTTTTTCTTTTCACCCTCATCCCGTTCAAAACGCAGCCCCAGCTCGAAGCCGCCGACAAGTAATTCTCGCCCAATTTAAAATATTGTCTAATTAGTATTTGGTGACGACCATGGCGCACTGGCTGTATCAAAGGCATTCGAGCACGTAAAACCGCAGTGTGAGTCGTACTCTCGCGTGGCTCGCTCACTTGACAGCCCCTCTCTCTCTGACAGTCGGGGGGGCTGCCCCTCATCACAACATCACTAGGGCGTTTCAGCCAGCCAGCCAGCAGCCAGTCGACACACACTCTTACCGGATAAATACACACCCTGCTATCTCAAGAGGACAGCTGTTCCTTGCTGCGCAGGTACGGTAGGTCATGCTCATCCTCTTACGGCGCCTCCCGGGCTGACCGCTTTGTCTCTCGGCGGCGGGGGCGTTCTGAATATCGGCTTTATTTGTGCGCGCAGTCCCGCGTTAGCTTACTCGACCCCAGCGGCAGGTGCAGCGGCCCCGGCCCCGGCCCGCTAACTATTTTAGCCCCTTCGGCTTTTTATTACGCCTTTGCAGGCAACTATTGGCGACTTAGCTACCAGAGACGACTTCACGTTTCATCTGCGTTGTCATTTCACTTTGCTTCCATGCTGGATTTATGAGGGTGTCGTCGCAAGGGTATCAAGTCAACCATCTGTCAAATTATAATGGCTGTCAAGTGACAGTGCAACAACGTCAAGCTCGCTTCATAAAACACTTGTGAAACTGTAGATCAGTCCAAAAGTCCCCAATACACAAGTGCTCATTTGTGATATCAAGAAAAAAGGAAGTGTTTAGTTGCCATCTCATTTGGCTTTTCCAGTCTTATTTGTCAACATTTGCTTTATTCTCACACGTTGTCAACCCAAAACCTTAAAATAAATATATTGTTTCCTCATGAAGACCCCAATTTACCTAAACACATCATTAATAAATGATAAAGTCATTAAAATGCATACATTTTCTACAAAATGTGTATTTGTAGGCTTTTTGATGTCACTCCTCGTTAAGTTTACTGTTAAACAAAAAAAATCTGACAAGCACATTTTGTATTTAAAACAAACTATTCTATATAAGTCCGGTGCACAAACTGTGTAGCAACACATGTAGACAGACAGTATAACAATGCTCACACACTCTAAAAACAGTTGGGTCAAAAATAACCCAATTACGGATTTTAAAAAAATGGACCGGTCCACTTTCTGGGTTGTTTTATACAAAATGACCCAATTTTTTGACCCAAGTAAATGATCTGACCAATGTTTATGAGTTGTTTTAAACTATGAGACCAATTTCTCGACTCAAAGTTGGGTCAAATTGACACAAGTAGAGGATCGGTCTATTTTTGACCCATAGTTTGGTTATTTTTGACCCAACTGTTTTTAGAGTGCAGGCATGTATGCTTCATCCTGTGCAAAAAAACAACACATTTTACTGTGGATTACTGTGGTACTTATAGTAGTTGAGTGAGACTCTTCTTTATTTTTCTGCATGACAGTTTTAAGGTCTTTTCACACTGCACTTGTATTTTGGGTTTGCCATGGGCAACAGGTATGGATGGCTATTAATACGTATTATACGTGCGTGTGTAGCGCATTTTATCATAAACTAATGATAAGAGAGAACACTTTAGTTAGAACATGGATTATGAATCCAGAAGACCTTCACCAACAAATGATATGCCTGAATAAATTGTGAATTAATTAAATATATTAAAACAGTTGCCTCTGACTCACAATTGTCAATAAAATTGAGTCGTTTATGACTGGCCTTATCTTGCCGCTCAAGTGCTCCTGTATTGACCGGCTCTGTTCACTCAAGTCACTTGGTTTTGAAACTGCATGCATTCACTGTTTATTTCTTTCACAGACGACATGCCATGTTGATGTGACGAAAATGAACAAACCCAAGATGGCATCAGAGAAGGGGTGAGTGATATATATTTTTTAAAGCACAATTTAATCCAAGCATAATGATTTCATTTGTCCTCTGTCACAAGCATCTGCTCTCTCTTACCGGCACGCTCTCTCAAGTGTGTTCTCATAGCCTTCAAACTCCAATGTAGCATCAGTGCTTGTTTGGGTCCTGTTATTTGTTTTTTTGTGGACAAAAGCTTCATGTTAAGAAGGTTAACATGGGAAATTGTGCAGACGTTTTTTTTTTGCTCTCGTCAGTATTTTATTTCCATTTGAACATTTATTATGTGAATTAGCTGTTAATGTTACAAGAAAAAATATTGCTATGTTACAAGAAAACTCATAGAATATTATAAAATAAAGTTGCAATATTATGAAAAATACTGTCTGAAACTATACGGAAATAAAGTGATAGTCTTACGAGGAGAAAAACGGCATTACGATAAAACAATGGTCTCAGTCTGTAATTTCACAAGAATAACCTTGTAATATGAGCAGGGTACGGTAGGTGGATTTCTCAGTGAAGCAGGTAAGCAGATGGCGAGGCGGGGGGGTCCGTTGGGGAAATGTAGGACTCAGAGCTACAGACCGTTGTTGGCCGAAGTGGGACTCATCTAGCAGTCTGTACTACTATTAAACCAAGTTGATTACTGATCATTTGCAGGTGTGATAGTGAGTGCCCTCCTTAAAGTACCCTACGCAGCCTGAAACAAAAAAAGCAACCAACAACAAGTAACTTGGCACAGGAAATTGGCCCGCCAAAATAAAAGAAAAACTCATGAGAAAGTCTGAATATTACGAGAATAAAGTCATCAAATGCAATATTACTTGAATAATTATGACATATCAATTTCCAATAAGAGAGTCAAATTGTAATATGAGAAAAAATATTTTCTGACTGTAAATTACATAAAGTTAATATTTCATACTGTATTGTTAGAATTAGTTGTACTAAATACAGAAAGAAAATGCATAGTATGTTTGAGTAAAAAAAAACAGTACAATGAAATAACATTTCAAGAAACAGTTGTAAATTTACGAGAATAAAGTAGTAATTTTAAATTTTAATACTCTGACCCTTGTATTTTTTTGTAAACATTTTTGCAAAAATAAATTCACAATATTACATGAAAAAACATAAGAATGCCATTGTATTTCAACTAAATTTGTAATATAATTAAAAAAAACATTACATTTGTAATATCACAAAAAATAACTTCACAAGAATCTCACAGAAACAACTTCATTTACAAGAAACATTTTTTTTTTCAAATGGGTATTTGTAATATTACAACAAATTTGAGAATTAAGTTTTTTTTTATGAGAATTCATTCATAACTAGGGGGGGGGGGGGAGTTGCAACATTCTGAAAATAAAGGGATAAAAACTCTTGATATTATGAGAATAACTATTTCCAGAATATTTGAATGAAAATAAAGAGTAATATGAGTAAATGTTATTTTTTTGTGTGGCCCTCATGCCCCTTCACGTGTAACTGATGTAATGTGTTTATTTGGGCATGTATTGAACCCTCGATGCGCTCGCTTGCTATTTCTTCTTGCGCTGTCCCCAGTGTGCACTCATCTCTGCTGTGTCTTTATAAGGACACGACGGAGAGCATTCAGCTCCGCCGGGTACAACTTTGATTTTCTTCTCCCACGTTTGCCTTTGATGTACCAACCAGCAACCTTTCACCCCGCTCGTCCATCTGTCCAAAAGGGTTCACCCTAAACTCGCTGAAATCGTCAGCCAAAGTCCACAATGCACACTCTGTTTTGTTAGTTCTATAAATACCACTCGCATATTTGATATTGTCAAAATATGGCTTGTTTTAGATGCAGCCTTGCTATGTATGAATCATCCCCTCATGAGGATCGTAATTCAGGCTTTTGTTGAATCTCTGCGAAAGCCGTTGATTTATGTCCTCTTTTAAGTGTCATTTTGCAGGCTGTTCTGTCTTTGAACTGAACAGGGTTAAACTAATAGAACCAATAGGAGTCTAAATGGCTCGCCTTAGATGACCCTGATGTATCCCAACGGACATCTTTGGGTTGTTTTTCCCAAACATTCCAATACACAAATGAGCGATTGAAAGCATTTGCATTGTTGTGTCTCTTTTCTACTTTACAGTGCATGTTTAGGGCAGTTGTTTTTACACAAAACTCAAACTAGTACAAAGGGGAACTCTAAAAACGACACCACATTGAATACATCTCATTGAGCGGCGAATGCTTGACAATGTAGCAGATTTGAGGGTTTTCGTCAGGTCGCGAAAGGTCGCAAACATGTTCACAAACAGTTCTTACTTGTCGCAAACATTTTGCGGTTTGCAATTTTATTGACGGTTGTTGCGCTTGTTGCTCTCGCAGTGTTCCCAGTAACTCCAGGGTGCAGATCCTGCTAGCCCAGCTGGAGAAGATGACCGGAGACTCCATGGTGAGAGATCCCGAATTGGCGCGGCAGCTCACCTCCAAGCTCCTGCATCTCGTACAGACGCAGGGTGAGCGCTCCGAATGATAAATCTATAAACATCATGATTTCTGTAAACACAAAGCGCCAGTGGACTTCTAAATTGCAGAACATGATTGAGTGCTGTAGTGTGCTTTACAAAAATAATTACATGCATATATTGTATTTAAACACATGACATGCATCGTTTTATGAACATCGCAAGTCAATGTAAAATGAAATCCAATTGACACAATGTGAGATTGTTTCAACTTTTTCCACCTGGATGTGATGTACGTGTGACATTATAGTGAAGTGTCATACATGCAGAGGACGATTAAGGCATGGCCAATGCCAGAACTGAATAGCAAGTAAAACATGTGCAACCTGAGCTACTGGTTTCGCTTCAGCAAACGTGAATGAAGGTGTGGATTTGGTTCTATTATGTAGCCACCTTTTTGAGACTTATGTATAGGTGGATACCACCCTAATTGTTGACACAGTCTTAAAACTACACAAATAGTGTACATAGCCTTAAATAGTGTATGTTGTTTTAAGTGATGGTTATATACTGGAATAGTCCGCTATAATTGTGTACTCGAGCTTAAAATAGTGAGCGTACTACCTACTGTACTACCGCTGCTATCTACTGACCTCTAGTGGCAAATACTTTGCAGTACAATACATTGCACTAATACAGCAGGATTTTTTGTTATCCATTTTGGATCCCTATCCGAAGTTTGCGGGAAAAGTGACATACGTTAATGCTACAGTTTTTCCAAATTAAAACACAAATAAAAAAACTCAACAAAATTATCCAAATTGTTATAAAGAATTCAAAACAACATCGGCATGCTGGATGAGTGTTTAGCACATCTGCCTCACAGCCTTCCTGTTTCGAGTGTGCCATGTGTTTGCGTGGGGTTTCTCTTCTAGGTACTCCGGCTTTTCGTCCCACATTCCAAAAACTTGATGACTCTAAATTGTCCTGTGCCCTGCGATTGGCTGGCAACCTTTTCTGGGTGTACATCGTCACTGCCTCTTGCCCAGAGTCAACTGGGATAGACACCAGCTCAGCCACAATCCTCATGAGGATAAGCGCGATAGAAAATGAATGGGTGAATTTAAATAAAATGCAAATAAAGATACATAATTGTAATGTAGCGGAAATCTCCATGGTGACATCACCAAAAGAAAACGGTAAATAAAAAGCAAAATATACTTGGTGAAAATCGTGCTGTAATTAACTGACTGAGCTGAAGTCATGCATAATGTCACACATAATGACGAGTTTAAACATTTTTGTGTATTCAGGGGAATTTTCCTTAAAAATTGTTCAGCCTTAGGGGTTGATGTTTGAATAATATAACTCATTTTTTCTTTTTTTTCTTTTCTTTTTTCCTGATAATAATAATACAAATGACTAAAATGTATATAGGGATGGGCGAGTATCAGTATCAGGCCGTTTCCTGGCCTTATTTTAAGTTATCAGTACTTGTAACTTGGCAATAGCCAGATTAACAATTGTGATTCACTCAAGGGAGTTCACATTCACATATCATTCACATATCAATCTGGGACTGCTCCACGGGGATTTGCTCGGGAAAGGCGGGACATTCTAGAAGTACGATACTTCAAGCTGATTGGACGGCATCTTGTACACGTTTGTTCTGACCAATCATGGATGAAACTGTCGTCTTCGATCTCGTTTTAGGAAAAAACAAAAGCACCAACATCTTTACCAGATAAAAATGCACGAAGCGCCTCTCACCTCTTGCTTGGTGAGTAATTCTGCGAGAACAGAATTAATTGCAGCGCCCATTCATCTGTTAGGTTTGTTTGTTTCCCCCGGCGTTAGCGCTTCCTGGTTTCGTCACAGCTTCATGTCCCGCCCTAAACAACGCCTGATTGGTCCGACCTAAAAAAGGTCTGTTGCGAATGGATCAGCGGGAGCAGTGCAAGATGGATTCTTGTAGTGTTTGTGAACAAATATCGCGAGAATTCAGCTTGCTGGCAAGGTTATAGTACTTGTGACGGTGGCCGATACTGGTATCGGTATAGGTATTGGCCCTCTTTGGCCATTTTGTGATCATGAACTAGAAATTAGAAATAGAAGAACAAAAAAGTGCCAGTAATTTCATACAATTTCAGCGAAATGATCTATATTGGAAATTTCTTTAAAATTATCTGTCATTGGTTTTCTTGGGAACATTTTATTTATCAAAATTATAAAATGGATGGAAAAAGTGGTATCGAACATCCCTAATATATAGGAAGGGCCAAGGGACTCCCTTAAATGATTCAATTATTGTATATTTTGGTAAATTTGATCAATTACTACATTATTAGTCTTGTTTATGTGCCTAAAAAAAGGATAAAAACAAAAAGAAAATCAAAAGCTGCTGCTAAGTTCTTGAATGTGTTCGACCGTCGCATTTTGAGCCCTGCAGGCCACCATCGCACCTCTCACTTTTCTTCAGCATCGTCATACCTCCCTTTCCATGGCGAATGGGTGCAGTGGAATGTCTTATGTCTGTCACCCCCATTCATGCACCCCCCTCCCCTCCCCAAATCTGTCAGCTGTTCTGCTCATCTGCACTACACGTACACACATGCACATTCACACACATTCACGCACAAAGAGCAACACCCTCCCTGCAGGGTGTGTGACGCGGGTACCAATCTGTCTGGCGGTAACTGTAAACCCTGGGCAGGAATTTGGTGTCCTTGGGTTTCATGTTTAAAGTGTGCGAGGCTCAGAGGGCAAGAACAAGGGTGGCGGTGGGCATTGCCAGTAGGGATTTTTTTTTTAAGTGGAACGTCTCATGTGTCTTAAGAGGCACATTACTCAAGTTGTTTCTCATTTTATGGCCCGCCTCCTGCTCCTCAAATGTGTGAGGTTCTGTTTTCATTTTCCTGTAGCAACGTGTGGTTTATTTTGTGCGGCCGTGAGATTGCCTCGGGCATAGTGTTCTGCGCACAGTGTCAGCACACGCTGCTTTTGGGAATACAATTAGCAACATAAAGTGTATGAGAACCTGTAAATGGAGCAGCGCTACACCAGGAAGTACTGCAGCGACCGGCCTGACTATCCAGGTAAAGCTAGATTTAAATGTTCAGATTGACTTATTCTACTTATACTTTGTGTGTAGGTAAAAAGGACGACGGGTGACAGTTGAAAATAAATACAATGCAATTAAAGTTGAAAATAATACAAAATTGGTTACTGGATTTTTTTGGGGGGGAGGGGGGGGGGTACAACCTAACAATAAAGATCCATGTAAAAAATGCCTTTACTCACACTCTTATGTTTCTTACTGTGGTTAGAAGTGGTGTTGAACTGCACTGCATCAAACTGATTGGAGTGGAAATATCGAAGTAGATGCCATATGATGCGGTGCTACACCGCTGCAAACTAAACCATGATAATAAACATTTTAGTTTCTTGTGCGTGTATGTGAGCACTCCTCCCTTGATTTTGACAACTTTTTATTTTATTTTTTAAATTTTTTATCCATGACAGAAATGCTTCAAAAGGTCAATGCTTGGAGCCTGCAAGTGTTTCCACACATACATAGTTGTGGTCCTGGTTGTTAATGAGGCTTTCACATACTTTGCGGTGCACAGCCCTTTGGTAAATGTAATATCAGACTGTGTTGTTCATCAAAGGGGCAAAGCTTCACACCTAAAGCCAAGTGCAATAGCCTAGTATGAAGGGGAAGCAATTACAAATGCAAAATGTAGCATGAAATAAATGTGTACATTAAATAATATTTTAAGCACATATTGTGGTTGGTTTTACTTTTACACCAACTTTTTTGTCTTCCAAAAGTATGATTGAAAATGTGTTTTATACGGATGAAAGTTGAACTTTTTGGCCACTATTACAATTATAGTGCACACACAAAACATGTTAAATATCAGAATGCACACAGTAGATATGGCTGGTTTAAATTCAGCTTCAACTGGACTCTTGATGGAAGTCCAGCCGAAGCCCAGCTTTGAGAACTCTAACAGAATGATGTCATCAAAGCAAAATGCTGGCTGTATTAGTTAGGGTGAATCCACAAATGTTCTCCCGAATGAATGAACACTTATCCCACTACTTTTGTGCAAATAATGTGTATCAAGCGAATGGAGGAAGCTATCCTGACATAGTGGCATGCTGTGATGACTGCAAAGTAACAAACACGGTAGATGGATGCACGGCTCCTGTATCCACATTGATTCATCTATAAATGTCAAAAAGCATATAGATGAGTTGGTTAAAAAATATCAAAACTTGTAGGGTTATTTTTCAAATTAAGACAATTGCTACCATTAGAGGCATTGCTATGCTTGTATTGATCACAGTTTTAGTCTCATTTGACCTATTGTGATATTATCTGGCATAATACTTAGCCTTCGTATACTGCCAAGTTACTCCATTTTGAAAAAAAAGAAGAAAAAAGCCATAAGATCAATATCCTGATCTAAATATAGTTATCCTGCAAACATACTCTTCCATAAATATGTTCTCCTAAAGTTTCCTGAATGTAATCTGTTTCACAAACTACGCACAATGTACAATGTGGTTCACAAGCTAAATACTCATTGGTGTAGACTTGTTCCACTTGTACTCTTCCTCTTATCTTAACTGTGACCTGCTTACCTTGCGTTGCAAGTTTTTGATAAATGACACGGAAATTAACCTAATTATGTCAGCGCAATGTCAAAATGTGTTAGGTGTTGGTGTGCTAGATCCCTGTTAATAAGCTTAGAGCTTCAGAAGGGAGTCCATTTTTCACAATGTAAATGACAACATTGTGGAAACAAACAAATGAACGGCTGTCTGCTGCTTGTCTTGCAGAGAAGACATCGAAGGAGGTGATGTCCAAGGGCGCCAGCGGCATGGATGTCATCCTGTCTTCGCTCGAGGTCAGTTGGCACCACTAGAAGCACGAGTCTGCCTGCTGGTCTGTTTGCCTCCCTAAATTGCTTAACTGTCTGCTGTAGAATATCTAACAAGCGCGAAGACCACTAAACAAAGGCAAACACTTGCTATAATTAACATGAATGCATTTTTTTTTTAAATGCAAGATGTTCAAGACTACTATTGATTTTATCAAGAGTACTTATTTATGATAATCTGACTCTTGACAGAGCACCCGGGACACCCAGACCACTATGAACATCCTGTCCATACTCAGTGAGCTGTTGACCTTGGGTGAGTAGAGATGGATGTTGGTGAGTTTTTCAGTGACTAGCCAGGGATCATCGGTTGCATAGAAAAAAAACATTAATGTGTGAAAACTGAACTGTGAATATGTTTGGGATTACTGAGCACAGTAAATTCTGTAGAGTAAATGTGACTCTATTTTGAGTGGGACTCAGTTTTAGAGTAGGCTAATATTTACACTTGGAAGAGAGTAAAATAAAAATTTGGGGGGGAAATTAATAAAAGTCACTCAAGGGTTGAGGAACTCACGACCTTCAGCTTGGGAGACTGCCACCTACCTCCTGAGCTATGCCCCTCCTTGTGTTTGCTTATCTCCAAGAGAAGACCAAAAACACCTTGGTCTCAGCCTGACACGAGCGATATAGTAACATACAGCAGGAGTTGCGTGGCTCAGGAAGTAGATGGGCTGTCTCCCAAGCTGAAGGGTCACAGGTTCATACCTCAAGCCTTAAGTGACTTTTATTTTTTTTCAATTCTTTATTTTACTCTCTTCTAAATGTAAATATTACTCTAAAACTGAGTCTACTTGGTCCCACTCTAAATAGAGTCAAATTTACTCTACAGAATTTACGTTGTACTTGTAATAGAAAATGAACTGTGCTTGAAGAAAATAAATCCGCTTTTGATAAACATTGCATATTATAAACTATTGCATGATTCCTGGTGGGATAAATTGTGATCCATTTCTTATACTTAAATGTTTTCTGCTAGTGGTTAAGTAGCAGCATTTTACACTAGGTTGCCCCATCTCCCTTAGCACCTTTTTTAAGGACTGCTTTTTACCATTGCTAGTTATTATTACGATTACCGGTGCATTGAAATTGCTTTAATTGCATTTGTCTTTTTACTGGTTTAGGCAAAGGACGCAGGGTGGGGGTCTTTGTCTCAAAAGGAGGAACAGCAGTGTTACTCCGCATTCTCATCAGCGCCAACAAAGAGTTTCAACCCAATGAGGAGCTCATGTTGCAGGTGCATTCCCTACTGGCAAAAGTGGGCCCAAAAGGTAGGACGTTTTGCAAATGCCATAAGGGGGATAATACGTTGCAGACGCACCTGCAATAGGTGAAAATCACTGAGATAGAGAGACCTTATACTTTTTTTTATTTATATAGTTGTACCCCTCCTACACAATTGAAACACATTTAAACATAAAAATACACATGTGTTTGTGCACAAAAACATGCAAGCATGATAAACTACGTACTGTTGTCTCTGTGTTAGATATGTGCCTTTAAGAGGCGGGGTCTGGTAGGGTGGTGTGTGACGGGGGCGTGTCTGAGCATGAGCTGTGGCTGACAGCATCTCTTGCTTGAGTGTGTTCATTGTATGCACTTGTTTTTGTAGCATTGAATAAACAGCTGAAAAATTGCATTGGCGATTGCAGCTCTCCTTTCCAACATGCGAGGGCATCACAGTAGGAAAGCATATTGTACTGTAAAATCCCATAAATATGACTGCTCTAAACTGCAGACAGACAAGTAGACTGCAATGTAGCGGCGCCATGCTCAGTGAACCATGATATTGCTGCGGACCAGTACATTGCACATGACGTAGGACTAGGTATTGCATTGTTGACCTTTAAACCATTGTGTGGGTGTATGTTTGTGTGTGTGTGTGTGTGTGTGTGTGTAGACAGGAAGTTGGGCGTCAAGGCACGTCTGACTGGCGCTCTGAACATCACAATAAACCTGATCAAGAAGAACCTCCAAAATATCAAGCTGCTACTGCCCTGCTTGCAGGTTATTAGGGTGTACTCATCCAACAGTAAGTCAATTACAACTTAGCTTAATTGTCATTCATTCTCCACCCAAAAATAATTAAAAAATTTGATTTTGTCTGTACTCTGTGAAGTTGTGAACGCCATATCCCTGGGCAAAAGCGGAGCTGTCGAGCTGATGTTCAAGATTGTGGCACCGTACAGCAAGAAGAACACGAGCCTGATCAAGTACGTATGTGCAAGACAACCAAATGAAACAACCAAATGTTTTGTTGCCTATTTCCAAAAGCGTGTTTGCAAATGAACATTTCTAATTCACATCCCCTCATAGAGTTTATCCCAAGCTCTTGTCAGAGCAGTATTAGCTAAAATTATACAGTTTTTAGCCCATGATCGTCATGGTAACAAAAACTGCTACTCCTTATTTGCATGAGACAGAACAGCCTAAATTGTGAAAAAAAAAGCATAATGTCTCCTTTAATAAACAAGAACCTAGCTGCATTTGTAATTATCTTCTCTGTTTGACTCTATAGGGTCTCTGTGGATGCACTGGTTGCCCTGCTTAAATCCAGTGAGTATTAATTATGCCGTGTTATTTCCTTGATTGATAATTAGGATAGAGGATCAAAACTGCTTCAAAATTGGTATAGGAAGAATTCAAGCCTAAATGCAATGACGTGGATACAAAAACAAGCAACAGCAATAAAACAATTGAAACAAAAATGGTCATTTGAAAGAATCAGCATGCAGACAAATGGGAGTGGAACTGAGATTAAAATCAGATACTAATTTGTTAAATGTCTTAACAGGGATGAAGACACAAAATATATGGACATTGATTAGTTTCCATTTTATATATATAAAAAAATACATGAAATACACAATACAATCATAACTTTTTAATTTCAAAACATTCGCTCTCGTACCAAACAACTCTCTTGCTGTTTGATTACTATAGTCAGCTCGTGTAGGCAGCTAACAAGTTGGTTCTGAATGAATTAAACAAGTGAAATCCATCATGCTGAGTACCCTTGTCAGTTGTAGCCATCAAATTTCATACTAAAATTGCTATGAAAAAAAGTGCCTTGAAAAAATGACGTCTTTTCAGATTTTTGTTGTTGGTTTTTTTGCATTTTTATCACAACTCCACACATCAAGGCAATTTTAATATCTCACAAGGACAACCTAAATACATTTAAAATGCACTTTTAAAATTTTGCACGGGGGCCATTTTTGCAATCTAAAAACGGTGGTTAACCACAGTTACTCATTCAACAAATGCAATGTAACAATTCAACAATGCAATGAATGCTCTTTCATGGCACTGTACTTTATTGTATCGTCTCGTCCTCCATCCAGGGACAAATGCTCGGCGGGCCGTGGAAGGCGGCTACGTACCCACCCTGCTCGCCCTCTACTTGGACTGGCACCGCAAAGACATGTGGCATCGTCATACGGTGATCCGCAAGGGACTGCTGAGCTGTCTGCGCAACGTCACCAACATCAAGCTGGGCAGGAGGGCGTTCACTAAAGCCGACGGCATGCGCATTCTGTACAGCGCTTCCTGTGTGAGTGAGAGATGTTGAATGAATGTAGGGCAAATATAACAAGTGTTTACTTCTTTCTGTCCCCTTTCTTTTATTCTACCCCTAGGTGGTATTGTGACCCGTTTTGGGCTTTTTGATGGTTCTGACCAAGCCATTTCAAAATAAAATACCGCCCACGGGAGAATGAAATACATTTTTGAATTGAATTAAATTGAATGTATTGGTTGATTGTAATGTGCATTCAAAAGTTCAGAGGGCAAATGAATTTAGCCTGCAAAAGTTATCCTGCATTTTAGCCCTGTACTGAAATGTCATCTTTTATTTTTGAGTAGTATTATTTCCACTATGGAATTTTTTCCAGGAGTGTCTCACAGTGCGCACCTTGGATCCTCTTGTCAACGCTTCAAGTCTCATCATGAGGAAGTGCTTCCCAAAGAACCGCCTGCCTCTACCTACCATCAAGTCGGCTTTCCAGTACCAGCTGGAGCACGTGCTGCCTTCAGGGCCGGTCGCACAGCTCTACAGCCAACTCCCTGAAGGTGAGAAAGCGCGTGCTAAAAACATCAAGGGGGCTCCGCATTGATTCCAACACTTCAATGCATGGACACACACGCGGGCGCACGCACACACACTCGAGTTATGTTTCTCACACACTGCTACACTTACAGGAAGAACACATGCTCAGCTCTCCAGCAAGCCCTTAAAGAAGGGTAAGACTATTCAAGACGAGCAGAGAATAACATTTGCCATTCGTCATGCCTGCATGAGTCACTAAACATCCATTATACATGTATCATGTAACTTGTTCCATGCTGTCTACGATTTTGTCTCGTTTTTTGTCACAACTAATTCTAATTTTAAGAAAATATTTTCTTAGGTTTTGAAACTTTAATTTGATTTAATTCAATTTGACCTGCAGCATAACAGGGTGGTTGATTTACATTTAACTGCCACTTATTCGACCAATAATATAATCTTAAAATACAAATACAAAGGTGATCGTGTTGCATTTATGTCCTTACTTCACTTGTCATGTTAGTGTAAAAAAGTGAACCACATAAAACATTGTTACTCTGAACAGCTGTAATAACAGGCATGATACATAATAGCAGTATTGGGACACCACTGGATTCTACTGCTTTGAATGCAAGTCTGCATACTTCCTGAATGTTCTATTAACACCCATTTTAAATGCTCCTTCTGTTCAAATAAAGGACATTTAGAGGACTTTACATGTTCCTATGTCAGGTTTTATAATTCACATTTATCAGTAATGAAAATATTCTTCTTCTTTTTTTTATTCTGAAGAATTTCAATACCACCATTTTACGCTCTCAGCTGCATTTGTATGCGTTTTACACTGGAGCAGCTGGCAGCTTTATAGCGGCTGCAGAGAACAAGGGACTTGGATGACCTGGTCAAGGACACCACTGATTCAATAAGTTCAGGCAATCAAGCCTGCGGCTACTAAAATTGGTTGGCGGAAACCAAATTGCTACTGGTATTAATTGGGTCAGGAGGACAGTGACATTACCGTTTTTCTGCTATTACCGGTACACTTGTCATTTTAGTCATCACCATTGTTATGTTCTTGAAGAAAATGTCCTCTTTCTTCAGAAAATGTTATCATTTCATCATGGCTGCATGCTCTGTGTTGAGAGACTTTCTGGTATGATTATCCCTCACAGGAATATGATATTTCCTCCAGGGAAAAAGGCAAGATGTTCTCATTTTAAGGGTAATAATTATGTGCTGTGTTCACGTGTCACCCACCAGTGGACGACGTGGTGGATGACAGTGACGATAACGACACAGAGGCAGACACGGAGAACGATACGGAGAACGAGGAAGATGAGAAGGATTGTCGCTCCCTGGTAACTCTCGCACTGTACGTATGTAAATGAATGTTTTTGCCGACACTATGCACTGTATGGCCTTTTAAACAGAACGACGACATTGAAAAGGATATAAACAAGCTGCACCCCCAGACGATCCCCAGCCGACCTTATGAAGAGTTAAGAATGTATGAGAAGTTTTTTGTGGAGCTGTCTCAAGACTTCCAGGTAGAGCAGAACAATTGTGAAAAAAGAATGCGCATAATGATTTGAAACAATATTGGACATAGTTTTGCATATTGATAACATACAACATACTGACTTGGAAAGCCTGTACTGAAATTACTGAAATTCCAATTGTAAAAAAAAACAAATTTAGCAGTAATAAATGTCATAATAATGCATATATTTGTGGAGAATGGGGTCAAGTTGTATTTTACAATGTTAAAAATGTGCCGAATTTTACAAGTTACTTCATGTTAAAGATTAAATCACTTTTAATATGAAAATAAAAATGCACTGAGCTGTCACCAACGTCTTACAAATGCAATTATGACATCTAGTGGCAGAAAAATGACCTCAACACAAATCAATATCGCACCCGTTTTTACAGTACAGTACATCTTTTTAATTTTAACTAAATTTGATTAATTATTATGAAATTACTGTATCAATGACTAAAAAATGCAGCCCTATTTCTATTTTAAAAAAAATCCACTTTTGGTAGCAAGAATATGAAAACTTAGAAACAATTTTTTATTGTTCATTTTATTTATTTTTATTTATTCAGATGTAAAATTTCCGATTAATTGTGAGTTAACTATTGAAGTCATGCAATTAATTAGTATTAAAAAAATGAATTGCCTGACACGCCTAATTGCAATATATGGCATTTGAAATAGGAGTTAACCAATTAATTGACGTATTTTTTATTCTCTTTAAATATTTAAATAAACACTATTATTATTTTACATTAATTCATACTTTGTAATTAGATAAATATTATTTTATTTGTTGAGGCAGACTATAAAGAAGCAATAAGTCTACAGTACGTAGCTTCCTAGAGCATGAACACAGGATGGGGAGCAACATTGTGGAGTGTTCACATGAGAGTAATATTATCCACATGTTTCTCCTCTCTAGGGTTTCAACTTTGAATCCACCACCACATCTTCATCGTCTCAATCCACTCAGCCCATTGTTGTGCCCACAGCTCAGGAGTTGTCCCCGAATCACGTCGCTCCACAGATGGCTCATCATGTCGGCGACTCTGCTTCCACTCCCACCCTTCATCCTTTACAGCTGGACACCAGCGACTTTGCCAAGGACCTCAAGAAAAAGTTGGAGGCACATAATCCACCCGTGGAGCAGGAACTGTCACAAGCGTCTGAATGCGTCACCTTAAATGCGGACGAGTTAGGAGTTAAACAAAAAAAATCTCCCATCAGCGCACCAAAGCACACGCCGTCGTCTCTGCATTTGGAAGGCATCACCATTCGCTGTTTAGCAGCAGCAGCAGGAGGAGGATCAGACTGCGGCTCGGAGGGTGCGGAGGATGAAAGCGGCGAAGGAGCCGTCCTGGAGGTGCCCGACACGGCTCAGCTTCTCCCGCTGCATGACCTGGACCTTTACGTGGAGATGGTGAAGGGGACAAAGTCTGTGCCGAAATACACCGAGGTGGCTTACCCGGACTACTTTGGACACGTGGCTCCCACATATAGAGAGCCTCTTCTGGAGAGGATGTACGGGGTGCAGAGGTGAGAAAACACAGTTGGTGAAAATCATTTAACAATTTGAATGTAAATGATGCAGTCCAGAGTAAATTCACTTAACAGTTACAACCCGCCCAAGAAGCATTAAAAAAAAAAAAAGGAGCCAAAGAGGAAGATAGAAGAGGAAGCCTGACGGTAGTCAAGCAGCACCCTCTGTTTTCTCAGACCCTCCCCCCCCCAAAAAAAGGAAGGTGTAGGGGGGAAAAATAGCCCTGGACTTTGTTCCTATCCTTCTGTAAGGGAAGAGTGCAAAATTAATTTTGATTATTATTATTTTTTTTAATCATCATGGAGACTAGGGACGAAGCTAGTATCAAGTCTTAAAGTCAGCACAAATTGCTAGCACCCACAAAACACACACACACACACCAATTCAAATGTATTTTCACTCCTGGCGGCAGCACTTCATCACCAAGCTGCTGAATCACTTTTGTCAATTAGTGTGCAGGGTCCTTGCTTGTGGCACATACAGCAAACACATCAATTAACTTGTTTAATTTCACACTTGCTAGGTAGGCAGGCACTCCAGAAGCCCAGCTATTTCTTTAGAAGTCATTTAAAATTTCAAGTCAAGTACAATCTATTCTATTGGTTTGTTGAAACTATTTAATATACTGTGATATGGACAGAGCCCTGCTGTGATTTTGTCAATGCCAAACCGTAACGATGAGGGGGTTTACTCTCGTCCTGAAAATGCAATAAAGCTTCTAAATTAGCTCATGTAACCATGCAGGTCTAAGATATTCCAGGATATCGAGAGGTTGATTCACCCAAACGACATCATGGATAAAGTCGTTTACGACCTCGACATTTCCAAGTATGTTTTTAATTTTTCACCTGGTATCTTTTTTTTAGTTACTTCATGAGTTACTGTTATTTTTCTTGCAGTTATCCCGTGGTAGGCAATAGCGAGTCGCTGAGGTTCAACTCTCAGTTTGAGTCCGGCAACCTTCGGAAGGCCATTCAGATCAGAAGGTAAGCATGCAAATTTGTTATCATTGTGACGACAAGGTGTTCTGTTCAGTCAGTACGTGATATAATTATTGTGCACAGGTACGAATACGACCTGATTCTGAACTCGGACATCAACAGCAACCACCACCATCAGTGGTTCTACTTTGAGGTGAGCGGAATGCGCGTGGGAGTCACGTACCGCTTCAACATCATCAACTGTGAGAAGTCCAACAGCCAATTCAACTATGGTGAGATTGCTGCTGCACCTTGCTCGCTATGAAATAAAGTTAAAGTACTAAATGTGTTATGTAGTATATACAGTGGTGCCTTGAAAGTCGAGGTTAATTTGTTCCATGACCACGCTTCTAGCTCAAAGCCATCAGACCTCAAATGAATGAAAATACCACAAATCCATTATAGCCTCCAAAAAAACACATACACGTTTTGTAATGTGTTTTTCAATAGGAAAAATAGCACTATAATATTGCACTTTATAAAAAACAAGCAATAATGAAGTGGGTTGAGTTGGATTCACTGCCATCATGCAGCGCTCGCTCGTATGTCCTTTTTTTTTTGCTTGCAAGTTGAAGCAAAAAATTGACCAAACAAAGGCTCGTATCTTGAAAGGCTGTAAAGTTACGCCACTCGCATCTCAAAGTACCACTGTGTATGCAGTGTGTGTCTGTGTATGTTAATGTCTGTGTGTTTGTTTAGGCATGCAGGTGCTGATGTACTCTGTTCAAGAGGCCATCAGTGGCAGGCCTCGCTGGGTCAGAACAGGAACAGACATCAGTTACTATAAGTAGGTCGGATTCATATAAAACAAGAATACAGTGACATCAATCAGTATGCTTGTTGGCCACAACTTGAGGTACACTTGCACGATCGAGTAAGACTAAATACAAGAGCTGCCTTTTTTCTCATAGTGGACTATATTTGCCCGAAAAAATTCCTATTTTATTCACATAAAATATTTTTTCAAGGAATATTACAACTTCATTTGACCCAAAATTCCAACTTTATAAAATATTTTTTCAAGGAATATTACAACTTCATTTGACCCAAAATTCCAACTTTATTATCAGATGACCCCTCCCACCCCCTTCCTTTTGACAATAATGATGGTCACATATGATTCTTGATTTGTTATTTCTTGTAATGTCACACTACCTATTGTCACAAAATAGTGACTCTTTTTTTTTTTTTTTTTTTTACATATTTTTTTCCTTGTAAAATTCTGTCTATTTTTTTTATTGCAACAACTTAATTCTTGGTAAAATATGTTTTTTTTCCTAATGTCATTGTTACTGTAGGTGACCTAAATTCTGACTTAATTCACATAAATTGATAAATTCTATTTAGCAATATTCCAACTTTATTTTTTGTGAAGTTACTTTAAAGCTTAATTAAAGTTAAAGTAAAGGTAAAGTTATTTTCTCCTCTTAAAATATTTTGTTTCCATAATATGACTGCATTTTCCCTAAACTTATTTTTTTTAATTACAATATGTTTTTGTAATATTACAACTGTACCTTGATCACATAAAATTACACAAACTTTCAAAATTTAAAACTTTTTTTGATTTTATTCTCTTGTGGTATGCAACTCCATTTAGGTCAGATGACAAGGTTTTTTTTGTTTTCCCTTTTGTATTACAATATTATGATTTTATTTGTGCTAAAATTGCAACTTTTTCACTCTACTTTCTTTCATAGGAGATAAAAAGGATTCATTGTTTAAAAACAATGATTTTTTGCTACAGTTTTTAACAATTTTTATTTTATTTTTTTCCTTCAGGAACCATTTTGCTCGGAGTTCCATCGCAACTGGTGGTCAGAAAGGGAAGTCCTACTACACAATGACCTTCAGCACCACTTTCAGCCAAAAGGATGATGTGTGCTACTTCTCCTACCACTACCCGTACACGTATTCCTCTCTTAAGGTACATATGATTGCAGATGGCCTCGTGTTGGCGTAATATTTAGGAAATGAAATGCAAATGAGTTGCGTTGTATATTGCCAGATGCACTTGTCAAAGCTAGAGGCTAGGAAGGCGCCCGATATTTACCTGCGGCAGGATGTCCTGTGCGAGACGCTGGGGGGGAACAGTTGCCCGCTCCTCACCCTCACCGCCATGCCAGTGTCCAACTCCAGTGATCACATCTGCCAGTTTAGTGAGTCAACCTAGCAAACCTTGTTTCTCCTCTTGAGCAATAGCAACATAACAAGTTGTCTGTTTTGGTCTTTGGTCATATACGATTAGACATTTTTGTCATAATATTCCGACTGTATTTGTCCTAATATTACAACTTTATTCCCATCAATTTACACTTTTTTATGTTTGTCCTAAAAATTCTGACCCTTCTCCTAATATTACAACTTGTTCTACAATTAGCTCTTTATTCACTTAAATTATGATTTTTGTTCTTGTAGTATTACAACTTTATTCACATACAATTAACTGTATTTGTCCTAAAATGAAATTCAAAAAAATTCCTCCATGTAATATTGTTCTCTTAAAATCATCCACATTTTATTATAGTCCACATTTATTCATACTAATATTATAAGTTTGTTTCTGAATTCTTTGTCCTAAAATTCCGACTATATTGCTCTTCAAATTACAAGTTTATTCCCATGAATTTACAACTTTTTATATTTGTCCTAAAATGACAATGTTAGTTACAAAAATTAGGAATTAAAAAAAATCCCCCATGTAATATTGTTCTCTTATAATCATTCACAAAATCATCCACATTTATTCATACTAAAATTATGTTTGTTTACGTGAAATTCGCCCTGAAATTACACCTTTGGTCAAATTAAATTTTATTTATTTTTATTATGACAAATGTCATAATGACTTATGACTTTGAGTAAAATGTATTTTTCTAAATATAATGACAACATTTGTCAACAACTACAATTACCTTTTCATAATAGTATGACCAACATTTGGAAAAAAAAATGCATTCTCATGAAATTAAAATTAAAGTTTAAAAGTAAAAAAAAAAGATCTTCCCTCTCTGCAGGAAATCGTCCATTGATCTTCCTGTCAGCCAGAGTGCATCCTGGGGAAACCAATGCCAGCTGGGTGATGAAAGGGACGCTGGAGTTCCTGATGGGTACGAGCCTGCTGGCGGCCGCCCTGAGAGAGTCCTACATCTTCAAGATCGTGCCCATGCTCAACCCCGATGGCGTTGTCAATGGAAAGTGAGTGTGTGTACGTACTATAGGTGTGCAAAATGGAGACATTGAGCATTTGTTTTGTTTTAGTCATCGTTGTTCTCTGAGTGGGGAAGATTTGAATCGGCAGTGGCAGAACCCCGATCCTGAACTGCACCCGACCATCTACCACACCAAGAGCTTGCTGCAATACCTTGCGCACACGCAACGAGCACCACTGGTACCGCCTCTTATAGGATCAATGTGACGATATTATTTAGGGCAGCGTGTTTATGTTTAGTTAAGTGATGTGATTTGTGTGAGTTACGTGTACGTGTGTGTGCTCAGGTGTTCTGCGACTACCACGGCCACTCCAGAAAGAAGAACGTCTTCATGTACGGCTGCAGTTTGAAGGAAACAATATGGCAGTCCAACATCAGCGCGGCGTCCAGCGACATAGAAGAGGACCTCGCATACAGGGTCGGTTCACACACACTCCTAAC
This sequence comes from Leptonotus elevatus, assembly GCF_054856555.1. Lineage (NCBI taxonomy): Eukaryota > Metazoa > Chordata > Actinopteri > Syngnathiformes > Syngnathidae > Leptonotus > Leptonotus elevatus. The sequence continues at coordinate 13,251,632 of NC_141243.1, read as the reverse complement.
ACACACATTGGTCCGCTTCTCACTATTCCCGACGTTTTCAGGCTCTTCCAAAGATCCTCTCCCAGATTGCGCCGGCCTTCAGCATGGCCAGCTGCAGTTTCGTGGTGGAGCGCTCCAAGGAGTCGACAGCGCGCGTGGTCGTGTGGCGGGAGATTGGCGTGCAGCGCAGCTACACCATGGAGAGCACCGTATGCGGATGCGACCAGGGCAAATATAAGGTAAGGTCTTGTGACCGTGCCAAGTCGCATTTTATTTGTCATATATTTTATTAAATGGTTTGCTTCATTTTCCTGTTGCACAACTGCTAACAGTGAAGCTTCCACCAGGTGGTGCTGCAGCCCTTTTTATTGGGCCTGCTGCCTGCTTTAATCGACAGCCTGCCATGACAACAGAGGAACTGTTGTGATGGAAGGCTTTGGGCATTGAAAAGTTCCCCCGTTGTTTTGTGCGTGAAAGGCTTTGTCCAAGATGCAGGGTCCGACATTAAGCCTTTTTGGGTGGCAGTGGCCCTGTCAGAGGCTGTACGAGCCTCGTATAGACATGATGTCATCATAATTTTACATTATCATTAGCACCTTCATTATGTACAATTTTACAAATGGCTATGACTGCATACTAACCACACTAAAATCAAGGCAATTGCACAAATATTAATGCTTCAAACACAAAGTTTGGTAATAAAACAATAATTTCCATCAAGTCCAGGTTGTTTTGGTGATAAAAGTCATTTGGTCTTAAAAACAAAAAAACAAAGTAAACCTTTGGACATATTTTCAGCAGCTGACTAAGAAATTCGGTCTTGCCTGGTCGGGCTAGTGTCTGAAGATGAGTAGTAGCCCAACATAGTGGCATACTGGCCACGGGGCCACCATTAATGTGGAATCCTGAGATGTGAAGGAGCACACGAATCTGGCCCAGCATTGGCCTTCCTGCAGAGAAGGAACAAAAAGCGCTCTGTGAATGTGTGTGGTTGACTGTGCGCGTATTGTGTGTGTGTGTGACCACTTCTTTATGGAGACTTCAAGGACTCGTACAACAATGCACATTAATTTGTACTTCCTGTAATGGAATTGTGGTATATGAGCATGTATTGACAGCAAAACCTTTACATGCAATTGATCTTGTGATGAATTTATATCTGTGCAGGGTTTTCATATTGGCACCAGGGAGCTGGAAGAGATGGGAGCACAGTTCTGTGTGGCCCTTCTAAGGCTCAAGAGAATGACGGGGCTTCACAGCCATCAGCACCTGCTGGACCTGGAGAGCGACCTCAAAAGCGAGCTCATCGGGACGCAGCCTAAAGTAGTCAGGTTAGAAATGACGCTTCACTTGATTGCTTATAGAAATAACAAAACGAGACTTGAGGTGGTCAAAGTTGCTGAATACCATTGGAGAAGCCTGTTGTGGGCGAGTCGAGTCACATGACTTGGCCTCGAGTCAACTAAAGTCGCAAATGCTATGACGTGCGACCTGCTTCGCAAAAAGTTGACTTGACTTTGACTTGAACTCCATGACTTGACAAGTGTTTGCTTATTTATTTATTCATTCATTTATAAACAAATAAATATAGTATGTCTTTTGTTTTTGAAAGAAAAGTTATTATTTTTTGTGTCATGTAGCGATAGACCGATATGGCTTTTTCAAGACCGCTACCGATTATTAGTAGTCAAGGAGGACGATAACCGATATTTCAAGCCCATATTCATTTGCAGTAAAAGAGAAAATATTAATGTCAAAACTAAAAATGAAATGATTCTAATTTTAAACCCTATTGACAGCCTTGTTTATGAATTGTAACAAAAATTCAGCATGTGTTAAGCTAAATTCAATCTAAACAAGTAAATAGTTACCTAAAGTTTTCTACTGCAAATAAAGTTTTCCAAAATTTCTTTATTTTAACTTTTTCTTCTTCTTTTTTATTTTTATTAAAAGTTTAGGAAGTTCCCTGTGTCAGCATAATTTTTTATAAAGTGGAAATTTAAAGAGATCCATGAATGATAGGTTCCTTTATATTTCACTGTTCAACAAATGCATGCGAATGTAGCTAATTTGTTTTGTTTTTTTGTCAGGGTTTGTAATAGGTTTGAAAAGATCTTCGCAGACATGGAAAATTATGTCCGAAATGTCTTTGCGACAAGTAAAAACTGTTTGTGAACGTTTTACAAATCCTGATGAAAAACCCCAAATTTGCCCGGCCGATAATCGGTCTATCCCTAGTGTCAGGCATGCCACCATTCTGGCAAGGTCCACCTGTATGCCCTGGCCACAGACAAGGGTGGAAAAGTTGACATGGTTTGCTTGTTGAGCAGCTGTCACCAAAGATGAATACGTTCGGATTCAAGGGTTATCGTTTTGATGAAACTGTGAAAAAAGACAACAGCGACATGCAACGTTTGAAAATTGAAAATACGAGACAACATCTATGACATTTTACTTGACTTTGTCAGTTTCAGGTAAGCTAGCTAGCTTAGATCAAAGGGTTTGGCTTACCGATAACGGGTTAAACATCAAGTAAGCTTGATGTTGGTTAATATGCATTAAATTGGGAAGACAGCAGAGACATCCATAGATAGATCCATTTTGAGTACATTCCTGGTTGGCAACTTGTCACCTGTGCTGTACCTAACATTCAACACTTTCTTCCAAACAACAACAGACAACAAATTGTAACAACAAGCTATTTGTTTACGTAATCATATGGATGTTTATGTTTGCTGTCTCTGTTAAGACAGTTGATGGCTTTATTCGCCAAACCACTTAACGCTCACCCCCCCCCCCCCCCCCCATGAGCATCTTCCTCTGGCCTTCTCCCTCTCCTCTGCCCTCATATTGATAGTTGTTCATTCATCATTGATGCCTTTGATCATTAAGGGACTCGCAATGTTCACTCCTCGGAGATTGGATGCTCTCAGGCAGGCCGGCAAGCAGACCCTCTCGCCCGCCCATGCTAGCACTTAGCATTTAATAGGTCGTCATTGCAATGATATTGTGGCCATTGGGAGTGTCTGCCAGTTTGTAAAAGGCAAGATACGGTCAGCGTGTGTGTGCGTGGATGTAAATGATGATGCACATGTAGAATGGAGGAAAGAGCTATTGGAACCCAAAGAAAAGGACATTTCCTGTTCACTCGCAACTCTCATCACCATTACACGCACGCATTTACAGTGCGCCATTTGTGTGTCTGTCTCCCACTTGTACGGGCACGACACTGGAGAGACGGCCCGTGATGGACCGTCTCCTCGGGATCGCATTTCAGACCATTAACACCATTAAAAAGCCACTAAAGCCACTAAAACCTCAAAAGATGCTGCAGGCGTTTAAGCAGTGGGACCCACGGGCAATGGGAGAAAGAAATACTTTTTTTGTAACAATGGATAAACATATTCAAATCTTATGCATTTAAAAGCTTTAGAGGCCATTTAATAATATGCAATGGCTTTTTAGTTTTCTATATGAAGACAAAATCACAGGAGCTCAAATTAATGCATATTTTATTTTTTTCCTGTTACATTTGGACTGAAAGTCACTCTGGAGTATTAGTCGCGCCAGTCAAAAATGCATCATAAAAAAGAAAAAACATACAAGTTACACTGCACTGTGAGACCAAGAAAAGTGCAGCTCGAACTCGCACTCCAAATCCCTAATCGTGCTGACGGCAACCACCGAGTTCCGGTTGGATTTGAAACTTACACTACTAACTACAGAAAAAAAAATTTTTTTTAAAGGGCTTACCTTAACTAATATCCTGTGTCGAGTGGTAACGGATCAGAATTTTTGTGGATTAAATTGATCATAAATCATTGAATATTATCGCACACTCTCCGTAATGCACCAAAAGTATTTGCCAACTGCCGAAAGAAAGTTGAAGAAAAAAATGGAGGAACAAAAATAGTAGTAGTAATAGTAGTCATGGCAACTAATGTATGCTATTAGTTTGCAGCACGGATTTACAATTTACGGCACCAAAAGCCGAAATAAACAACCAGCATTCTACCTTGGCCACAATCTAACGCGGGATTATAGTTGAGGTAAGCCTTTTTTTAAATATAATAATAAAAATTGATGGAGTAATTTCTGGACTAAAGGTGCGGCTTATCCATCAGATCACAAGGGGGCGCACTATAAAGGAAACAAAACAAACTAAGTGAACCTAAATACGGTAGGAGAGACAGAACGAGAATGAGATCATTTGCACCCTCATTAAGGAAAATAAAGTAGCGGGAACCCGGTGTGGTAACATTAAAAACACCTGTGGCTTATATGTGTAGTATTCCCCAAATTTAGCTAGCGCGGCTTATAGTCAGGTGTGCCTTGTAGTCCCGAAATTACTGTATATAAAAAGTTAATAATAAAATATATTTTTTTTAAAAAGGGATTATTTTTTTGGCCATTTTAAACTAAAAAGAAAACTTTTACCGTAGCTAGAAATTTTGGATCTAACTGGAACCCGTTCTCTGCCGTCTACATGATTAGGGAACAGGGATTTTGAGTGTGAGTCTGAGCAAAGTCACACCTGAGTATAAGTCACAGAACCAGCCAAATATGAAAAAGGAAAAATACGGTACTTAATTGTTAAACAAGGATGTTGTATTTAACATAGAATAGTTGCTACACAAAATAGTAACGAATGTGCCTCTTTTTTTTGTCCCCGTCAATTTTTTTTATGCCAGTTAAATACTCTTTGATTTAATGGCAGAGAGAGCGAAAAATGTTTTGGATTTTTTTTTTTGTGTGTGTGCATGTTTTTGTATTTCAGTTCATTTCAATGCGGGAAATGGATTTGACATACAGAAAACTAAGTACCACTATATACCTTTTATGACATTTTGTTTGTTGGTGTGCCGAGAAATTTTCAGATTTTAAATATGAGCCTTAGCTCGATAAAACTTGGGAAACACTGCTTGCGTAAACTAGTAACCTGATGATGTGGCATGTGTGTTTGTGTGGCCAGCAGCTGCCCCACCACCTACGTGATGGACGATGATGAGCCGTCCTTCCTGGAGGCGGTGGATTACAGCGCTGAGAGCAACGACGAGGACACCGAGGTGGATCTGGAGGCCGCCGCCGCCGCCACAGACGCCGGCGACATTGGCAATGCCGAAGTCCTGGAGCAGCTGTCGGACTCAGAGAACAATCACGACGCTTGGAAATCTGAGCCTGTCTCCAGCAGCCAATGACTGTTTTTTTCTAATCTATTTATTTATTTATAATTTTCATTTTTTTTGTTTTTTTAAAGCAGAGTTTCAATTCCAAAAACAATGAAGGTAACCACACACGCATCTTCCGATCTATACTACCTGTTGCCATCTCTTGGTCTGGAAGGCTGGATTTACACTGCAAGTGCCCAATTCCCAATTTACATGCATTTGACTGCTTTCCTCCGTTTACCTTTACTGAATACAAAAATGCACGTAAGCAAGTGTCACCATAGGGCAGCGACCACAATAATAAAATAAATAATACAAATGTTAAAGGTTGCATAGACTTGAGTTGGTTTGGACTGACTAAATATAGGTAACATTACCAAGTGTTCTTAATTGGTCTCACCCCACATTTCCAATGAAATGATGTTTGTTGGTAAAAAAAAATTTAAATCACAAAATCCTGGCATTTGAACAGGGGTGTGTAGACTTTTTATATACACAGTACATTCTTTTTTATTCTTCATTTTTCTATATGTATCGTATTTTTATAATTTTTTTATCACATAAAAATTATGTCTGCCGTTAATGCTTTATTTGTCCTAAAAAAATACTTATTCATTAAAAAATATAATTTTAGTAATGTGAAATTATCACTTTTTCTTGTATTTGATTATGGAAAATTCCAACTTTTTTTTTGCAATATTCCAACTTGATTTGTCCTAAATTTATGGTATTAGTCCCACAAAATTATAGATTTTTTTTCTCATAATATCACAACTTAATTTGTTCTTAAAATAAGATCAAATAAGAAATGTCACATTTATTAAATGTGTAGTTACATATGTACATTTGTAAAAGATTAATAAAAACAAGACAGTAAACCATAGCTCCGCAAAATTAAAATACCACAAAGTTAAATTCCATGTAAAAAAAAATTAGATTGTAGAATTATTAATTTTTTTAGATTAATATGCCAAAAAAAGCCTTTGAAAACATAAATAAGTCATCTTTTATTGTTCATGTTTTTAGCATAACATAATGTGCATAACTGTATACTTTAATACATAAAAATAAAATAAGGTAAATTTTTTAATTCCACAAAATTAATGACATAAAATTATTGTGTCGAAATTTCACATCTCAAAATTCGGATTTTGTTTTTTCAAAGATTGATTTACCAAAATTGTTTTCATTTTATTTTATTTATTTTTGTAAAACAACACAAAATTGATAAACGCAAATGAAATGAATGCAAAATTTATAATGCCACTTTTTTTCCTTTTCTTTTTTTTTTTACTTTAACCCACACTGCACTCGCTTGACACATGTAGTGTAAATCCAGCCCTTAAGCATAAACCTCCGCAACCGTGGAGTTGTAGGATGGTGGGTCTGTTTGAGCCGCCGCTGTTTGGTGCAACACTTAAGACAATCCTCGGGAAATGGGCGTGCAAATGGGAGCAGTCACGCACACTACAGATCATTTCTTGGAACTCCTCATGAATTTCCCTCCATAATGACCCTGGGGTGGCATCGGAGGCTCACGCGGGCCTCCGTGTTGACACGAAAACTACCCTCCCTCCATCAAAACCAAGACACCTGCCTTCTCACGCTCACCCTGCACTTTAACTTGTTTACTCCCCACTTCCTGTCTTAAAACGAGCTCTGCTGGAAACCTCACTACTGAATTCAAGTGTTCCCCGTGTGGAAGGACGCTTGACTACACTTGACCTCGCAAGCACCCCTTTGCCCCCTTTAAGTGCAATGCACATACAGCGGAACCTCGAAAGTGGAACACCTCTTCAGTCGTAAAATTCGGAATTCCACCAGAAATGTGTGAGATCTCAGTTCAGTGAGCTTAACGAGACAGTCAGGCAGTGGTAGCACTAAGGCGTTTTTTGGTCACTTCGGGCGCACATTTTAAGGGGTTTTTGAATTATTGCTATTTGCAATCCATTTTCTCTAGTGCAGTTGCAGGGCACACATATAGACAGACAACCATTCACACTTTAGTCAGTGACTTATCTAAAATGTTAAAATCAAAATATAAATAGGTAATGCTCTGTTATAAAATAAAAACAATAATTTAATAAAATATTTCGTCATGTTTAATGCCATAATCATATTTTCACATCAAAATTTACCTGAATTTTTCAAATTAGAATTTCTTGTTATTTTAAACGATGATCATGTTTTTTTAATTTGTTTGTCCATCCATTTTTTTTCTAGTCATAATGTCTTATATACTCATTTATAAGAATATAATTGTTTACATATTATTTTCAAATATTTTGTATATAAGTTTTTATAAGCATAAATTTCAACCTTAAAAAATATTTTTTTTCACAACACAATTGTTTGTCATAATTAATGCCATAATTATATTTTCACATCAAAATGTGTCTGAATTTTTACAATTATAATTTCATGTTATTTAAAATAATGGTGTGGATCATATTTTTGTCTTATTAGTCTAGTCTTATTTTTTCCAGTCAGAATTTCGTATATACTAATTTATTAAGAATAGAATAGAATCTAATCTAATAGAATAGAATTGTTTACATATTATTTTCAGTAATATTTTTACAAACCATTTTTCACATCGCAATTGACTCCGTCCTCAATTTAAGTCATATTTGTTCAGATCATTTTAATAATAATTTTATGAATCATATTTTTGTCCTAACATTTCGAGCCATTTTTTGAAAATTATTTCTTTTTTTTCACGTCTCTTTTTTTTCTTAATCCTTAAAATTACATTTGTTCAATAATATTAAAAAATTGGAACCCTTTTTTTCCCCAGACTCGCTACTTTTTCACTCGTATGACTGCTAAAAAAAAAGTTTTTTTTTTTTTTGGGCCCTCGTCATTTGTTGTTGAATTTTAAGCGACGACAACACATGATACAATACACTGGCCACGCCGTCCATAAATAATCAATGATGGCCACAGTTGGACCCTGGCACAGTTGAATTTTGTCGAAAAACTGCATTGAAACACCCAACAAATACGAGGTTCCCGCTTCAAGGTTCCACTGTTTGCCCTTGTGCCGGTTACCTACCAAAAACAAACGTACTTATGACACAAAATGTTGAATGTTCACAAAGACGCATTCGTAAATATCCTGCTTAGATGGACCAGAAGCTGCATAGAACACACTTGTGATGTTTGTACCTTTCTATTTACCCGCTGTATCCATGTATGTGTGCAAGATGGTGCTTTTGTGTATTGACAGTCCAGCTATAGGCTAGCAGTCGTGTTTTCTTTTCCACTTGTTGCTTTTTACCAAGATATTAATGGGGTATTATCCGAGATGCAATCTGTGTGTATGTATATGAGGCATCTGAGCATGGGAGTGCCTAAGTGTGTGCGTGTGTGTGTACAGTTTTTATTTTTTTTAAGTTACTCCATTATTCAGCCGCACTAATGCTTTGCTACTGTGTTCCCTCTCTATTTGATTAGGCCCCCCTCACTCTCGCCATTTTCTCCCTCCATCAAAAACCTCTCCATTCTTTTTTTCTTTTTTTAAACTTGCATTTTGTTTCACTCACGAGCATCTTAACGCTGTGTGTGTACGTGTACTTGTATGTACTGTGTGTGCGTGTGTGTGTCTGATTGTGAAACAAATGGATTTTTTTTTTCTGCGCACAAAAGCAGTCAAGAAGAGGCCAGAAATAAAATGTTAACGAGATCAATTGTGACTCAGTACTTTTCTTGTCTAAGTTTGTGTGTGTGCGTGCGTGTGTGTGTGTTTGCTGCAGGGTTATTATAGATTTGGGAATTTTTCATTTTTGTTTTTTAAAATTTGGTTAGTTTTAACTCATTCACTGCCATTGACGGCTATAGACGTCAAAAATTAATTTGAACTATTTCTACTAGTTTAACATTTTTTCCACTTTTGTCAACTAGAGTATGAAAACCTATGATTTTTTAACGTGCATTTAGAACAGATATAACATTTGTGATTAATCGTGAGTTAACTACTGAAGTCATGCGATTAATTACGATTAAAAAAAATGTATCTAATTTTTAATAATCTTTTTTTTTTTTTTTTTTTTTTTCTTTTTTTTTTTCTTTTAAGAGCTCAGTATTGTTCATTCGGAAATGTCATCATCATTGCTCTTTTTTTTTTTTTTTTTTTTTTTTTTTTTTAAATATATATATATATATATATATACACATATATACATACATATATACATATATACATACATACATACATACCTTTTTTTTTTTTTTTGTGTGTGTGGGTGAGTATGTGTGTGTGCGTGCGTGCGTGCGTGTGTTTGTTAGCTCACCAGAAAACCTATTAGAAAAAAAAATCTTATACCGTTCACCTAAATCGAACACCAGGAGACCCGAGGGGACCGAAGAAAACCAAGGAAGGTGAAATCCAGCACCGACCAGACACCCCCCACCAGAACTCCTCCCCAGCCCAAGAAACATCCAGACCCCAACAAATCCAAAAAACATAAAGTCAGGGAGGCCTCAAGAGACCAACGGAGAGACCGAGAAAAGGAAGGAAGGACAGACGAAGCCGCGTGAGATCCGAGACACCAGCCTCCACCGATTCAATAACCTGAGGAGGAAACAGATTGTGTCTGAGTTTCGGTAGATGCTGGTGTGGTGGATCTGGCATGCATGAAAATCTCCACCAAAGAGGGGAGCCGTCGACCCCCGCCGGAACAGAGCAAGCGCAACACCTCAGGGCCCCCCAGGCCGCGGCAGCGCCAAAGGACGACCCCCGGGCCCCACCAGGGCCACCGGCCGGAGAGCAAACCCAGGAGCAGGAGCGCCCCCCGCCCCAACACGGCCCGCGCCCCCGGCCCAACGCAGCAGGACGGGGCACTGCAGGCCCACCAGGCACCCCACCGGCCCCCAACCCCCGCCCCCCCACCACCCCCCGCCCCCCATCCACCCCCCGCCACCCACCCCAACCCAGCCCCAGCCGCCCCCATGCCCCCAATCCCCCAGACACCCCCCACCCCCAGCACGCCCCCACCCCGCAACCCCCACCACCGCCCCCCCCAACAAAGCCGCCCCCCCCCCCCGACCCCACCCCGACCAACCGGCAGCCCCCCAACCCCCGACCCCCAGCCCCCGGGGACCACCCGCACCCAGGCACCGGCGCCGAAGAGGGGCCGGACAGCGGAGCGGAGAGGGCAGCCGCGCCCACCCCACCCCCCGCCGTGTGGAAGGACGGAACACCGGGGGCAGAAGGGGGAGATGGGGGCACCGGAGGGCGGCCGACACCCCCGAACCCCAGGCCCAGCGGGGGAAGGCCCCGGTCGTCACCCCAGCGTTCTTTGTGAAAATTAACCCCTGTTACTGAGTCCGCCAGCTCGCGGACTGGCGAACTCTACCCCTAAACCGTGAATGTGACCCCACCCAGTGTATATACAAGTGTGTGTGTGTGGTGCATTAAAATTAGGAGCAGGTGAACCGGAGCCGATGGAAATGATATTCCCACGCTCCGATCCACCCGCCACCCAAGCATGTTGCTGAGTGTATGTGGTGCATTAAAAAAAATAGATAGGGCGGGGGGGGGGGGGGGGGGGGGGGGGGGGGCGGGTGGCGACACGGACAGGGGACCGCAGCACTGCTCTATACTGTGGCCCCCAACCGATGGCACCCCCACAAGCCCCCAAGCCCCCCCCCCCACCCACAAGTTGTGTGGTGTATTAAAATTGGAGGGGAGTTGTAGGGTGAAGACGGTGTTTCCACCCTACCCCACCCCCCAAAGTGTGTTATGTGCCCTATATGTCTATAAAAGTGTATTGTGCAAACCTAGTGTAGTGAGTTAAGAGGTGTGACCAGCGGGGCCCCCCCAACCGGGCGGGGGCAGGAGGCGCACCGGCCCACCAAGCCCCCACCCACCCCACCAGGACCCCGGCGGGCATATGGGACCCGTCCGGCGGGGCGATAGGGCTCGCCCCCCGGATACTGGGTCCCGCCCGAGGTGTCAGGACGCCCACCGGAGCGGGGCGGGCACGACACCAAACCCCAGCCACCCCCGCCGGCCCCCATAGCACCGAGACCCGGGCCATGGATGGAGCCCCCGGCCCAGGGGAGGGGAAGGAAGGCTTACCGGGGAAGGGGAAGGGAGGAGGGAAGGGGACGACAAGAAGGGCAGGGGGCAGCGGCAGGGACGCAAGGAGAGGGGGAGAGGAGGAGGAAGGGCGACGAGGGAGAGGGGACAGGGAGGCGGAGGACGGGCGGGGAGAGGCGAGGAGGGAGAGGCAGCAAGGGGGAGGAAGGGGGAGGGGAGAGGGAACCACCGGGCACCCCGGCGGCCCACAGGCCCCGAACCGCGTCGCCGGGCCCAGAGCGACGGACCGCGCCGGAACGGCGCCGCCCCCGACACCAGGGAAAGCCCCGCAACGCAGCACCCCCCAAGAGACCCAGGGAACGGCCAAGACGCAGCCGCCACCCAGCAGCCAACAGAGGGGCAGACCCGCCCACTCCCCGCCAGGGGGGACAGCACCCACAGAATTAACCCACTGGCATGCCGTGAATCCGAATATCAACCCCTGGTGCCCATCGGAGGTGAATCCGCTCGATCCCGCTGGCAGCAGCCGGGTTCCTGACTATGGAAACACAACCATTAGTTACAAATTGCCTAATACAGAAACATCAATGCCAGTTATAACGCTGCTGTGGCTCTCGCTAACAGGCAGAATTAAAATCCAAGTTTAGGTTAAAAAATTCTATATACGTAGACCATGTTTCTTTAAATTTTGACATTTGGTTTTTATTTGAGGCAGATATTTTTTCCATTAAAATATGATTTATGAGGAGGTTAGACCATTGGTCGATATTCAAAGTTTGTTTATTTTTCCAGTTAACAAGAATTGTTTTTTTTGCGATAGTAAGGGCTACAAGTATAGATTGAAATTGTTTATGTGGTAAGTCAATTGTTGTTAAGTCACCTAGCAAACACAAGTTTGGAGAGAACGGTATCCTACAGTCCAAGACAGCGGAAAGTTTTTCTAAGACTTTAGTCCAGAAACACATAACCGGAGTACATAACCATAAAGCATGAAAATAAGTGTCTGTAGTGTTTTGTAAACACTGGAGACAAATGTCGGAGTCTGAGAGTCCCATTTTCTTCATCATATATTGAGTAATGTATGTTCTGTGAATAATTTTATATTGGATAAGTTGTAAATTTGTGTGTTTTGTCATTTTAAAAACATTTTCACAAACTTGAATCCAAAAGACAGATTCCGGAGCTATAGACAAGTCTGTTTCCCATTTTGAGATGGGTAAAGACGTTTTATCAGTATATGAAAGTAACTTATATATTTTTGAGAGTTTTTTTGTTGTTGTTGGAGAAAGCTTGGTAATATCTTTAGCTAAAACAGGCGGTTGGAGCGTACCCTGGAGTGTTGGAATTTGTTTCTTTATCATACTTTTAACTTGCAAATAATGTAAAAAGTTTCCGTTTTTTATTTTATATTTTTGGAGCAAGGATGTATATGATATAAACATATTATCTGAGAAGAGATGGTGGAGATGTGTAATTCCTTTCTGCTCCCACACATTCAAATAAAACGATTGGTTGTTAATTTGAAAGTCGGGGTTATGCCATAGGGGAGAAAGCCCGCTGGGCTCCACTTTGGCTTTTGTCATTTCTAGTGCCTTCCACCAGGCAGTCAGGGTGGCGGAAATCATTGGATTTTTAAAGCAGTTATGGCGCTTAATCGATGTTGTAATAAAGAGTAAATCTAGGAGTCTGAGGTTATTACAATCCTTCTGTTCTAGTTCCAGCCAACAGTTAGTATCTCTATTGGGTTGTGCCCATAAAATAATATATTGTAGCTGGTTGGCTATATAATAGTGCATAAAATTTGGTGCCTCTAGACCTCCTTTGGATTTATTTTTCTGAAGAGTAGATAGACTAATCTTTGCTTCTTTTTTTTTTCCAGTAAAATTTTGTAACGGCTGAGTCCAACAACTGGAACCAGTTAGCCGTAGGTTTAAATGGAATCATTGAGAAAAAATAGTTTATTTTGGGTAAAACTTTCATTTTAATAGTGGCTATTCGTCCTATTAGAGAAATAGGAAGATTATTCCAGCGCTCCAAGTCACTATAAATGCTATCCAGAAGTGGAGTGAAATTTAAATGAACTAAATCAGTTAATTTAGGTGAGATTTTTATGCCTAAGTATTTTAAATTACCTATAGGAAATGAGTAGTATGGGTCCTGGCTTGCAGGGTTCCATGAATTTTCTGTAATAGGTAGAAGTGTTGATTTTGTCCAGTTAATAGAATAGTCTGATAACTGTGAGAATTTAGTTATTAAGTTAAATACTTCCCCTAATGAAATAGCAGGCTTTTCTAAATAAAGTAAAATATCATCGGCATATAGATTAATTTTATGTTCTGTTACCCCAGAGTGAATTCCTTGAATCATTCTTTCCTGGCGTATGGCTAATGCAAGCGGTTCAATAAATATTGCAAATAATAAAGGCGACAGTGGGCATCCCTGTCTTGTGCCTCTCTGTAGAGTAAAACTCTTAGATATAATCCCATTAGTAGTAACAGTAGCTTTAGGAGAATCATATAATACTGACACCCAGTGAATAAATGACTTCCCAAAGCCAAATTTATTTAAAACAGCAAAGAGGAAGGACCAGTTAACTTTATCAAAAGCTTTTTCTGCATCCAATGATATAATAACTGCCTTTTTATCATGCCGCTGTGACATACTAATAAGGTTAAAGAGCCTTCTAATATTATTAGTAGAGTGACGCTCTTTAATAAAGCCTGTTTGGTCGCTATGAATGATTGTCGGGATTACTGTTTCTAATCTAGATGTAAAAGCCTTAGTGATAATTTTAATATCAGTGTTAATTAGTGAAATCGGACGGTAACTTGATGGAAGGGTGGGGTCTTTTTCTGGCTTTAATAAAAGTTTAATTGCTGCTGTATTCATGTGTGGGCGTATGTGACCATTAGTTTTAATTTCTGTTACTACTCTTAAGAATAGTGGAGCAAGCATTGACCAGAAGTGCTTTAGAAATATAGCCGGATAACCATCAGGGCCGGGTGCTTTGCCATTTGGCATACTATCTAGAGCACTGTACAACTCGTTTATAGTAAGTGGTGCATCTAACATATCTTTATATTCAGTAGTTACCTGAGGTATACTTAAGCTACTGAGGAATGCCTCAATATGCTCTGGGTTAGGTTTATTAGTTTCTGAGTATAAATTGTGATAATAATTATAATAAAATATAATCTTTTCTTTTTTAATCACATCAGTCAATTATTTTTATTTTATTTTAATGAATCGCTTGATTTCAATAGTTAACTCACGATTCATCACAAATATATCTGTTGTAATTGTACAATATATATTTTTTAGGTTTTCTTGCTCTTGTTAACAAAAGTGGAGAATTTTTTTTAAACTAATAGAAATAGTTAAAATACTTTTTTGACGTCTATACCCATCAATGCCAGTCAATGAGTTTATTAGTTGTCAGCGGTTCTGTTACTTTTTATTAGTTTTAGTTTGAGTTAGTTTCAGTATTAGTTTTTGTTTGTTTTTGTTTTGTGGAAAAAATGGGAAACTAATCGAAATAGTTCAAATGAATTTTTGACGTCTATAGCCGTCAATGGCAGTGAATGAGTTAACAGAATACACACTGTTACAATAACAAATCATAAATAGTTTTTCTGCAACTAAGAGAGGATAGATGAGATTTTGGGTTCGGGTTCAGGTTAGGCCATTAAGGTTATAACATTAGGGTTACTTTCCCTGAAAATGTTAGTGGTATTCAACTTTTATGAGCTCATTGAACTTTGGAGCTTAGACTCTAGTTTATATTCACACAAATACAACTTTGTATCTTTGCTTTTGTAACAGGCCACGCACTTTAATGTGTGTCGTATAGTACAAGAGAGGATAAAAAGATCATTCCGCTATTTCGTATTTTGCCTCGGGTGCTTCTCCTTTATTTGGACCCTTTTAAAATTATACAGCCTGCTTTTTTTGTTCTTCTTAAACGGCTTCGTCGACTCATTACAGCGTTGTCTCCACTTGTCTTTGGGACGTGTGGAGGACAATAAAAAATACGAGTGCATATACACAAATAGAATACTGTATAACCAAAATATTAGGAACAGTTCTCTCTCATTATGAACGTTTCTGTGTGGAAAAACGGAATGCATCTTAAAGCCAAAATGGCTGCAAAAGGACCTCATTGAGGGGGATAGAAAAGCTTCCGGTCCTTTCTGTCAATCACAGCAGTTGAGTGCGCTTGACAAACATGACCCCGCCCCCCAATTCCGTCTCCAAATCCCCTTGCCCAACATCATCCATGCAGGCTTTTTGATTGTAAGTATGGAAAAGTGCACGCTTGTTGCCAGGAAGACTTTGAAGGCCCTTTTTGCTTCCTGATCAATCTCCCTTTATGTGTGTGCGTGTGTGAGTTGTGATGCAGTGTGGGTGCTCGCGGCGGGCCAATTAGCGCAGTGGTCCGACTTGGCTGCTGGTCAAGCGCTCTGGTGGTCCTACTGAGAGGACACAATGGCTCCTGTGAGAAACTACAAGACTGCAAGGAAGAAGAGGCTTGCAGTTGGTGTGTGTGTGTGTGTGTTGTTTGAGCTCACTGGAATAAAAAAAAAAAAACGATTCACATATTTGTTGTTACCAAGCATGTACGCTTAAGACCTCTTTGAAGTGATTTCTGATGCGTTAAACTCTTTCACTATTTCAGTTTTCCTGACGCTTTATTAGAACTTGCCTTTGGCCTTATCAGCTGTTATCTGACCTCATTTGACAAAAAAATGCATTCGTATCGGTTGCTTTAGAGCACTTTGTTATCTGCCATGAGTGTGCGCAGGTCACAATGAGAAATGCCGAAGCGCCTGGGAAAGGAGTCTGGCGCAGCTGCTGTAGAGTGCCTCGTTGTTGCGATGTGTAAAAGTTGACGTGACAAAAAATATTATTTGAATTTTTAAATTTTTTTTATTGCTACAACAATTTGATATAGAGTATTTATATATTTATATTTTGTTTTCATCTTGGCTATACTGTATTTTAATTTATTTCATAATACGTGAGAAAACTGATATGTGGGTAGATATGATAATGTATGTATATTATATATACCGTATTCTTATGTTATGTTATACATTTTACACTATACAATTTTTAGACATTTTTACTTACGGTCCATTTTTTAATTAATTTTTTAATTCATTTCAACTTTTATAAATATTTTCAATATATTTTCTTATCATAGCTAATGTCATAGCTAAACACCAGTCAAAAAGATTATACAAAAATAATGCATGGTGGGTTTTTAATCTATGCTATTAAGTCAGTTTAATTGAGACACATACAATTTTGTGCACATTCAAATCATAATGATCTGTTTGAAGCCATTGAAGTTATGGAGCATCCTCAATAGGTGACATTGCATACATTTTGTTCTTGACTTTCATTCAATGAGATTGAGCATCTCTCTTTTTTTTGTCTTTTTTTATTTATTTTTTTGCAGTTACATTTTGCCAGACAAAGTCTCGGAGCAAGGACAAGGGCGTTCAAGACCAAAGGGAATAACATGTTTTTCTGAGGAGTGCCATGGATTTTTTTTTCTCACATAAAAATATCTTGGTTGCAATCTAAAATCTGGTCAAAAATGTGAAGCAAGCTGTCACCATGGCAACAACATCTACTTTAGCTGCAAATTTACGTCCATTTGCTTCAAGTCTACCTTCATGCATCTTGATGTCTGTAATAGAAACATTGAAAATAAATGGAAAATGTACTTAACATATTATAGATGAATAACATATTTTATTAATATGATTCTACGTTAAAAACTATTTTGAATTAATAGACTGATTTCTCCTCCAGCCCTTTCTACTCCTTTATTCAATGTAAACAGTGCCAAATGATTTTTTTTGCCCCTGTTTTATTTATCTTATTTCTTTATTATTATTATTTTTTAATTTATGTTCAAATACAGCAATCAAATCAACACACCCAACTTCAAAGTAAGTGCGTGGTGCACATCAAGTGCCACTAGGGGCACCATTGCCTCATTGTCATCACCAAGCATATGAGCGTGTGAGGAGGAGCCTTTCATCAAACATGGCATGAACGTGCGCGTGTGTGTGCCATGTTTGTATCAAGATGGCTGCGAATGCGTGTCACATGGGCCCACTTCCTATTTTGCATATCAATGGAAGCCAGATAGTAGATATACGCACGCACACACACACAAAACGACATAATTGGCTACGTCGGGAGCCAAGCCAATGTGCACCTTTCGTTGCCGTGGCAACCGGGAGACAGTTTTTTTTTTTTTTTTTTTTTTTTCAGGGAGCACTTACTCACATCCTGTCTGTTATCCGCTGCTTTTTGTCCATTCATTGGCACTTTTCAAAGCTCTCCTCCAACGAGACACCCTGCTGGCAGGCATATGCAAATGAGGTGGCCATCCACACCAATTAAAAGCAACCGGCAAATAGCTCACATTGCTGTGACAATTTGGAATGTGGAACAATCCATTACGTAACAGATTTAATTTAAATGTTAGGTGCCGCCATTTGTAATGTAAAAAAAATATACAAATTGTGATTGTGGCTCATTAACAAGACTGTACTTTGGAGACGGAAAATGTAACTATCTATTTATCTATCCATCTATCTATCTATTGATGAGTTATTAACATTGTTTTTTAGTTTTAAATCATATTTTAGCCGTTTATAATTATGTTAACTCAGTATGGCTGAATGAATAGACCTATATTCTTATCTGTGTTACTTTCATGAGAAAGAGCAACGGGTCTGTCTATTCATTCTGTAATCTAAAAGGGAGGTTTCCGGGGCTATGTCACCTAGGGAGTCAGGCTCATTATTATTGTATTTTTTTAATCTGATTTATACCCATGGGAACGGATTTTCTTGTAAACAGGTGTGTTGTGGGCTGACCTTTTTCTGAACCCTTTTTGTGAATAAATAACGATGTGAGCTGGAGAGAGAGAGCCACATCAGAACAGATGATCGCTTGGATGATTTGTCAATGTGGACCAGAAGCTTCTGGTAATTAAAATCTTTGCAAAGGAACTCCTTCAACAGAATCTCACCATTCAGTTAATTGAACACGCAAAGAGTACAATACTTAATATTGTCTACTCTAACAAATGGTGACCGCCGACGCTGAATTATAACGAATGGTCTCCTCCGTTGAATCAAACGGAGGGTGTTATTCTGACATGGAACAAGCTGCGGCGTTCAAGGACGGGCAGAACTTCTAGGCCTAAATAAATAAAGTACGGTAAGTGGAGATCTTTATCCACGTAGAAGAAGTTTTGTCTGTCTGGTCCGCTGCAGCTGGTTTTTTCGTCTTGCAAATTATCTAAATTTTAAAAGAGATCTGTGTGAACGAGTTGTAGTTTGATGTTGTGAGTTGTGATAATTCCGACGATATTGAACTACACACGTCGTGAGGCGGTGCACTGAAGTGCAGCCTGTAGATTATAGTATTGCGCTTCTGCTTTGGCAGTTTTTGGCCGATTTGAGGACTAAGTAACATAATTGTTCATGGCTCTTGGTGTGAAACGTCCTAAACACGTAATATTTTTTTTGTTTGAAAAAGCGCCTGTTTGAAATTGAACAGTATTGAGGGTCCAGGTTGATTACAGTAATAATTGGATTTGTGTTACTGTATTTGCAATCGAGAGATTACGTGTAACTTTTATTTTTTTGGCGCTTTTATTGTGGTTTGAGGTCAGGATTCCCGTTTGAATTTCTTTTGTTCCACGGTTGAGTTCGTTAGCACGTGATAAATTTCATTATTTAATAAAGCGCCTTGCAGAAATTTTGCAATAAAGGGAGAACAGTTTAGCTCAGCGGGATTGGGTAACCGCTGTGTATAAACGAGAGGTCACGTGATTCTTATGTGTGTCTGTGTGTGGCCATATGTGTTAACATATTGAACTATTAATATTGAAAGTGAGACGTCACTGTATTGAATCCGGAAGTAAACATAAAAACTACAAACAAAAATGGAGGCGATTTCGACCCGGATGCAGAATGGTTTGTCCTGAATGCGCTTCCGGTTCAGCGAAAAATAAAAGCGTCGATGAACAATGAAAAAACGAACTATGGATCGATTGTATACAAAGCTTTCGCTGGACAAAATGGTATGTCAGACTTTTGTATTTTCTTTGTTGGTAATGTAAAAAGGCTGAATCTGATGCTAAAATGACTCCAGCATTTGTGGAGCAGTTTACGGATGGGTTGTTTAAAGTTACCAGTTTACTGAAATCACCGTATAAAACTGCAGTTTAAATGCTATAAGATTTGTAGACAACGAATTGAAGGAATAACTCCGTTTATTTTATTTTTTTATATTGACTGAAGAGTGTGCGTATGCATTTGAGTGTGTGACCTAGCTTCTAAAAAAGGTGGGGGTTTGTAAGTGAGAAGTGTGCATATGGGGATTTTTTTTTTTTTTTTTTTAACTAAGTTTGGTGTTGTTTTGTGTGAGATGATATTGTTGTGATAGTGGCGTTTGTTTTATTAATGGGAATATGATAAAATAGGTTTTGCGATTTATAATGTTAAGATTCCCCCCCCCCCCTTTCCCCCGTTTCTAGGTTAGAAAAAAAGGTGGGGGCTGAGCTGTGCGCTGTGAGCATAATGTGTCCTCGTAATGGGACTCTTTTTTTGTCAAAATGGTAAGAGAGGAATGATAAACAATATAAAATAAGTAATAGTATTTGACTGAGCTAATAAATCTTTACACTTTAATGATTGATGACGATGGTTAATTTGTTAACTTTCCCTTTTCGGGACAAATGAATAAAGAGTAATGATAAAATAATGGCATTTTGTTTGAGAGTTGATATAATTATGCCTACATCTTTATAGCTGTGGCTGGAAATAAGATAGTTGAATAAAGAGTTATGA
This sequence comes from Leptonotus elevatus, assembly GCF_054856555.1. NCBI lineage: Eukaryota > Metazoa > Chordata > Actinopteri > Syngnathiformes > Syngnathidae > Leptonotus > Leptonotus elevatus. The sequence continues at coordinate 13,231,560 of NC_141243.1, read as the reverse complement.
ATGTTTTTGAAATTGACATGTTGATAATGATTTTTAATATTTGTTTTTTTTCTGAGTGTGTCATTTCAGAAACTGATGTTTGAGTTCCAAGGCAGATGAGGGTTTGATGGCCTTCACTGATTACAAACTGCGAACGGGATGCGCCCCAGCTGCTGATACGTTGTATGGCTAGTAGCTATTTGAAGGGGTATTAAAAAAAAAAAAAAAAAGAGAAATGAATAAAGAGGCTGTGTTTTTTACGAAACATTTTTGAGAAAGCAGGGAGTGAACTGTCTTGCTATGATCCCATGTCCTCAGTCTGGCATTTTTAAGGCATTGTATCAACGAATGTGCATTTTTTGATCAGGTGAGCTCTCAGAAAGACTGTGTGTCATCGGATCCACATTGCAGACAGCGTCTGAATGGATGTGGCAGAGATCAAAGGTCTAAAGCCGCAGAGCAACAGTCTTCTCGTCCTGTGCCTAAGAAAAACATGATGTTCAAATTCCTCGATGCCCAGTGACTGTGTATACGCCTCATTCTAGTGACTTCTCCCCTATGGCTGTTTTGCATCCAGAGGAAATCTAAATGCCTGCTTTGAACATTGCTGCCACAGCAGCCGCCATGCTGGCCAGGACTGAACATTGACAACAGCTGCCGTCCTGCCTTTTGCTGGGGGTCTGGACAAAGAAAGTTGGTGGTCGGAATGAGATGTGATCCATTCAGTAAAATGCTACATAGTGATATGCAAGGCATTGAATGTGTTGGGTGGGGAACTGTGATCTATAGCAAGATATTTCAGGAAATTGAAAACGACATATGTAAAAAAATGAGGGATTGAGAAAATTTATTTCAATCTATAGCCTACTAAATTTTTGCCTATATTTTTGGGAGAATCAGTTTCTGAATTGGTACAATGGGAATTTTATTAATATGTTATGATATGATATATTTTTATTTTCCCCGTGAGGAACTTTTTTGGACTTCGTCCAGCTGCAGCTATAGTATAAAATAAATAATAGAATAAAATGAGTAGTAACAAGTAAAAGACTAACTAAGAGTTTGATGGCTAAGTTTGATATATATATATATATTTTTTTAACAGCACTGTGATTTATAAATCCCAGAAATATTTTGTGTGCTGTGTTTTTTATGAGCCCCGCTAATATGTGAAAGATTAGCAGTTTGAAGATGATTTTATCCTCAGCCCCACTAAATCTCTAAAAGAGGTGAGGTTGATTGGCAGTTTAAATAATTTTCGGGACTCTAGGAGAATTAGAGTAATATGGTTACCTCTATTTTTATGGCCCCAAAGTCATCATATATTAGTGTCTTAAGTTGTATCTGCTTATGTTTAGTTTTATAGTGTTTTGTAGCTCTTTTGTTTATCTCATAGCCTGATTTAGAGGGTTGAGTTATTTATGACGTCTTTTGAGTCATGAGGTTTTTATTTTGTCCTCCCTTTATCTTGACATGTTTGAAAAAATCAGTGGATCTTTGTCAAATGAGGGAGTTTATGTTTAAGAATTTAACTAATGTAGACGAGTTAGAAAATTTAAATCAAACTTGAAAACGAAATTAAAAAGGTTGTGGGGTATCGGCCTACACTCCAATTGACAGGATGAGTTTGAAAATGATAATTTACAGTTTGAATATGAAGAAATCTATCAAAGGAAATCGATCGCAAAGTAAGTCTGAAGCAAGCAAGGACAATAATGCATATTCGCCGAATGAAGGTAATTATATTATATTATATCTTTTATCTCAGAATCACATTTGAAAAATGTAATGTTTGGAGCCCAGTGTTTGCAAAAGAGTATAGATAATATGAATATATGTGAGTTTTTCCCAGCATGCCAGGATTCGGCCGGTCATGGGATTCTGGGAAGAGAATAAGAGATATGAAAGGCACAGTTATGAAAATTTAGTCATGGTAAAAAATTACCTATTATTGAACAAAACCTATTTGAAAGATAAATATTTATAAGCTCTGTCTTATATTAATGAATGAGCGAATGTCATTCAACTCAATCAAGGGCTGGGCTCTATTTTAATGTCACAAAAATAGATCTTTTCCTGTTCCAACAGCACAGGACCTACGGATCTTAATCAAATAACATTTATTAATCCCAACTAACAAAAACTATCAGGGTTTTTTCCTCCAAATAAAATTTATGTGAGTTTATGAGAAACTAAAAATGAAAAGTTTTTGCACTCAGGAGAACGGCCCCAGGGGGTTGGTGAGGAAATCTTGTGCAGTTCTCTGCACAGAGAAAATGCCACATCTGGTCTACAAGGCTTCCGGAGACGTGCCAGGCTCGGCCATCTCATCAACTGATGCTCTCAGGTTGAAAGGAGAGACGAAATTCCACAACTGGAGCATCAATCTTATCACCTCCGACCTGGAGCCACGTCAGCTGAATCCGTGCCCGGTTCCGGAGCTGCCGTTTGAGGACATCAGTCAACGGATCAAGAGCAAGTGCCTTTTCTTGGGCAATCATTCCTTTGATCAGTCACATTTTGGGCAGAATAATCCCAGGTGACAAATCGAAGAATTTGGGTAGTCTACCCCAAATTCTTAAAGAAGAGACGAACTATTGCGACACTCTTTAAAAAAAAAAAAAAAAAGAGACCTTCAAAGAACTTCATCACAAGATGGCTTCAAAGAACACATATTCGTCTGCCGATATATTGCGACACTTTTTAATGAACAACATTTTATGTTAAGCCTCACATATGCTATGCTTATTCCACTAAAAATCTTTTAAATGTATCAAATTGTTTTTTAATGTCATATGATTGCTAAATTACCTCCTCTTCTGCTAAAGGGATGTTTTAAGGATAATTATTTTTACCACACAACCATTGAAAAAAAATGTTTTAATGTGTTGAGCTCTCAAGAGCTCAAATGAGGGAATGATGAGTTATTAACATTGTTTTTTAGTTTTAAATCATATTTTAGCCGTTTATAATTATGTTAACTCAGTATGGCTGAATGAATAGACCTATATTCTTATCTGTGTTACTTTCATGAGAAAGAGCAACGGGTCTGTCTATTCATTCTGTAATCTAAAAGGGAGGTTTCCGGGGCTATGTCACCTAGGGAGTCAGGCTCATTATTATTGTATTTTTTTAATCTGATTTATACCCATGGGAACGGATTTTCTTGTAAACAGGTGTGTTGTGGGCTGACCTTTTTCTGAACCCTTTTTGTGAATAAATAACGATGTGAGCTGGAGAGAGAGAGCCACATCAGAACAGATGATCGCTTGGATGATTTGTCAATGTGGACCAGAAGCTTCTGGTAATTAAAATCTTTGCAAAGGAACTCCTTCAACAGAATCTCACCATTCAGTTAATTGAACACGCAAAGAGTACAATACTTAATATTGTCTACTCTAACACTATCTATTGGCTTTTTTCCCGTCATCATGTGCGTGGTCACTTGTACTGTTTTTTATTTATACATTTTTTAACATTAGTAATTTTGAGACGTGACAGTAAAAACGTTAAAAAGGTAAGGTTAATTCATCATCCAAGTTCCGTTGTTCATTCTGTTTTTATTCTGTTTGACAGTAACTGCCTTTTACACTTACTTTTACAATTACAAGACCATCTTTTTTTTTTTTTTTTTTTTTTTTTTTTTTTTTTTTTTTTTTTTTTTTTTTTTTTTTTTTCTAAGAGCTCAGTATTGTTCATTCGGAAATGTCATCATCATTGCTCTTTTTTTTTTTTTTTTTTTTTTTTTTTTTTTTTTTTTTTTTAATATATATATATATATATATACACATATATACATACATATATACATATATACATACATACATACATACTTTTTTTTTTTTTTGTGTGTGTGGGTGAGTATGTGTGTGTGCGTGCGTGCGTGTGTTTGTTAGCTCACCAGAAAACCTATTAGAAAAAAAAAATCTTATACCGTTCACCTAAATCGAACACCAGGAGACCCGAGGGGACCGAAGAAAACCAAGGAAGGTGAAATCCAGCACCGACCAGACACCCCCCACCAGAACTCCTCCCCAGCCCAAGAAACATCCAGACCCCAACAAATCCAAAAAACATAAAGTCAGGGAGGCCTCAAGAGACCAACGGAGAGACCGAGAAAAGGAAGGAAGGACAGACGAAGCCGCGTGAGATCCGAGACACCAGCCTCCACCGATTCAATAACCTGAGGAGGAAACAGATTGTGTCTGAGTTTCGGTAGATGCTGGTGTGGTGGATCTGGCATGCATGAAAATCTCCACCAAAGAGGGGAGCCGTCGACCCCCGCCGGAACAGAGCAAGCGCAACACCTCAGGGCCCCCCAGGCCGCGGCAGCGCCAAAGGACGACCCCCGGGCCCCACCAGGGCCACCGGCCGGAGAGCAAACCCAGGAGCAGGAGCGCCCCCCGCCCCAACACGGCCCGCGCCCCCGGCCCAACGCAGCAGGACGGGGCACTGCAGGCCCACCAGGCACCCCACCGGCCCCCAACCCCCGCCCCCCCACCACCCCCCGCCCCCCATCCACCCCCCGCCACCCACCCCAACCCAGCCCCAGCCGCCCCCATGCCCCCAATCCCCCAGACACCCCCCACCCCCAGCACCCCCCCACCCCGCAACCCCCACCACCGCCCCCCCCCCCCCAACAAAGCCGCCCCCCCCCCCGACCCCACCCCGACCAACCGGCAGCCCCCCAACCCCCGACCCCCAGCCCCCGGGGACCACCCGCACCCAGGCACCGGCGCCGAAGAGGGGCCGGACAGCGGAGCGGAGAGGGCAGCCGCGCCCACCCCACCCCCCGCCGTGTGGAAGGACGGAACACCGGGGGCAGAAGGGGGAGATGGGGGCACCGGAGGGCGGCCGACACCCCCGAACCCCAGGCCCAGCGGGGGAAGGCCCCGGTCGTCACCCCAGCGTTCTTTGTGAAAATTAACCCCTGTTACTGAGTCCGCCAGCTCGCGGACTGGCGAACTCTACCCCTAAACCGTGAATGTGACCCCACCCAGTGTATATACAAGTGTGTGTGTGTGGTGCATTAAAATTAGGAGCAGGTGAACCGGAGCCGATGGAAATGATATTCCCACGCTCCGATCCACCCGCCACCCAAGCATGTTGCTGAGTGTATGTGGTGCATTAAAAAAAATAGATAGGGCGGGGGGGGGGGGGGGGGGGCGGGTGGCGACACGGACAGGGGACCGCAGCACTGCTCTATACTGCGGCCCCCAACCGATGGCACCCCCACAAGCCCCCAAGCCCCCCCCCCACCCACAAGTTGTGTGGTGTATTAAAATTGGAGGGGAGTTGTAGGGTGAAGACGGTGTTTCCACCCTACCCCACCCCCCAAAGTGTGTTATGTGCCCTATATGTCTATAAAAGTGTATTGTGCAAACCTAGTGTAGTGAGTTAAGAGGTGTGACCAGCGGGGCCCCCCCCAACCGGGCGGGGGCAGGAGGCGCACCGGCCCACCAAGCCCCCACCCACCCCACCAGGACCCCGGCGGGCATATGGGACCCGTCCGGCGGGGCGATAGGGCTCGCCCCCCGGATACTGGGTCCCGCCCGAGGTGTCAGGACGCCCACCGGAGCGGGGCGGGCACGACACCAAACCCCAGCCACCCCCGCCGGCCCCCATAGCACCGAGACCCGGGCCATGGATGGAGCCCCCGGCCCAGGGGAGGGGAAGGAAGGCGTACCGGGGAAGGGGAAGGGAGGAGGGAAGGGGACGACAAGAAGGGCAGGGGGCAGCGGCAGGGACGCAAGGAGAGGGGGAGAGGAGGAGGAAGGGCGACGAGGGAGAGGGGACAGGGAGGCGGAGGACGGGCGGGGAGAGGCGAGGAGGGAGAGGCAGCAAGGGGGAGGAAGGGGGAGGGGAGAGGGAACCACCGGGCACCCCGGCGGCCCACAGGCCCCGAACCGCGTCGCCGGGCCCAGAGCGACGGACCGCGCCGGAACGGCGCCGCCCCCGACACCAGGGAAAGCCCCGCAACGCAGCACCCCCCAAGAGACCCAGGGAACGGCCAAGACGCAGCCGCCACCCAGCAGCCAACAGAGGGGGAGACCCGCCCACTCCCCGCCAGGGGGGACAGCACCCACAGAATTAACCCACTGGCATGCCGTGAATCCGAATATCAACCCCTGGTGCCCATCGGAGGTGAATCCGCTCGATCCCGCTGGCAGCAGCCGGGTTCCTGACTATGGAAACACAACCATTAGTTACAAATTGCCTAATACAGAAACATCAATGCCAGTTATAACGCTGCTGTGGCTCTCGCTAACAGGCAGAATTAAAATCCAAGTTTAGGTTAAAAAATTCTATATACGTAGACCATGTTTCTTTAAATTTTGACATTTGGTTTTTATTTGAGGCAGATATTTTTTCCATTAAAATATGATTTATGAGGAGGTTAGACCATTGGTCGATATTCAAAGTTTGTTTATTTTTCCAGTTAACAAGAATTGTTTTTTTTGCGATAGTAAGGGCTACAAGTATAGATTGAAATTGTTTATGTGGTAAGTCAATTGTTGTTAAGTCACCTAGCAAACACAAGTTTGGAGAGAACGGTATCCTACAGTCCAAGACAGCGGAAAGTTTTTCTAAGACTTTAGTCCAGAAACACATAACCGGAGTACATAACCATAAAGCATGAAAATAAGTGTCTGTAGTGTTTTGTAAACACTGGAGACAAATGTCGGAGTCTGAGAGTCCCATTTTCTTCATCATATATTGAGTAATGTATGTTCTGTGAATAATTTTATATTGGATAAGTTGTAAATTTGTGTGTTTTGTCATTTTAAAAACATTTTCACAAACTTGAATCCAAAAGACAGATTCCGGAGCTATAGACAAGTCTGTTTCCCATTTTGAGATGGGTAAAGACGTTTTATCAGTATATGAAAGTAACTTATATATTTTTGAGAGTTTTTTTGTTGTTGTTGGAGAAAGCTTGGTAATATCTTTAGCTAAAACAGGCGGTTGGAGCGTACCCTGGAGTGTTGGAATTTGTTTCTTTATCATACTTTTAACTTGCAAATAATGTAAAAAGTTTCCGTTTTTTATTTTATATTTTTGGAGCAAGGATGTATATGATATAAACATATTATCTGAGAAGAGATGGTGGAGATGTGTAATTCCTTTCTGCTCCCACACATTCAAATAAAACGATTGGTTGTTAATTTGAAAGTCGGGGTTATGCCATAGGGGAGAAAGCCCGCTGGGCTCCACTTTGGCTTTTGTCATTTCTAGTGCCTTCCACCAGGCAGTCAGGGTGGCGGAAATCATTGGATTTTTAAAGCAGTTATGGCGCTTAATCGATGTTGTAATAAAGAGTAAATCTAGGAGTCTGAGGTTATTACAATCCTTCTGTTCTAGTTCCAGCCAACAGTTAGTATCTCTATTGGGTTGTGCCCATAAAATAATATATTGTAGCTGGTTGGCTATATAATAGTGCATAAAATTTGGTGCCTCTAGACCTCCTTTGGATTTATTTTTCTGAAGAGTAGATAGACTAATCTTTGCTTTTTTTTTTTTCCAGTAAAATTTTGTAACGGCTGAGTCCAACAACTGGAACCAGTTAGCCGTAGGTTTAAATGGAATCATTGAGAAAAAATAGTTTATTTTGGGTAAAACTTTCATTTTAATAGTGGCTATTCGTCCTATTAGAGAAATAGGAAGATTATTCCAGCGCTCCAAGTCACTATAAATGCTATCCAGAAGTGGAGTGAAATTTAAATGAACTAAATCAGTTAATTTAGGTGAGATTTTTATGCCTAAGTATTTTAAATTACCTATAGGAAATGAGTAGTATGGGTCCTGGCTTGCAGGGTTCCATGAATTTTCTGTAATAGGTAGAAGTGTTGATTTTGTCCAGTTAATAGAATAGTCTGATAACTGTGAGAATTTAGTTATTAAGTTAAATACTTCCCCTAATGAAATAGCAGGCTTTTCTAAATAAAGTAAAATATCATCGGCATATAGATTAATTTTATGTTCTGTTACCCCAGAGTGAATTCCTTGAATCATTCTTTCCTGGCGTATGGCTAATGCAAGCGGTTCAATAAATATTGCAAATAATAAAGGCGACAGTGGGCATCCCTGTCTTGTGCCTCTCTGTAGAGTAAAACTCTTAGATATAATCCCATTAGTAGTAACAGTAGCTTTAGGAGAATCATATAATACTGACACCCAGTGAATAAATGACTTCCCAAAGCCAAATTTATTTAAAACAGCAAAGAGGAAGGACCAGTTAACTTTATCAAAAGCTTTTTCTGCATCCAATGATATAATAACTGCCTTTTTATCATGCCGCTGTGACATACTAATAAGGTTAAAGAGCCTTCTAATATTATTAGTAGAGTGACGCTCTTTAATAAAGCCTGTTTGGTCGCTATGAATGATTGTCGGGATTACTGTTTCTAATCTAGATGTAAAAGCCTTAGTGATAATTTTAATATCAGTGTTAATTAGTGAAATCGGACGGTAACTTGATGGAAGGGTAGGGTCTTTTTCTGGCTTTAATAAAAGTTTAATTGCTGCTGTATTCATGTGTGGGCGTATGTGACCATTAGTTTTAATTTCTGTTACTACTCTTAAGAATAGTGGAGCAAGCATTGACCAGAAGTGCTTTAGAAATATAGCCGGATAACCATCAGGGCCGGGTGCTTTGCCATTTGGCATACTATCTAGAGCACTGTACAACTCGTTTATAGTAAGTGGTGCATCTAACATATCTTTATATTCAGTAGTTACCTGAGGTATACTTAAGCTACTGAGGAATGCCTCAATATGCTCTGGGTTAGGTTTATTAGTTTCTGAGTATAAATTGTGATAATAATTATAAAAAATTTGATTAATTTCTTCTGGTGATTGTGTACATTCACCAGTTGTACCTTTAATAGCCGTTATAAGCGATTTTTCCCGATTACGTTGAAGTTGGTTTGCAAGAAATTTACCTGATTTGTTATTATATTCAAAGTTGTTGTATCTCAATTGTTGTATTATAAACTCTGTCTTTTTAGTTAACATATCGTCTAACTGTATTTTTGTATTTTGTAAGTCAGTCCATATTTGGTTATTTGGGTTTATTGCGTACTCATCCGTCAGTTGTTTAATTTTATCTTCCAAGTCTTTTTCTAATTTTTGATCCTGTTTCTTTTTATAAGATGAATATGATATAATTTTACCTCTAATTACTGCTTTCCCGGTTTCCCAGAGAAGAGCTGGAGATAGGTCTGGAGAGTCATTTATTTCCAAAAAGTCCGCCCATTCTTTTCTTATAATTTTGTCAAATTCTGCGTCGTTTAGTAGTGAGATGTTAAAACGCCATGTAGGTGGTGGTTTAAAGGTATAATCAACTTGTAGGGAAAGGGAGACTGGTGCATGGTCGCTAATAATAATAGGATGTATTTTTGTAACGGTTTTATCAGCAATAGAATTATTTGTAAGAAAAAAATCAATTCTTGAAAAGGACCGGTGCACAGCGGAAAAGAAGGTAAATTCCTTCTTATTTGGGTTTTTAAGTCTCCAGCTGTCGACGAGGCCAAAGTCATCCATATATTCCCCTATTACTTTTGTGGATTGTGATCGCCTTATACATGTTGTTTTATTAGAACGATCTATTAATGGATTTAAGGTTGTGTTAAAGTCTCCTCCAATAATAATAGTAGAGTTCGCTGCTAATTCAAACAGTTTAGAGAAAAATTCATGGAAAAAGGCCGGATCATCATTATTAGGGGCATATAAATTACCGAATGTATATATTTTATTAAATATAGTCACCTGAATAATAATGTATCGGCCCTCTGGGTCTGTTATTGTATTATTTAGAGTAAAGAGTAAATTATTATGTATGAGTATACAGACTCCCCTTTGTCTACTGTTATAAGGGGCAGAGTACGCTTGGCTAAAATTTTTATCAATAAGTAATTTTTCTTCAGATTTTTGTAGGTGGGTTTCTTGTAGGAGGCAAATATCTGCTTTTAATTTTAAGAGATGGTCTAAAGTTTTTATTCTTTTTGCCTGTGAGCGAGCGCCACAAACATTCCAGGAAACCAAAACTAATTTATGCATACAAATAATATAAACACAGTCCTATGTATATATCTGTATAGGCCATTTGCCACCACTGGCATGTTATAGGATAGAATCAAAGTGGTTAGGTGATTTATATAGTTTGTATAAAATATGAGGTAACGTATAAGGCAACATGTAAGGTAATGTGTAAGGTAACGTGTAAGGTAACGTGTAAGGTAACGTGTAAGGTAACGTGTAAGGTAACGTGTAAGGTAACGTGTAAGGTAACGTGTAAGTAAATAAAACCGTGCAAAAACGAGTAGGGCGGTGAAAGTGAGGGAAATTAACAGGGGATTAAACATAACAATACACCAGTAACCCCAGCGAGATTTTTTTTTATTTTATTTTTTATAAATATACTTTAGATATAGTTGTGTATTAATATTATATTTATAATATAGCCTAAACATAATAAGTATTCATGTTTTTGGTTTTATAACCACATATACAGTATATGTATACACCTAGTAATCAAACTAAGTTTAGTTCCACCAATGCTAATTAGAACAGCCAGGGAGTGGAATTGGGGTTCCGGAATAGTTGGCCATCGATATATAACTTATCAACGGCTATCGTAGTCCGCTTACCCTCCTGCCTATTTTGTTTCATTATAGGAAACAGTACCTTTCGCCGCTCATTGATCTCTCTCGGGAATTGATCATTCATTCCAAATGAGGTCCCTTTAAGCTCCCGTCCTTTACTTTTAACAAATAATTTCTGTTTAAAATGTTCAAACTTTGCAATAATAGGACGGGGTTTGTTGCCTCTACGGGCTCCAAGCCGATGTACCCGGTCAAAAGAGATGTTATTTACCGTCTCCTGAGGAATTTTTAATGAATTCGTCATAAATTTTTTTATCTCAACCTCTGGGTTATCAGAGGTATTCTCAGATATACCTGAGAATATTAAATTCTCCCGCATACTGCGGGATTGTACATCTAAAACTGTTTCTTTTAGCGTTTTATTTTCTTTTTTCATAGTTTCCAGCTCGGCTGAAACAGTCGTGAGTGTAGAATGTAACTCGGCATTTTCCTGTTTAAGGACACTTACCTGCTGACTGATAAATTCCATACTTACTTTTAATTCTTTGACGTCCTCGAGGATGAGGCCGAGGACGTCAAGTTTTTTATTTATGGACTCCAGCACACTGACCGAAACGTCCGTAGTGGTGGTGGTTAGGTCGTCCGTGTCCGTCGCTGAATCGTTTTTCCTCTTCTTCGAAGAGGGTTTCTTTGATGGTTTCTCGACGGCAGGATCCTCCATCGCGCAGCTGTAAAAATATCCGTCGATGAAACGTTCAAGGTCCTCCACGTTGGGTGGTATTTCAGATCTGCCGGATGAAAAAGAGAGAAGAGAAAATGCAAGATATATGATGGTTAAATTTGGATTAGTTTAGTATATTAGAGCTAGTTCTATCTTAGCAGCAGGACGCCGCCATGTTAGGGTTTCTGGTCTCGCTGTAGGTCTCGCGATAGTCACAGCATCTCGTGAGCGATTACAAGACCATCTTACCTGCGACCGGCATGACCGATAAGCTGCACAGACTTAAATTCAAAAATCACTTTTCAAGTATTGTGGCAGAATGTTAAAATTGTGCTATTAGCCTAACAACACACAAAATCGCCTAAACAAAGATTTTGTAATGGCACAGTCTGACCTAATTAGTTATATTTGCCCCAGAAAATTGAATATTCTTCTTTTCTTTTTTAATTCATGTACAATATGTCTGTGACTGCAGGCCTGCCATGCAAATTATTATTTTTTCTTTTTTCTTTCTTTCTTTCTCTCTCTCTCTCTTTTTTTTTTTAAATAAATCCCAAATGTTTTTATTGGATGGGTGTTGTGTAAAAGTACACGGTGCAAGATTTCAGCTTGACTTCCAAGTCACTTTCGCAATGGTCTCCAGGGTGTATCAAATTCTCATTGGCCAGCAAAACAGGAAGCAGGAAGCATACTTTGCTGGACACCCAAATCAAACACGAGCACAGTCTCACAATTCATCTCATCGCATGCAGGAAGTGATAGGTCTCGTGTCAGCTGTCCGTCAAAGACACATGCTCAAATAGTCCTGTGTCAGCGTCCGGTCAGGTCTCACGCTGACTCAGGGACGACGCCAGCCAATGAGTGGACGCTTGTCATGACCTTCAGCCATGTGGCAGGACACATTTGGAACTACTAGCACTGTTAATCCGAGTTTCTTTCTTTCTTTCTTTCATAAATGTCATGTTTTTACATGAAAACAAGCATACCCGGAGAACCAAGTAAATAAAAGTGAATGAATGATATCAGGGGTCAGCAACTTTGATTGTCAAATGAGCCATTTTAGGCCAAATACCGTCAATAAAAGAATATCTGTCTGGACCCGCAAAGCATTTGAAGATTGGGATGAAGGAAACAGTGGGTTAGTAATGTATTGAGGGTTCAAGAGCTAATTAGAGCTGCACCACAACACAAAAATAGGAGAGCAGCATCCAATACACAGACATTTATTTATTTTCTTTTAAATTGCCTCGTTCGTTTTTTTGATTTTTTTTCTTTTTGTAATTTTTCAGACTTTGTTTTTAACACATTTTAGACTTTTCTGCCTTTCTGTCAAATTTCTGACATTTTTGGCAATATTATGGTCATATTAGGGTTATTTTATGCCTTTCATCTTCCTTTTTTTGACATTTTATGGCAGTTTTATTTATTTATTTCTGTCCTTTTTTGGCTATAAATGTTTTGACATTTTTGTCAATTTTGTGGACATTTTAAGGTACATTTCTGCTTTTTTTCTATTCCTTTTTGGCCAATTTTCAGGTATTTAAAAAAAACTATCTAACGTCTACCTTTCGTCTCTCTTTTTGACAACTTAAAACTGTGATTTTTTTTAAACATTTCATTATTATTATTATCATTTTAATCAATCATTAATTAATTTAATGAATAATTGATCTAAAAAAATTAAAATAAATATGTAAAACAATATTCATGTCTGCTATTTCTCTTTTAGAGATTCACAGTAGAGGGACTAAAAAGCCACAATATGGCTCCAAAGCTGCAGGTTGCAGACCCCTGCACCATACCAATTATATTGTGTATTATCTTTGATTTTATAATAACTTATGAAATTATATAATTTAGCTTGTATGCTGTTCTTTTTGTTTTATTTTTTTACTGCTAATTACACACGTCGTTAATGATGCTCGTTTCTTGCGCCCCAGGAAGTGAAGGCCTCAATTAGCCGTCGTAAAAGTGAAGGCCTCGATTAGCCGCCCTGACCCTAGTGCACAAATCACACACACAGCCCCCCCCCCCCCCCCCCCCCCCGCACACACACCTACACTGTAGGGTCCCCCTTAGGATTAGTCAATTATTAAACGATCTAGCCACTAAGAAAGAGTGTTATCGATTGATTATCATTCTTACAGTATGTCTTGAATAATTCAGTTGTTTTAATAGCAAGAGGCAATATGGAATCAAGGGGATAGAAGATCAGAACATTCACAAAGACGGGAGGATGGATTCAAACGTTGACTTTCAACTGTTTGACATGTAGTGAACACAACAACTGCTACGCCCCAACTGGAAAGATTTCCAATTACGGTACAATAAGAATGTGTAGTCAGGAAAAGAAACGTAAGCCACAACAAAGTGTAAAGTAGAACTGAATAGAAACGTGTTCACAAAACAGTTTTAAAGATGGATATTATCAATGCTTTCTTTGAGTTGATATAAACATCCAACAAAGGCATTTAAAACATGTGGCACGACTGAAAGGTTATTAATAAATAATATACATTTAGCAAAGCTTCATTAAGGCATTTGAAACAACCAAGGTGGTTTTAGCCCCCGAGTCAAACGCTCCGCTGTGGCCTTCGAATCTCTCTGCTGCTCGACCACAACCACAAGTCCCGAGTGTCAATACACACACACACATACACACGCACACGCACACACTCACACACATATACTTAAGAACGTTGCGTATCATAAGTGACCATGTCGCAAGGATTAATGTTGAGATACAATTTTAGACAGTTTGGACATAATTTAGAGATTTCTCCACAAATAGCCTCCTTGAGGTCTCTCGTTTCATTTGCGAGCAGCACAGAAGTTAAAATTGTAATAGAAGTGCATGAAAATAAGCAATTTTTAGACAGTATGCATTATAACTAAGGAGTGTTTTTAGCATTGCTAGCTAGCGCTGCTAGCTAAACCTGTTTTTCTCAAAACCAGGGATTTCAACCTGCCAACATAAAAATGGCTGTAACTTTGTCCGTTTTTGAGGTACATCCATGTATTAGGTATCATTTTAAAGGTAATTAAGTGTAGAATTCCAAAATAGAAATATTTTAATTTCGATTATTATTATTTTTTGGGGCACATGAGGACCTTTTTGCCAGTGTCGCAGATACTCGTTTCCATGAGTGGCCACTGAGATTTAGCTGTGGCCAATCCGTACTTACATTAATACAGCAGTCAGAAAAACAAAACAAAAAGAGTGATTTCCGTAACATTTAGCAACTCTGCGCCCATTCGCAGTTTTGTGTTTCAATGGAATGTGAATCCACTTATGTGGCATACGTACATATTTGAACGCTAACCAAAGCGCTAACCAGAGTTATCATTGTTGTGATGTGTTATCTGTTTGTTTCTTAAGAGCATTAAAGCGATGGCGTCAATTAGTTTTGTGTTAATGTAGGATGTCAAAACAAAGTTATTGATCGCGCTGCCTAAGCAGGAGGGATTGATCCGTCCGTCAACTCATTACGCCGGCTGGCGCTGGGCCGTCATAACTGCTCCGCTGGAGACTCCATCAAGCGCATCCGCGACGCTTGTCTGCACCCCGACTTGATTCCTTTCAAAAATAGACTCTTTATGATTACGTATGATTTGCCCTTTTGTTCAATTGATTGTTTTTTTCCCCCCTTACACACTCCCACGCCTTCTCCGGTCGTAAATATAGTGAAGCCTGAAAGGTACAACACCGCTTGGTCAGATTTCAAAAGGACTTTTCTCTCATTGCAAGTCATGAAAATGGGGGGGAAAATGTTTCTGAGTTAAAGTTTCATACATGCATTTAAAAAAAAAAAGGTAGTAAGTAGAACATGTTAACATGATCAATTTTTTTTAATAATATCATATAAATATAATATAAATATATAAAATTATATAAATGAAAATTTGAAATAATCTGTTCAATAAGTCCTCAAGTTTCTAATATCTGCATAGTTAGTGTAAAAACTACTAAATAAAATAACATTTCATATTGTCACAATTTTATTTGTGCACATTTTTCACAAAGGATGTGATGAAAATGATGACAATACGTTCCTGGTCAAACAGTGGCCATTGTAAAACCTGATATATATATATATATATATATATATATATTATAGGGTAAAAAGCATCACTGGAATTTGATTCAGCTAAATTTAGTAGCTTGTCTCAAATTTCATTTAGTTCAACTCCTACATTTTGGTTTGACCCAACCATTAATACATCCATCCATCCATCCATCCATTTTCTGTACCGCTTGTCCTCACAAGGGTCGCGGGGGTTGCTGGAGCCTATCCCAGCTGGCTTCGGGCAGTAGGCGGGGTACACCCTGAACTGGTTGCCAGCCAATCGCAGGGCACACAGAGACAAACAACCATAGTCACAATCACACCTATGGACAATTTGGAGTGTCCAATTCACCTGCCATGCATGTTTTTGGAATGTGGGAGGAAACCGGAGTACCCGGAGAAAACTCACGCAAGCACGGGGAGAACATGCAAACTCCACCCAGGAAGGCCGAAGCCCGGACTTGATCTCACAACCTTTGCACTGGGAGGCGGTCGTGCTAACCAGTCAGCCACCGTGCCGCCCATTAATGCATATTTCTATTATTAACACAAAGTAAAAAAAATGAAAAAAGAAGAAGATATAATTAAAAAAAGACTCATGTTTTTTTCCCTTCAATTTACATTATATTCTAAATAAGAAATTACACTAAGATATTTTCACTAGTGGTTAACTTTTCTCCTAACGTTGCTACTTTGTGTTGTTGCTCTTTGGCGCTTCCTCCCGCTCCTCATTTTCCTTTGGGACACTTTGAAAGGATGGGGACATCCCAGATGACGGGACAAGGACGGGACGCGGCGTAATTAGCAAATGGAAAACAGGAGTAGTTACAACATCACACGTTCTGTTACATCAGGAATGACACGAAGGTATCAAGTTGAATATTAACATATTAAGTTATATCATGTACACTGTAAATAAATTACAACATGCTCTTTGGTAGGCCTGTTTTTCGTAAATGGCCCCAACCCCTGCATCTCCCTAAAAAAAAAAAAGTCTGCCATTTTGGTTTGAGGCAGATATCTTGACCAATAGCTACCAAATTGTAACTATACTTGTAACCAAATAGACAAATTGCGATAAATTTGAGAATTTGTCCTTGGAAGATGATAATTTACCATAAAATATAAATGTAAATATTTTTTAAGTCATTTTGTCTATTTAGAGGGATATATCAAACACAAACTCGCTTGACATTTTTTTGGGTCTGATTGCTATTAAAGGAGGAGTTTCCAGCATGTGGGCGGAGCCAGGTGCCAAAGTTTGTTGATTACCCCTAAAACAGGAAATGGTAATGTCCTCAAGAGATTAATTGCCGCCCAATACTAGCAGACAAACAATAACTTTGTGTTTGAGGATCCGATTATTTATTTATTTATTGAAAATGAACTTTTCGAGATAAGAGCCCATTCACTTCTGCTTGCTGCTTTAATGTGTCTTCAAAAGGAAAAAACAAAACAACATTTCAAGTATGTTATTCCGGCGGGGTTAGCTAATGGACTCGAGATGCGACTCTTTCCCCCCCATGCTTGATGTGTTCCATTCAGCCCTTTATCTCTGCCACACTTGCTTGCTTTTTGCCGCCATAACAGCATCCAAATGGCATGTCAGATTGGCATCAAAGATAATGATCATGATGGCATCTGGAGGGAGCGCATAAGTCCCGGCTCTTTGTCCCGCTTGTTTTTATTCCCTCCGTCTCCTTGTGGTGTCATCTTCGCCCTCGCCGTCTTCCCGCCACCTGCTCCCCCGCCCCCTTGCCCAACAACAAGTGTCTTATATTTCCAAGCCCATAAATCTTGATCACGCCGCTGGCTGTTCCGTTTGGCTAGAACAGGAAACTCGAACAGGAGAGCGGGAGGAGACCATGCGGGATGAGGAATGACTCTCGTTCACCAGCTTGTCCTTCTTTTCCATTCGGACCGTGTCCTCTGGGAACGTATGCTCTTGTGTGGTGAGAGCACTCTCACAGTTACGAACCCCGATATTGTTTGTAATCACGTCCACATCCCTGCAACTATCCTTCATATTTGACCTCCAATCTCCTGGATGCTAAAGGAGCTTGTTTTTAGTCACGCTGTAACATCGACATGTAATTATATTGTAATGCCACTGTAATAACAAAAATCAACATTGTAATAATGCAATACCATTAAATAAGAGTGTACTAACATTTCAATAACACTGTAAAAATACTGAAAAACATTATGATTGCAATATCATGGTTGTCACACTTTTGCAATAGCAAAACATTAACATTTTAATATTTTTAATTACATAATACTGTAAATACATTGTAAATACACTGTAATAACATTACTGTATAATAATGTAATAACAAACCTACCTTTTAATATTATAATTATAGAGTAATATAAAACTTAATAGCATTGTAGTCACACCTTTGCAATAATTACACATTAACATTTTAATAACTTATTGCAGAATACTGTAAAAGCGTAATTACAATGTGATAACATTACTGTAAGAAAATTGTAATAACAGACCTACATTTGAAATATTATACTTATAAATTGATATATGACATTGTAATTACACTGCAACATTGTTGTAATAGCATTGTATTAACATTGTAATAACAACAGTTTAACAGTTTCAAATTGTATTATCAATGAACTAATATTGCAAAGCCATTGTAATTACACTGTGATAAGATTATTGTCATAAAATTGTCATAAGATTATAACTGTAGAAAATCTCTTGGGAATTCAGCTGTTAGAGTCTAAGGCATAAGTGTCGACAGCAGGCCCGCCACATTATTTGATCTTGCCTGCCAAAGCAAATCATGCACTGGTACTTCTTGATAAAATATATAGCAAAATTGCAATTTGTCTTCACTTTTAATTATGTTGAGCGATGACCTCCACAAAGGAGGCTTTTTCTTGGACATTTTTGTTTGAAGTCATAATTCTATAAGAGGAAAAAAAGCGGCACAATTTTAGGAAGAAATGTCTTATATTTAGCTGGATTTGACCAAAAAGTTGTAATAGGAAAAAAATGTGAAAATGTGATGTGAAACATCATTTTAGATTAATAAATACCCTAAAAAGTCTGCTAGCAATGCATTGTATTTATGTTTGCGTGCATGCATTTTAAAAACTTCCTTCAGTTTTTGTATGTTCAAAATAAATGTTCATTATCAAGAAATTAAAAATAAATGTTGGAATGGGCAACAACGAGCTCAAACATTGCGAGAATAAAGTTACAATTTAAGTGAGTACAGTCAATTACATGGTATCGTGTGCGTTGTTGTTATAATGGTGTTCAGAGGGAATACGATGTAAACCACACGCACGCACTTGCACACACAAACACACGATCTCTCCGTGGTGCGCTTGATGTGACCCACAGGTGCAGCGGGGCCTGTTGAAGCCTTAATAAGCACGTGTGTTTCCGTTGACCACCATGACTGCATAATTGGCGCTGGCGTCATTACAAACCATCCACCCTACACTCTTGCCTCACTGTGTGTGCGTGTTCTTCCTGCCATCAACACTCCCCCCCCCCACAGCTGTGACATCTTCCAGGATGAGACGAGTGTTGTGGAATTAAAGCAGCGGCAAGCTATCAGTTAATGCCAAGCCACGCAACAAAAGCAACAAAACAAGTTTGGACAAAAGTCGGCAATGTTCACATCATGTCAACAACATACGGTATTGCAGCTATACATTTTATTTTATTATTATTATTTTAATTATATATTTTTAATTTAATTTAATTTAATTTAATTTAATTTAATTTAATTTATTTTATTTTATTTATTATTATTATTATTGTTTTAATTACCCAAGACAGGTTTGAAACACAAATTTCAAACCCTAATCCTGGTTTGTATCTTGGTTTAAAACTTCACTTCTAAATCCTAGTTTGAAACCCAAAACTGCTATGTTGCTTGATACTAATTTGAAACCATAAACTTATCTTTAAATCCAGGTCATGTTTGTAAATGAGAATTAGTTCTCAAACATTTTACCTGGTTAAATAAAGGTTAAATAAAAAATAAATAAAACAAAATCCTAAATTAAAAGTAAATCCATAGAGTCAATTGAAACCTCAACTATATCTTAAAACCCTAATCCTATCTTGAAACTATAACACTGTCTTGAAGCCCTGATTTAAAATAAAAACCCAAATTATGGTTTAAAACCTTAATTTGGAACAAAAGCCCAAACTTCAAACCCTAAACTTGTCTTGAAACTTGAAACGCCGATTTGCAACCAAACGTTATAGCCATACCCTGCATCAAAACCCTAATGTCTACTCTTAACCTTGAAACTGTAACCCTGTGTAACCCTAACCACGTCCTGAAATCCTAGTTTGAAACGCTAACCTTTGCTTGAAACTCGAAACGTTTAATTTTCAACATACTTTTGGAGGTAACTGTATATCAAGTCCAAATCATTTAAAACACAACCTCGTCAATTCAAAATGTTTGCTGGTCATATTTTTCCATACATTTATTACGGCTCTCAGAAGACTTGGTAAAAAGTCAAACAGGCCCCTGATAGCAAAAAGGTTTCGTGTCACAGTTGATGAAAGCAAAGTTTCATCCATCTGCTGCGCACGAAGCATTGAAGCTCAAAGGTAATCTTAAGCACGACCTTTGTGCAAATTTACGCTCCGTTAACTAACGCTGTCATGTAAAGGTTGTGAAAGACGAAGTGATTAAGGGATATGGATCAGGACACATGGAAACATCGTCGGGCGTCTCTGGAGTAAACTTCAATCCGTTGCGATTATGTGATTCTATGCAGTACAAACTCAAACATGAGAATTATGTCAAAATAGAAAGATGCCGAGTCTCATGCTCAATCAAAAGCTAAAGAATAAATAAAAATGTGGTTTACGACGAGTTTTAAAAATAGACAGACAAAGGGCCGCTGCAAAAAAGTGGACACTCAGGAAACCTTCATTTGAAACATGAATTTTCCCACAAAACTTTACTTAGAAACCCTTGTGTTGGTCTCAGTAAAGAGACTCATTTTGTCTGAGAGGAGACTAAGGGCTGCTACAGCAAAGTAGAGACTGTGGAAATCCTCATTTACAACACTAATCCTGGCTTGAAACTTTACTTTGAAACCCTAAATCTTGTTTGAAACACTTATGTTGGTCTCAGTAAAGAGACTAATTTTGTCCGAGAGGAGACTAAGGGCTGCTACAGTAAATTGTAGAATGTGGAAACCCTCATTTACAACACTAATCCTGGCTTGAAACTTTACTTTGAAACCCTAAATCTTGTTTGAAACACTTATGTTGGTCTCAGTAAAGAGACTCATGTTGTCCGAGAGGAGACTAAGGGCTGCTACAGTAAATTGTAGAATGTGGAAACCCTCATTTAAAACACTAATCCTGTCTTGAAACTTTACTTTGAAACCCTAAACTTTACTTTGAAACCCTTATGTTGGTCTCAGTAAAGAGACTCATTTTGTCTGAGAGGAGACTAAGGGCTGCTACAGCAAAGTAGAGACTGTGGAAACCCTCATTTACAACACTAATCCTGGCTTGAAACTTTACTTTGAAACCCTAAATCTTGTTTGAAACACTTATGTTGGTCTCAGTAAAGAGACTCATGTTGTCCGAGAGGAGACTAAGGGCTGCTACAGTAAATTGAAGAATGTGGAAACCCTCATTTAAAACACTAATCCTGTCTTGAAACTTTACTTTGAAACCCTAAACTTTACTTAGAAACCATTATGTTGGTCTCAGTAAAGAGACTCATTTTGTCTGAGAGGAGACTAAGGGCTGCTACAGCAAAGTAGAGACTGTGGAAATCCTCATTTACAACACTAATCCTGGCTTGAAACTTTACTTTGAAACCCTAAATCTTGTTTGAAACACTTATGTTGGTCTCAGTAAAGAGACTCATTTTGTCCGAGAGGAGACTAAGGGCTGCTCCAGTAAATTGTAGAATGTGGAAACCCTCCTTTAAAACACTAATCCTGTCTTGAAACTTTACTTTGAAACCCTAAACTTTACTTAGAAACCATTATGTTGGTCTCAGTAAAGAGACTCATTTTGTCTGAGAGGAGACTAAGGGCTGCTACAGCAAAGTAGAGACTGTGGAAATCCTCATTTACAACACTAATCCTTTCTTGAAACTTTACTTTGAAACCCTTATGTTGGTCTCAGTAAAGAGACTAATTTTGTCTGAGAGGAGACTAAGGGCTGCTACAGCAAATTGTAGAATGTGGAAACCCTCATTTAAAACACTAATCCTGTCTTGAAACATTACTTTGAAACTATGATCCTGTTTGGAACGCTTCTATTGACCACAAAAAAAAGAGACTTTTATTTCATTTTAGAGGAGACTACAGGCGGCGGCAGCAAAGTGGAGACTGAGGATTCCTAATCCTGTCTTGAATTTCTTCTGTTAACCATGATAAAAAGACACATTTTATGCAAATTTTTGCAAAATGGAGACTGCGGAACCCCTAATTTGAAACAGTAATCCAATCTTGAAACCTTACTTTGAAATTGTAAACCTTTTTAGAAATTCTTCTGTTGGCCATGATAAGGAGACTGATTTAATTTGAAAGGGCCGAATCAGCCAAGAGGAGGCTGTGGATCCCTAATCCTGTCTTTAACCCTTTCTTTAAAACTCTAACCTGTGTTTGAAATTCTTTAGTTGACCATGTTAAGGAGACACATTTTAAGCAAGAGGACACTATACAGCAAAGTGGAGACTGTGGAGTATAATGCTGAATGCTCACAATAAGTATTACTGAGCTTCATGTTGAGTACAAGTTATGACTATAGATTTATATCATACTATAGTATATCATATTACAGATACATGTCCAAAAAGGCTTTAATAAAGCAGTGTAGCCGCCATTTTAACACTCCTCCAGGAGGTCGTTTGTCATAAAGTGGTGATCAGTGACAACAAATCAATTCTACACCCCCTTACACTCCACTTACACACTCCACTTACCCCCCCCCCCCCCCCCCCGCACGCACGCACACACACACACGCACACACACACATTGTCAAAGAATGGCCAATGAGTTGTTATCACATGACCAAACCCAGAAAAAACAGGTGAGCCGTGATTGGTCGTTTTCAGTCGACTGCAAGTTGCAGTATATGGCAAAATGGCCGCCACCTGAGAGTAATATGCTTAACTCATTCACTGCCATTGACGGCAATAGATGTCAAAAATGTGTTTGAACTATTTCTATTAGTTTAGCATTTTTTCCCACTTTTGTTAACAAGAGGATGAAAACCTAGAAAAAAAATATTGTACATTTAAAAAATTTAAAATTTGTGATTAATTGTGAGTTAACTAGTGAAGTCATGCGATTAATTACGGGGGGGAAAAATTACGCCCCTAATTTTTAATAATATTTTGTTTAAAAAAAAGAAAAAAAGAAAATATTATTACAAATTAGGGGCGTCAGGCAATAATTAAAAAAAAAATCATAATTAATCGCATGACTTAACACTCATTAACTCATGATTAATCACAAATATTATATCTGTTCTAAATGTACAATAAAAAAAAAATAGGTTTTCATACTCTTGTTAATAAAAGTGGGATTTTTTTTTAAACTAATAGAAAAAGTTTTTAAAAAACTGACATCTATAGCCATCAATGGCAGTGAATGAGTTATTTCATATTCCATAAACACAATATGAATCAGAATGCCACGTTTAGACTAGTTAGGGTGCATAGAACATATTGTAAACTTTGGGACCTGTTTGGGTGTGAATGTTTTCAAGAGACATCAAATTTGTCATATGCTAATCGATTCCTATTCGGAAGTTCCAGTTTTTGTAGCATTTCTTACTCAATTCCAATGAGCTCATGCGGCTGTGGTCGCAAAAATGTTGTGAAGAGATTGAAAAAAAAAAGGACACGGCAACACAATTTCGGACACAGTGAGCAACTCTTTTGTTTCTTTCAGCAGCGTATTCACATTTATACACACGTTTTTTGTCGTTCATTCCTCGTCACTTTGATTTTCCCGTTTACAAAAAAAAACCAAGAAGAAAAAGAAGCACTTCTAGAGATGTACACGTACAGTAGAGGCAGCATAGAAGAGGAAAGGAGTCTATGGTACAGTAGGTCACTTGAAGAAGAGAGAAAGTCCAACGTCTTTGATTGTCACTCTCCTTGTCCATCGGATAGAAACAATTTGATTGTTGAAAACAAATCAAAAGCATAATGTCACTCAGTAGAGCGCGGACCTCCACCAAGGCTGGACAGTTCACAAAAAGTGAAAGAGGAAAAGAAAACAATCCTGGAGCGCCACGTTTGCGAGTCATCCATTCGTAGGCTAGCAGGCTACTTCCTGTTTCAGGACCAGACCATTTTTTTTATATTCCAAGGTGACAGGGAAATGGACTGCACCGACAACGAGAACATTTCTCTGATAACATTAACCAACAAATAGTTTTGTATTATTTTTTTTAAAACATGAATGAACACTTGGCAAAAAGAGAAATTAATTCCTTAACAAAAGTGAAACATCGCAGTGTTTCGTATTTGTGTTTGTTTGTTAGTTAGATACGATGGGACTGTACCATTTTTGACTCTGAGGTGGGGAACTTCAATTTGGATTAAAATGGTAAAAATGGTGAAAATAATCATGGATTTTTGTTAGTAGGCAAATGGAAAACAATGCCGACGTTGATGAGAATTTTAGGACCATATAAACAAAATTGAAAAACAATGGCGGACTCTCGTGTTAATCAGTTGGTTGGCAATTTATCAGGTTGACCAACGGCGTTAGGAACAGACAAATGAAATTCTGCAATTGAGTTCAAAAAATGTACTTGTCTTGAATGACGAAACAGTGGCATTGATCTGACTTTTGTTTTTGTGAGAAGCAGAGGGAGATTTTGTTGTTGTATTCTTATTCTTATTTTTACCCAGCATGCACTCTCCCTTCTGCATTATTGCCCAGAGAGGTTGCTTGCTAATGCAGCGATAGGCTGGTTGCTTATCTTTAACACTTGAACACCTTGAAAAGAATCGAAAGTCATCTTCATCAGTTTTTATGCAAAAGGCAACCATGGGAATTTTTTTTTTACAAAATGCCGCATTATATATATATATATATATATATATATATATATATATATATATATATATATATATATATATATGACTATAAATCAACCCAGTGAAACAACAATTCATCAAGTCAAGTCCACAAACATCAAAACCATCAAGTGCTGTTGTCATTAAATAAAGTAAGACCTCTAATTCCTCTTATAATCATTATTATAACCGTTGTTGAAAGTTTCTGGACACAAAATGGTTGAAGCTATGATTTGATGCTTTTTTGCCCTTTATATAACGTAATAATAGTAAAAAATAAATAAAATATCCCGTCATGCATGTTGTATTTACAGTGTGACTCTTGTTGTAGCATGCAGGTGATTGTATATGCGCGTGTTTGTGTGTGTAGAGCAGGGGGAGTGGGCAAATGGTAAAATAATTGTATTTAATATTTTGATTTTGGTTATTTCCAATCATTAATTTAAAATATATAACAGAGCAACTAATAAAGTGTTAAATTATAGGAACATCTTCCTAGCAATTTTAATGGTACAAATAAATTAACCAATGATTTAATAAGATAAATGAATTAAAAATAATACTACAGCACATTTTTTTATCCTCACTAATCACTTCCTGGCTTACAACTCCTTTTTTTTTTTTTATAGCACTATAATTATTATGATACTGTTTTGCGCTGTTCACACTTTTCTCATTTGGTGCCCTCTCAAAACTTTGCTGATGTTGCATTTCTAATAACTTCCAATCAAATCATCACAAGACAAATAACAACAAAAGGGAGTATCGTGAACACCCACCTATTTGTCATGTCATGGTTTTTTTCCCCAGTGGAACCAATCCTCAGCTGTTTGCTGAAAAGTTCACATGATTCGTTCGTAACTGCCCAAGTCAGTTTGAACTTACTGTTACGATATCAATAAAATGTGCCATCCGCTTGGGTGCTATGCTACTAGGCTAGCGAAAAGTGTCTTTTCATGTACATGCTTAAAAAAAATCATCTTCATGCCATCCATTTTTAAGGGTAATTTAAAATGATAATAATTTGTTTCGCAATTATAAACCTTTTTAGGATTGCGTCAAATATTGGTTTTAGCCCTCTGTAACATGACAAAAAGACCAAAAGAACAAATCCTTTGCCCACTGCTGATGTGTAGTGAGTGTGCTGCGACATGATGGATGCTCACTCTGCCCCCGACTCCCCGAGGACGCCACTATCCCCCTGTGACGCCGCACCCTTAGTGCTCCGCCCCTCCTTCATGCCTCCAACCTTTTCCTCCCACCCACTCTCCATTCCCCCACCTCATCTCCTCATCCCTCTCCGTCGTCCTTTCCCCCTTTTCCCCCTGCGCCATAAAACAATAAGTCTTGAATGTCTGCGAGGAGGCCCGCGCTAATGGAGCCCATTAGGCCCCCGTAATGAAATATACATTACACCATTACAGGGGACTGCAGCGCTCAAATGATAAAACATGCACAATTCAATTTCCTCCTCGGACCGTCGTGAGTGTCTTTCAGCGAGTGTGTGTGTCAAGATGGAGAAACAGCGGGAGGAGGTAAACAGTTTGTGTAACACACACACACACACGCTCACACTTATGAAGCATGTCTGAGTGCTAAGAGGCTTGAGCATTTAATAGAGTTGACCAGAAAAACCGCACCTGCCACATCTCTGACCTCACATCTGACAACGTACAGAGGGTGCGGGGAAGCTTTGTAAAGAAAGTAAAACAGAAATAGGACATGTATTTAAAGGGGAAGTCAACCATAACTCATTCACTCCCAGCCATTTTCACTGAAGCAATCCCCTTCGCTCCCGGCTTTTGACTGATTTTGCAAGGCCCACATAATATTGTGTTCTATTGCTATAAAAAAAAACATGGAACCTTCCAAGAGAAAGATTAGAGTCTCTTCTTTCATCAGGAAATAAAGTATATTTGTATCTGTTTTCCGTTTTGCAGCAATTAGCATTAGAATATAGCTAAGTTTCATCGATATTCACATACCTGTTGAAAACACTGGCAAAAAGAGCTTGTCGCAACATGGCTCTGGTTGATCACTTATACTCTGCTGCCCGTTTTTGTAATTACTACCATTGCTTCTCTGCAGTTCAGAGGCTGCATCAAAGCCTTCTGTATGCTCTAGCACAAAAAAAAAAAAAACATTGAAAAACGTATAAACACGTCTTTGGGACAGTTTTTGGGAGCAAGTGAGTTAAACTTTTCTTGACAATAATATGTTATATGTGACCTCACTAATCTCATATCCTGATTAATATTACATTTGTGGAATATGAGTTATGCAGCAAAATACAGCAATTTTTATCTATCTCAGCCCCGGTCATCACAGTTGCTCAGGACTCAGGCAATGACCAACCACAGCTCACCTGTTTTCTGAAGCTGAGATGTGATTGGTTGTTACCTGAGACCTGAGCAACTGTGATGTCATTTTTACTCGACAGCAAGTGGCAAAATTGAGGAAAGCTGCTGTTTTTTGCTGCTTAACTCATATTCCACTAAGACAATATTAATCAGAATAACACATTTAAATCAGTGGGGCTGCATAACACACATTATTGTCAAGATTTCTTTGGGGGGGGGGGGGTTGACACCCCCTTTAAATCAAAAAAATATTTAAAATCTATGAAAGAGTTCATCTATAATTGTGCTACCACTTAGCAAACCTATGCTGCTATATGAGTTGCCATAGAGATGGCGAATCCACATGAATGAGAGGGATCTAGGGCACATTTTGAAGTTTGCAAAAAAAAAAAAAACATTTACAGATGGATGGAAAATGAATGGAATGAGGTTCCCCAGGCTGGCAAAGTTAGCACGTCCTCTTAAAGTTGGTCCATTTTAGCTACTTCACTCGACTCCCCAGTTTGATTTCACATGTTAACAAGTGCAAATTTACAAGGGAGAATATCAGCAGTAAAAGTTTAGCACTGAGCCTCAGGTGATACTTTGTTTGCCCCCCCCCCCCCCCCCCACACACACATTTAATTGTTAAGAGGCCAAATTAACGAGAAGTTCAATGGAAATATATGCCCTATTCCCTATAATGTGCATTATCATATATTAGGAACAGTTCCTCTGAGGCTTTGTATTTAGAATTGGTTCCCAACCCCTGATCAAAAACTTTGCCCAGCTTCAAGCTCCCCACATCTACAATGACCCATTTGACCCGGACGGCCATGAACGTGGCCACGTCAATCAATCGACAGAAGGGAAGCATCTGTTACTTGTGAACGTGTGGCTGGGGGAGGCTTTGGGTGCTCATCATGTTACCAATATTAAAAACGGGTAACAACACCATGTGCATAGCAAGCAACGCAGTTCCATCAAAAATTTAATTCCATCATAAATCTATTCTATTCAAGCTTGCCCTATATTGGAAACGGGAACAGGAGTGAAGTAGGATGCATTGTTAGTAAAAAAAAAAAAAATCAAGATAAATATTATGAGACAAGATTGTAGGCTGGCAGGAAATGAATGGAGTGTGGTTCCCCGGGCCAGCCAATATAGCGCACTGTTTCGTCTGCACTGCCTCTTTGTTTTTAGCGATTTGACTTCTTTCACACCTCAACGAGCTCTTACTCGATCAAGAAGAGTCCAAAGTGAGTAGTTTAGCTCTGAGCCTCAGGTTCCTATTCTCTCTGTTCTGCCTTCTAACTGATGGTTCACGGCTGAAGTTTTGCATAGAACTTCATCTTGGATTGATATTTCAGTGTCATTTCTTCAAGAAATTCTGATTTCATTCAAATAACAAAAAGGACAAATAAATATAATAAATACAAATAAAATATTTAACAAATGTAGACAAAACTATTTTAATATTATTAATTATTAATATATTAAATGGATGGCCCAATACCAACCAGGTATCGGTATCAGGTCGAAACCAGGCCTTAGTTCAAAGTATCGGTACTCGAGACAGTGACTGATACCTGTATCGTCGTGGCCGTTTTATGATTATAAATTAATTTCATGCAATTTAAAGGAAAATGCTAAATTGGGATATACAGGTCTTTCTTTCAAATTATCCGTCATTGTTTTTTTGGGGGGGTGGGGTTATGTATCAAAAGTACTAGTAGTGGTACTTGGAACCAGTATTGGTGACCCATTTTTGGGAATTTGATGGATATATGGTCATTTTCTGGCTATTTTCGGCCATTTTTTCTGCCTTCTTTGCTACCAATTTTCTGACATTTTGGGCAATTTTGTGGACATTTTATTGCTATTTTCTCAAGAGATTATTCATACGATTATCGTTTTGAAAAAAAGGTGGCATCGATCATCCTACTTGCCAATTTGTTTGTCAAAATTAAATTAAATACATAAAACCTATATACAATTCAAAATATTAACACCGTTTTTTTTATATTAATATTCAATAAATAAAAAATAGTTACTTTGCCAATATCCAATCAAGGAATTTTTGTCCATCGAGGGCTGACATTGAACGACGAAATGGTGTTGGTGAATGTGTGTGTGCGTGCGTGTGAGCGCGTGCGCGTGTGCGTGTAGGAGGGCTAATTAAGGGAGGGGAGGCGGTGAGGTGTCATTCGGGCTCAATATCGCATGGAGCCAACTCCTCACCAAAAAAAGCAACCATCATACAGTCTCATATTTACATGGAAAAGCTCCAACAAGCGTTCCCTGTTGAAATGAGTCATTCTGTGAAGTCCAGCAAAGCGTTCCAAAAGGAGCTTTTCCTTCTTTTTCAGAAAGATGAGAAGGGGGGAAAAGGGGACAGGAGGCGTTTGGGGGGGATTATTCTTTTTTCCTTTCTTTTTTTTTTTCGGATTGCCTTTCAAAGTTGTTTTCACATCCTGCACAGCGACACCGTGCGCTCTCCTCCGCGTTCATCCCAGAATGTCCAGGTAGACGGGCGAGGCTTTGGCCAGGTTGAGGAGCAGGCCGTGGATCTCCTTGATGTTGAGTCTCATGTGGGGCTCCCTCTGCCAGCAGCCCAGCATAAGGTCGTAGACCTCTTTGGGGCAGGTCCTGGGGCGCTGCAGCACCCTGCCCTGGGTGATGCACTCGATCACCTACGGAGAGCGGGGGGTGGGGGGGTGGGGGGCACACAAACATGGGAGGTGAACTCTCGCCGAAGGTGATGGAGTAATCGGCTTCACCTCGCGGCACAGGAACGGCGTAAAAAACAAAAAGAAGAAATAAAGGCAGCTTCCATGAATTATTAACCCGCGTGATGAAGTCGGACGCAATCGGAACTGACAAGCGCACGGATCCGACGTCGCTTCTCGGCGCCAGTACCAGATTAGAAAATCTTCAAAGATGCTTTGAAATCAGAAACGTTATTCGCTACAGCTACACCGTCGAATTCAAGAGACGTGTCAAACAACCAATGAATACTGCAACTCCCTGTCAATCAAAAAATGAGCATTACTGTTCTTGCAAAGTCAACATTTTCGATACCGTTTTTTTTTAAAATTAATTAAAAATAAGGGGCGTCAGAGAATTAAAATTTTTAATTGTAATTAATCGCATGACTTCAATAGTTAACTCACGATTAACCACAAATTTAATGTCTGTTCTAAATGTACAATAAAAAAAATCTAGGTTTTCATACTCTTAACAAAAGTGGGGAAAAATGTGAAACGAATAGAAATAGTTCAAATGAATTTTTGACGTCTATAGCCGTCAATGGCAGTGAATGAGTTCATCTTGAATTTTCCGTTTAAAGCATTTGAGACTTACAGCCATGTATATGTCAGCAGCTCCTAAACTTTAATGGAGTGCGTGTTGCATGTTATGTTCACAATTTTTCAAGCTCAATATGATAAGTATTTGCTTTTGCTGACTTCAAATGTTAATTTGCAAGCAAATAAACAAATAAATAAATAAATATGACAATGCGCCTGATGTGTTGTCAATTGACTATTGTTGCAAACAATCGTTCGATAACCCCCACACAATCTCATCGCTTCCTGTGCAGATCCCTTTCAGGTCAGGAGTTGAAAGAGATGGATATAAAAGGGAAGGTGGAGGCCGAAAGGTTCAACGCGGATGTAACCCGAGCGACTTGGAAGGGCAGGAAAAAATGACTTGAGAGGTCAGAAATGTAGAAGACCAGGCTGAAGGGCTCGAGATGGCAACCTTTCCCCGGAACTGGGTCAAGGCCCAAGAAAAGGGAGATTTGCACATCCTATTAAAAATTCAAAAGACTCTCAATATGTGGTCATAAACTGAGCGTGTAAGCTTTTCAGATGTCATCTTCAAATGGCCTCTCCAAGTCAAATGGTTACCACAAAGAAAAGCAAATGAATCCAAAATGGAAACAGGCAATTCTACAAAAGCACTGTTATTACATTTACATTGGATTATTTTTGTTAGAGCGAGAGAGTGATAGAAAGAGTGAGCAAATCAGACCACGGCATACGTTAAATGCACCAATGTAAGATGGTCAACATGTAATTTATTTAGTAGGAAATTGTACAAATGCATAATTATTCAACTCAAATTGGACTATAAGCATATGTGTGCCTGTATGAGCTAATTTAAAAAAAAAAGTTTAAAGACTAGGATTTGCCAAGTAGGCTAATCAACTAATTGTATCTTGTCTATATACATTTTTAAAAATGTATTTATTTATTTGTTTTTACAAAAATGCTCTTACCTCATGTAACTAAATCACAATAATTTCTAGAAATTAAAGCTTTTATGTGTTAGAATAGAATTATTTTGCAGAAACATTGGCATAAGTGCCCCAGCGAGCGTTGCCAAGGCAACCGAAGAACATTTCTACATTTATTCTAGGGGTGTGCCAAAAAAATCGATTCTCATAAGAATCGCGATTCTCATTTAGTACATTTCAAAATCGATTTTATTAAAATTATTTCATACTGCCTTGCCTTTGTTTGTGTGTGTCTTTATTGGGAGCGCTGTTCAAGTTGTACCCGATTTGGCCACTTAGGGGCAGTGTGGTTCCACGCGGTCTGATACACTGTTAAGTTGTAGCCTCATTTGAGAGTGGAAGGAGAAAAAGTCCCGATCAAGTTATTCCAATAAAAGTTGTTTTTTTTGCAGCGTGGAGCCGTTCTTTTGAGTGATAAAAGTGCAGCGAGTAGCGCGCTAATTAGCATTAGCGAGTCAGACTGGAGTAGATCATGACGATTCTTTGCACATTTATAAATTGAAGCAAAAATCATTGTCAATCAAATCCTTTTGAATCAGAAATCGCTCTTAACCGAAAATCGATCCTGAATCGAATCGTGGACCCAAAAATCGTAATCGAATCTTATCGTGAGACATTCAAAGATTCCCACCCCTAATTTATTCACATCATCAAAGCTATCGGGGTTTAGTTTGGGGATATTATTCTGTTAATATCCATCAGCTTCTCCGATCAACCATCAAAATACGTCCACTGTGGACTAATTCCAGTTCATTACTTATGGTCTATTATATTCCGACTTAATTCTGTCCACAGAAGAGTGCGCCGTGCCGTACCTCATTATTGGAGAGCTGGTACCAGGGTTGCTTGCCGTAGGTGAAGATCTCCCACAGGACCACACCCAGACTCCATACATCGCTCTCCGTGGTGAACTTCCTGTACATGATGCTCTCGGGGGGCATCCAGCGGATCGGCAACATGGTGTGACCTCCCACCTGAGGGCCCACGCACACACACACACACACACACAAGGCAAGGGTATGATGAGATGCGGAGGAAACAGCATGCAGATTGAGAGAGTTTGCAAATAACATTTGCACAAATGTGAATATATCAACTGGATGAGTGCATTTTCAACAAGGCTGCAATTGCTTCACTCCTCCAAAGTGCTTATTGACACTTACAAGTAAGTGGAATTTGATGGTCTTTGCGATTATTGCAAACCTGGCACCGGATCCAAATCAAACTTTCGTACATTTCAGCCAAGCTCACAACTTTGTTTCTTGTGTGTTGCCCAATAATGATAATAATAAAATCAGTGAACCGACATTTATTGTGCGAGATACAGTATGTTCCAGGTCCACCCACGATAGGTGAAAAGTCACGATATGGAAAAAAAACATCTAGAATCAGAATGGAACAGTACGATCATCATTATTTTCTCTATTGGGGTGTCATTAAAATGAATATAAAATAAATATAAAATGAGCTTATTGAATGCCATTGACGGCTATAGACGTGAAAAATTCATTTGAACTATTTCTATTAGTTTTAATTTTTTTCCCACTTTTGTTAACAAGAGTGTGAAAACCTGGATTTTTTTCATTGAACATTTAGAACAGATATAAAATTTGTGATTAATTGTGAGTTAACTAGTGAAGTCATGCGATCAATTCCATTTAAAATTGTAATCGCCTGACGCCCCTAATTTTTAATAATCTTTTCTTTTCTTTTTTTAAATTGCGTCAGGTGATTACTTTTTTAAATTGTAATTAATCACATGACTTCAATAATTAACTCACAATTAATCAATACTTTTATATCTGTTGTAAATTTTGTTTTTTGGTTTTCATACCCTTATTAACAAAAGTGGAAAAAGTGTTAAACTAATAGAAATAGTTCAAATGAATTTTTGACGTCTATAGCCGTCAATGGCAGTGAATGAGTTATATATAAAGAAACAACATGGTGTATTTGCTAGAAAAAGTTAGTTTTTATACAGTTCTGTCTGCTTTGCATGTTGCAATTTGGCATGTGGCGGCCATTTTGGGTTAGCGTCAGTGATCGGGTGTGAGCTTAAGGACATCAATTTATTAAAAAGAAAACAATATTGTATGTTTGAAATGCACTATTTTTAAGTAATATCTACTGTACTAATTTAAATGAGCCTATGCAGGGTTAAATGTTGTCACAAGTATACAAATATGTTTAAACGTGACTATTTTCTAGCAACATTAGCATAATACATTTTGAAGGAAAGTGAACAAAATACATTTGGTACTTAGTCATAAATTGCACAAAATTATGAATATTTTTTGGGCAACATAAGCATAAGTTAGCATGTTTTTCCTGTATCTCCACATTTTGATGATTTATCATAATAGATTTTTCTGTTATCTCTTAAATGTCCTGATAAAAGTAAATCACAAAATAACCAATTCGAAATTTCAAATTGTTTATCAACATCATATTTATAGCTAATTGCCTGAAGTGTCCTTTAAAAAAACATATTTCTGCAAAGACACACGCCGCACTAAAAATAAAGCAGTCACTTAACGAAGCGAGTGTCAACAACATTTACTGCGAAGCAAATGTTTTGAGTAGATGATTGATAATAAAAGTATATTTCAATGAACCGAGTGAAAAACGGTCGGTTAAATTTGCCATGAAATATTCAAAATGATAGTTGGCAGTATGCGTGCGTGTGCCGAAGCAAAGTATTTGCGTCGGTAGCAGTTTAATTAGGCTGTCCCAGGTTAGCAGAGTAAATAATGCAATTATGATTTATTGTCTCCGGCGACATCCAACCGCAGCGTCAGCAAGCCGAGAGCAGCAATCAGCCGCTAATCGCAAACTCGGAGAGACTTTTGCTCTTTTCATTAAACTCTAATCACAAACGAGCCTTCGGAGAACATCTTTGCTCTGTGAGAACACAGAAGCAGTTATGATGGCCTTAATAATTACCTTCACGTGGGTTCATTGTGTAGAATTGATTGTTAAATAATCCCTGATTCATCACCAAACGAGGAAGTTGAGTGTATCGTAATTATTCAAAATGGCACAAAGTACGTATGTGTTTCTATCATTCGAGGTACTTGTGAGCTGGAACGTATCCCAACTGACTGGATTAGCGAAGAACGCCTGGAACGGCAGCCAGCCAATCACAGGGCGCTTTTGTTATGTGGAAACGTCAAACATGTTTCAGAAGCATTAGCATACCGTAAGCCACCCCGTGCGTCAAATATTCAAAACAAAAATATATGAAAACATTCTGCCTCTTCGCCATCTCTCTCTCTCTCTCTCCTTCTCCATCTCTCTCTTTCCTTTCTCTCTCCCCTTCTCTCCCCCTCCCCCTCTCTCTTCCTCTCTCTCTCTCTCTCACACTTTTTTCTCTTCCTCTCTCTCTCCCTTCTCCCTCCCTCCCACTCTCTCTCTTTCCTTTCTCTCTCCCCCTCACCCCCTCTCCCCCTTCTCTCTCTTTCCCTTCTGTCTCCCCGTCTCTCTCTCCCCCTTCTCCCCCTCACTCCCTCACCCCTCTCTCTCTCCCTCTTCCCCCTCTTTTTTTTCTTCCTCTCTCCCTCTCTCTCTCTCTCTCTGTCTCTCTCAATCTTTCTAATTTGCTCTCCCTCCCTCCCTCTCTCCCTCCATCCCTCCCTCCCTCCATCCCAGTCTCTCTCTCTCTCCCCTCTCCCTCCCACTCTCTCCCCCGTCTCTCCCACTCCCCCTTTGCCCCTCTCTCTCTTCCTCTCTCTCTCTCCCCTTTCCCTCCCTCCCACTCTCTGTCTTTCCTTTCTCTCTCCCCCTCACCCCCTCTCCTTCCCCTTTTCGCTCCCCATCTCTCTCTCCCATTCTCCCCCTCACTCCCTCACCCCTCTCTCTCTTCATCTCTATCCCCTCTCTTTTTTTCTTCCTCTCTCACTCTCTCTCTGTCTCAATCTTTCTAATTTGCTCTCCCGTCCTCCCTCCATCCCTCCATCCCAGTCTCTCTCTCTGTTTCTCTTTCTAATTTGCTCTCCCTCCCTCCCTCCATTCCAGTCTCTCTCTCTCTCCCCCCTCTCCCTCCCACTCTCTCTCTGTTTCATTTCTCTCTCCCCATCTCTCTCTCCCCCCTTTCCCCCCTCTCTCTCTCCCCTCTCCCTCCCACTCTCTCTCTTTCCTTTCTCTCTCTCCCTGTCTCTCCCTCCCTCTCTCTCTCTCTCTGTCTCTCTTTCTAATTTGCTCTCCCTGCCTCCCTCCATCCCAGTCACTCTCTCTCCCGCTCTTCTATCCCCCTCTTCCCCTCTCTCTCTCTCTCTCTCTCTCTCTCTCTCTCCCTGTGTAAAATTGTGACGTGATGGTAGTGGTATAGAGTTGGAAATGAAATGCTAAATGGAAAAAAGTGGAGCTCCAGTTTCAAAGCACACACGGTGAAGCAGCATTTAGCTGTTATGCTGCACACAAATGGAATAAGAACAGTGAAGTGAAGTCAGCCCCAAGTATAAATAGCTTTTAAGACAGGTTAAAAACTATGATTTCCCTCCCATACACTCTAAAAGCAGTTAAACAGTCAAAAGTAACCCAATTATGGATAAAAAAAATGGACCGATCCACTTCATGGGTCAATTTGACCCAACTTTCTGTTTTGTTTTATACAAAATGACCCCATTTTTGGACACAAGTAAAGGATCTGACCAATATTTACGAGTTGTTTAAAACTAAAAGACACATTTATTGACTCAAAGTAGAGGATCGGTCCATTTTTGACCCATAGTTAGGTTATTTTTGACCCAACTGTTTTTAGAGTGTACCTTTGATTATTTTTTTTAAATCAACTTCACAATATGTTTTTTTCTATTTATATGTAAATCTGTGGTTTGTAAACGCATATATAAATTAAATAGCCTTGCCTGATTAGAGATTGAGTCATATTATGAACTCTCCGTGTTATTTAGCCTAATCACACAGACAGTATTAAACAGTTTATTTATTTTAGTGTGCGCTATATGAAGACGAAGCTCGAGTCTTTCTTCTTCAACCGACGCAAAAGCGAATTAAACCTGGTCTCGTATCAGGCGTCTCCTCCATCGCTCTCGGCGAACATGAATCTCGCCGGCGATCCTCGCTCCGTCGCGTCCCGCCGATAGGACAGTCCATTTTCCGAGCTTTATGTCCGTTATTAATGGCCTGCGCGCCGCACTTGGCCCGTTTCTGTGCTAGTCAGCGGCTTATTTAATGGCGTCATAAAATGTGGACGGTCACATAGATAGCCATCAGGTTCTGCCTCCATCTCTGGAGTGCTAAAGTCTTCACAAGCAAACCTTTCTTCTTCTTCTCTTGTCAAGTCCGCTTTTGCTTGTTTTTTTTTCTCATCTTAATGTGGAACTTCTTCTTTTTTTCTCCGCTTTGTTGGTTTACTTCTGCAGTCAGTCTAGATTGTACGCCAGCCAGCGCGAATGTAATATACTGAAACCATCTTGAATATATTGTTCTATTGTATGTTACATGGCGGAGCACAAACGTGCTGCATTTATTCTCTTGCTCTCGTTCTCAAACATCATTTATTCACTTACGTGTTTCGGCCTGGTCATACCCATTAGATGTTTTGTTTTATTCATCATGGCTGATCATTTTCCCTGAAGGTCTGAAATATTAATAGCTCAAGTGCTCGGCCACCTCTTTTGAATGTTTGTTACGCCTGCGTCTGGTTTCGATGTTTGTTTGTATGTTACCAGCATCTCAAAAATGGACTGAGCTGATTTCCAGTCAACTTGGAGGAAGGGCGTGGCACGGAGGAAGAAACCATTAGACTTTGGTGCCCTTCCAGTACTTTTTTTTTTTTTTAATGCATTAAACATTACCAGCAAAACTCCAACGTAATAGAAGACAGTAACGACGTCACCAAGGATAAATCTTTCAGTCTTGGTCTGAGGTGTGAGTATTATGATGATTTTTTTACAAGGGAAAATTGCAAAATTTGCTTTTATTCTATTTTTATTTTTATATAATTATTAACTCATTCACTGCCATTGACGGCTATAGACGTCAAAATGTAATTTTATCTATTTGTATTACTTTAAAAAAAAATCCACTTTTGTTAGCAAGAGTATGAAAACCTAGAATTGTTTGATTGTACATTTAGATCAGATATAACATTTGTGATTAATTGTGAGTTAACAAGTGAAGTCATGCAATTAATTATGATTACAAATTTTAACCGCCTGACGCCCCAAATTTTTAACGTTTTCTTCTTCTTTTTTTTTATTCATTCATTGCCATTGACGGCTATAGACGTCAAGAATTCATTTAAACTATTTCTATTAGTTGAATTTTTTTTCCACTTTTGTTAACAAGAGTATGAAAACCTAGATAATTTTTTTATTGGTACATTTAGAACAGATATAGAATTTATGATTAATCATGAGTTAACTAGTGAAGTCATGCGATTAATTACCATTAAAAATGCCGCCCCTAATTTTTAATAATCTTTTCTTTTCTTTTTTTTAATGAATTTATGGCAGTGAATGAGTTAACAATATTTTATTTTATTTATGGTAATATTCTTTACAATAATATGTTCGATCACTAGCCTAAACACGGCATTCTGGTTAATATTGCGTTTTTGGAATATGAATTCAGCAGCAAACTCCATCACAGGGGGCGGCCATTTTGTCTCTTACTGTCAAGTCAGAATGACATCACAGTTGCTCAGGGCTCATGTAACAACCAATCAGGGCTCACCTGTTTTCTGAGTTTGGTCATGTCACGTTCGCAAGCTGAGCCGTGAATGGTCGTTACCTGAGCCTTGAGCAACTGTGATGTCATCTTCAGTGGCCAGCAAGTGACAAAATGGCCTCCCCTTGAGATGGATAAAAATGGGTGGATTGTGCTGTATTTGCAATACATAATTATTCAAAACAAAAAACATTTTAATTAACTATAGAATGGTAAACATTAAACAAAACACACAGCTTAGGTTTCTCTCAGTGAACCGACCCTGTTCCAAGCTGTTGTTGGCAGTTATTTTCCTTCCTTTATTCTAAAATGCAAAACACTAATTAAAAATTTGTCAACCATAGCAATGTTGTTTACTGTATCTGTAGAATTTTTCAGACATTAGAAGAGCAGATTGAGGGATTAAGTGTCATTTTGAAGGATAATAAAGACTTAAGTATGCCTTAATTATGGAAAATCTAATCAGGATCCACAGACACATTGTTTACTAATGTGTGTTGCATTTAGGTTCATCTTCAAGTGTTGTACATTGGAAACACTTAGGGTGTCAAAGTCTATTCTGCATTTAGTAGGGGTGTAACGCTACTTAAATTTCATCCGTTTTTGCAAAAGAACATTTGGTTTGGTACAGCGGTGTATGTAGCGGCAGACAGAACGTATTCATTATGGGAAGTGAAACTGCCTCCTTCTCGAGCTACTCTGGAAACAAATGGCGTGCAGCTCAATCTCTGCTTAGCGGATAGCGTGGCTAGCGATGTGCTTGTAAAACTCATTCGTGAACGTGAATAGTTGAGCACAAAAAACAAACCAGCGCAGTGGAGATGTAGCTTCACGTCACATTTAAACGGCCTCTCCTGGCTTTTGCTTTCTTTTCCTTATTGCACTGATTTCCAACATTAGTGTGCCGTGTGACATTTAAACAACTTCCCTTAAAAGATCCAAAGATCACAATTTGTTGAGTACAGTTAATGTATCTTTGTTCAACGTACAGTATAGTGATAGTCAGAACCAATAAATGCTCTTCCGCCCGGATAGCAGAAGGTCCATTTAGTCCTGGCTTCCTGTGAGTATCTCGAGATACTCACACCAAGTATACTGTCATTTTAAATGTATGGAGATGAGTGTGTGAGTGTATTTGTGACATTTTTGTTTGGGTTGTTATGGCCTGACATTTGTCTCGCATAAAATATGTGCCTTGGCTCAGTAAAGGTTGGGAAACACTGACTTGCTGCCTGTACCAAATGGGGACTGAACGCAAATAAGACCAATATTTGTACCATACCCTGATTTTTGGTCTACCATTAACACACCCTACCTCTCATTCTCTCTTGCTCTCTCTCTTTCTCTCTCTCTCCCCCTCTCCCTCCCCCACTTTTCTTTCTCTCTCCCCATCTCTCTTTCCCCCTTCTCTCCCCAACCCCTTCTTCCCCTCTTCCCCTCTTTTTCTTAGTCTCTCTCTCTCTATATATTTTTCTCTCTCTCTCCCCTCTCCCTCATTCTTTTTCCTTTCTCTCTCCCTGTATCTCCCCTCCCCCTCTCTTTCTCTTCTTCTCTCTCTCTCTCTTTTTCTTTCTCTCTCCCTCTCATTCCTATCGCTCTCTCTATCTCTCACCCTCCCTCCCTCCACCCCAGTCTCTCTCTCTCGCCCTCTCTCCCCTCTCCCTCTTTCCTTTCTCTCCCCCTCTCTTTCTCTTCCTCTCTCTCTCTTTCTCTCTCTCTCATTCTCATTTGCTCTCTCTTTCTCTCTTGCTCTATCCCTCCCTCCCTCCCTCCCTCCATTCCTCTCTCTCTCTCTCTTTCTCTCCCCTCTATCTTTTGCTCTTTCTCTACCTTTCTCCCTTTTCTCTCTCTCTTTTGCTCTCTCTCTCTTTTTCTCTCTCTCGCACGTGCACATTCTCTCTATCTTTCTCTCCCCCCCTCTCAATTACAGTTACACAGTTGCATGGTCTCTCTGGCATGGCACCTGTGGAAAAATCGCCTCGAGTGCCTCACAGTTCCCCTGATTGAAAATAGCTCACCAGACGTGGGTGTTTAGAGATTTGCATAATTGTGCGTTGTGGGTTGATGCTTGGAGATTTCAATTAGAGTGCGTGTGCAACAACTGACCATTGTGTGTACAGCTTTGACAAAAAGGTGACGTGTTATTGACATCAGAGTGTAAAGAAGGAAAGTCAGAGTCTAATGCAGATAAACGAGTGTTCAGATGTGGCAAATTGGGCCGAGCAATTGGTACTTGAAGTGAAGGTTTTGCAAACTGTGCCAAATCATCGATTGTAAAAACTGTAATCCATCCAATCCATCATTGATCCATCTTTACTGTTACTTCTACCCATCCATCTATATGCAAACATCAGGAGTCGTCTATTTCTAATGCTCCTGTCTCTCCCTCGTCCTCTCCCTCCCTCTCCTCGCCTTCTCGTTTGTCTGTCCCCCAGCCTCATGAATATGCATCTTTACAGCCCGACGGCTGTCTAAGTGTTCCAGGCATGACTAAAGTAAAAAAGGAGGGGTCAAAAACAGCAGTGGAGGAGATTTTTGTCACTCAGTGGTGACCATCCAGAGGCTGGCGTATCCATGGCAACTAGGCTCGTAAAAAAAAAAAAAAAGGCTAGTGGAAAGATGCAGTGTGGGTGGAGCTTAAGTGATAAACTCCACCCACTCCTTGATACACAAGAACCTTAATTGGCCTCTGTGTTGCCACGGTAACAAAAAACTAGTGATTTTTTTTTTCTTCTTAAACGCGCCTGTGCAAATGTGTGTTTCTTTTTCCTCACGAGAAGGAAATAAGTTGCTCTCCTGATGCACTCAATTCATATATTGCAATTACTCTTTCTTAGAGTACTCATGGGGGGAAAAAAATAAAATAATCTTATGTAACTACAGTGGAAGATTAAATACGCAATTATAATGAGAGTAAATCTCCCAATTAAAAACCACCCACGCACAATTATCATACCATAGCTAAAACAGCAAACATAATTAGTTTAAGCTCTGTAAGCATTGTAAAATGTTTGCTTAACACGTGTTGAAGTATTGCCCTGGTGTTAATGCGTCATGTGTCTGACAGCATTGTACGCTCTTCTTCTGCGCTTTTCTCGTACCAATCAGCTTCTTCATTTCGATGCAATTTGTTTGCCTTATGAAAACATAAATAAATAAGAAGGAAAGGGGTCTGTTGTTGCTTTGGAAGAGGCAACACAAGCAAAACAGACGGTTCATTTCAATGCTCATTTTTATGCAGGATGCCGTTAAGGGAGCAAAGCACTTTTTTTAAAGCATTTGTTTTCTTTTTGAATTTGTTTTTGTCATTGTTGAGAATGAATAATATTCTATGATACATCAAACTTTATAGGAAAAATAACTCACACAATAACAATTTAAAGTCATTTTAACAACATAGCACCTTTAACCCAAACTTTCTTCCTTGGATTTTTCTCCTCACCACTTGCCTGTCTCATATCCACACCCACTTGATCGATTCGCAAAAGGATGCTGAGAATAAATCATTTGATTGGCTGAGTCATGCTATGTGGGAGCAGTCGCCACGCATGTGATGTGTCTGCGCATTTTTTATGTGAGCATAAACTGCCAGAAGGTGCTGGTGGTTAAAATTTGACTACCGTATATCCCCCAAAAGTTGTGCTGGTTCAAGTAAGAGTACCGTAAATGAGACTATACTGCAAAGCCTTTAAAACACATAAATAAATACATTGGGAATAAATAAATACATTGGGAATAAATACATAAATAAATAAATAAAAATAAGTAAATAAATGGGAATAAATAAATATATAAATAAATAAATAAATACACGGGAATACATAACCAAACAAACAAATAAATAAATAAATAAATGGGGCTAAATAAATAAATAAATTGGGAGGAAATAAATAAATACAAATAAATAAATGGGAATAAATAAAATGGCAAGGTGAGCCCAAGAATAAAGCAGAGAATCGAGGCATCCAAAACGTCTGCCAGCTTCTTTGTGTAAGCGGATGCTGTGACGTTAAAACAGCCTCGTCAGTCCTACGCCTTTGCTTCTATTTCCTCCCAAATACACACATGCACACACAAACTGAGGTAGGGGGCTGATTCCTTTATGAGTCATCTTGGCTTCTGACGTAAAAGCATGACTGAACAAGCTTACCCACCCACCAACCCACACACACACGACGCACACGCGCATCAC
The DNA here is from genome assembly GCF_054856555.1 of Leptonotus elevatus. Lineage (NCBI taxonomy): Eukaryota > Metazoa > Chordata > Actinopteri > Syngnathiformes > Syngnathidae > Leptonotus > Leptonotus elevatus. The sequence continues at coordinate 13,189,605 of NC_141243.1, read as the reverse complement.
ATGTCTCCCTGACTCTCCCGGATGCCAAACCACGACAGAATTCTTTCACGTCTTCCCGGGTCGCCATCCTTTTGTGTCATTTGTGACAGATGTCTTCATTTGTTGTATTTTCTTTCTCTGCGGCTGTGTTCTACACTGCCCCCGTCTGATTCTTTATCCTTCCATCACTGACTGCTTTCTCAGCTGCTGTATATTTATTTGTTTCTTGTTTTCATCCCCTCCGGCGTCCAACGCTTTGCCCTCCTTCGCTCTCACTTGCCACTGACCCCCCCCCCCCCCTTACACACACACATACCACCCTCCTCCGCCATCTCCAGCGCCGCTCCAAGCATACTAAACACAAATTCCCTGATTACTTTTCTTCCCGAGAAAACGTTGGATACAACTCAGCGGCTCACCGGCGCTGCCTTTGTGCGTTGCTATGACGACAGCCTCAGCACACTTAGCTCTATTGAAGAGAAGAGGGGATGTGAGGGGAGTAGTGGAACAGGGGGTGGTGGGCGGGGAGATTTGTGGCGATCGGTAGTTTGCCGTCAACAGTGTGCAAAAGAAAGCCAGAGGGGAATCTTCAGATTTGCACATCACCTTTCATTCGGCACAATGCTGAGCTTTGGGACAACATTTAGACTATCTAAAAGAGATTTTTCCACACAGGCTGGCTGTGTAAACTATGCATTCAAGATCTCTTGTTGTTAATGGCACATTCATTTTGCACATTTCATCATGTCAAAAGCTAAAATGTGTGTTTCTGAATTATCTAATTGAAAAGAAATGATTTTTATTATGATCTTGTCATTATTATTTCTCCTCAGACACAGTGTGAACAAATATAAAGAAGACGATACATTTGGCATGCACTTCTGTCAATTCTTCCCCTACCATTGGAGCGAACTGGGCCATGGCCTTTATTAGAGCCAACTTGGGCCAATATTTGAGCACACTGTGATGCAGTGCAATTTGCCGCCACTGAAAACTACAAGCAGGTTTGGTATTAGATTTTTCTTTTTAATTCAAACTATTGTCCTTTATTCATGAAAAATCATTCCCATTTGCACTTTTCTATATGGCGGTAAAAATCTATATGTTTCTGTGGCAAAATATTGTCAACAGCAGGAGTCACAAAGGTGGTAGCCCCCAAAGACCATATGAGTAGCCCGCGGCCTGTTCCAAAAATAGCTCACCCTTGATGGGAAATTGTGATTTTCTACTAAATTTGGAAATTTAAACAATGGAAAAGATTTATAGAAAAATGTATATTGGTACTGATTTGTTTCCAAATTATTGTACTTGAGAAAATGTGTTACTTCAAAAGTTACTTCAATAGCCAATAAGGAGCTCTCAGCTTCAAAAAGGTTGGTGACACCTGATTGATTAAAATATGAATACAGGGAATTCTAAACATTTTTAATGTGGAATGTAAATGATTCATGTTTTTTTCTCATTGTCTTTATCCAACTGCCATAGCATGAGATTAATTTAATACGTCCTACACTCAAACAATGTACCTGCAGTGAAGTCCATCAGTCATGCCAATGCAGTTTGGGGGAGGGGATCAAAGGGGGCCACATGCATCAGTGGTGTGAAAAGTGTAAAAGCAATAAAGTTGGACACATACACCTACCCTGTAGTAGTCAGTGCTGTAGACATCTCTGGACATGCCAAAGTCTCCAATCTTCACCAGCAGGTTCTCGCCCACCAGGCAGTTCCTGTTGGACGGCACACAAAACACGTCAGCCGTGAAACGCCGCATGCCGGCGCACAGTCAGGTATTAATTTGAAGCTTGAAAGTCACTGTGTAACTTTTACATTTGGTTCAACTGCATATTGAGCTGCATTTTATTGATTAGCTATAGCATCCACTTTGAATTCTGGAAACAGCGACACTGAAAATTTTAGAGGACCAGAGAAAGTCATATCATTTATTTCCATCCATCCATTTTCTATACTGCTTATCCTCGTTTTGATGATGTCTTTTTTAAATCAGATTCTAATTTGTTTTATTCAAATTAATATTCTGATTTAATAAATGTTTTTTTTTTTTTTAAATAGGACTGTTTTTCATGATTGTACTAAATTCCACTAAATCTTATGCTTCTTGCAAGCATTGTCAGATCATTGGACGAGATTATAGTAATTATTTACAACAGGACTTGGTGGTACGTGTAATCTTATTTAACAGACAACTTCTAGGATTGAGAATTTTTTTTTGTACCACTACTATGGGCAACGAACGATTTTGATGGTTATTCTAATAGGAAAAGTATTTATGACGAGTACTATCATATCAGGGACTTTTTTGGTAGCTGTTATGAGGAACTTTCTAGCTATATTATAATTTGTAATGATAAGTATTGTATTTATTATTTGCAGTAAATATTGTCACATGTTTTTGGGATTGATTTCCCCATCACGTGACGAAGGTAAAATCCCAGAATACGTTACGTAATACAATAATACCACAAAAAGAAGGCTGGTTCGTGTTGCAATGAGACTATTGGATTTATTGAAATGATTGCCTTGAAAGGCAGGCTGAAATAACATTTCGCTCAATTTTGAGTTTTTAACTGAATTCACTCGCATTTGGTTTGATTTAAATCAAACAACCAAGGTGAGGGTGGACAGTACTTGTCATGGTCTCTTTTATAGTGTGACGCAGATCATGTGTTATATAATCATGAGGTAAGTGACAAACCTGGTGGCCAAGTCGCGGTGCACAAAGTGCTGCGACGCCAAGTAGACCATTCCGGACGCTATCTGCTGTGCGATGTGCAGCATCTGCGACTGAGTCAGCTCTACTGGTCTGGTGGTCTGGCCCTCTGCCATCAGAACTGCATCCGGACCGTGAGCCCTAATAGGGGGCGCATGTGGAGAGGCCTGTTAGCTTTAGCCTGTACTTAAAGTAATGCTGGGGGGGAAAAATGTGAAGATCCTTGCCTGAGGAACTTGTTGAGGTCTCCGTGTTTCATGTACTCAAACACCATGATGAGGGGGTCGCTCTCCACGCACACGCCGTAGAAGGTGACAATGTGCTCGTGCTGAAGGTTGGTCAGCAGCTCGGCCTCGCGATGGAAGTCCTTCCGGGCATTTTCGCTGGCCTCTTTAAGGGTCTGGCACATACAGAAACACACACACACGCACGCACGCACACACGGTGACATTTTATTAAACTGACAAATGGAAAAACATTATGCCACACTACAACGATCAATTAGTCATGTCTGCTGAAAGGGGGGGGGGGGGGGGGATTGCCCTGCCTTGTAAAAGTGAGTTACGGTAAATTAGACCTAGCAAGGATTGATTACGAGGAGAAATTACAGCTGCGAGCGGCGATGAATAGTTGAGAGTTGTGTTCAGTGTCAGTATACAGAAGAAAATTGGAGCATCAGGAACGGAGTTATGCATCTATATATTTCCAGCAGTACAAGTGCCTTAGATTGTTTTCAGAGTAGGACATCCAGCTGTGACTTTGTGTTGTTGTCTGCATGTATGCATGAGTAGCAATCTGACAAAATCGCTAGAACAAACTTGCTTTGAAGCATGCCTTGAATGTTTAAAAACAAAAAAAATATAAAATGGCCGCTTCAACAAAAATGGCAGACTTCCTGTGTTTTTTTTTAGCCTTTTTTTTTTTTTACTCACAATAGAGACGCTGACCAGAATTCACGCTAAGCTAAATAAAACTACCTTCAAAATGATTATTTTCTTGAGCAGGAGTTTTGTGTTTTATTGTGATTCATCAAGTTTTGACGTCATGCTCTGCCCACATGCAGGGACAAAAATAAAGAACTTTCACAAGTTAGTGTTGTCCATCTGTCTCGTACTAAAGATTCAGAATTTTGGTAGCAATTAGACAAAATCTCTCGGGCACGTTTGTCTCTAAAATTGGTCAAAAGGATCCAAAAAATGGCCATGATGCATTATTATGAATCCCACTAGAGTTCTAGGCAGGACACATCTCGTTGCAATCTGCTGCATCCAAGCAGGACTGACATCAGAAGAGAGTTTTGGGTTTTACATGGACTCATCAAACTTTGACACAATACTCTGTCAAAAAAAAAACAACCTCCCATCTGTTTATTATGTTAAAATTTGTTAGCAATTGGACAGAACTGGTTGGACAAGTTCCCCAAAATGACTGCTTCAAACCAAAATAGCCAACTTCCTCTGTCTTTTTGGCAACGGGATTCTTGAAACTGATTTGTGGTTTGTTTTGTTGATTTCTCTAGAAAATAATTTTCAAGCTTATTCTTATGTTGCTAAGCGAAACTGGCTTTGGGGGATGAATGAAAATAAATAAATCAGCAGTCAATCATCAACAGGGTTAGTTTTCATGTTGGGGAAAACCCCCCAACTCAAAATGTTAATTTATTTAGCCTAAGAATAATAACAGTGAAGAGAGAAAGCAATTTTTGGAGGGTGTGCATGCTCTGACCCTCATATTTGCTGATTACATTCCCATCTTCCCTTGAATCCAATCTGTCATCAGCCGGGGTTACATAACGCACGCGTTCGTGACAGAGCGAAAACGTCAAGTCAAAGACGCGAGACACAGGAAATGAAAATGATACGGGCTATGTATGCATCTCATATCCGAGCAGGAAAAATATATGCAATCGCTTTTGCCCTACATGAATAATAAATAGTCTTCCTACTGTAAATGCCATGCATATACGTCCCCCCCTTCCACAAAGAAACAAACACAAGCTCTCGTTACAAATATAGGTCCAGGGCACAAGGACAAGTTGCTAAAAAAGCTCCAGGGAGCGGGGGGAAAAATATGACATGGTGACCCCGTGGCAGCTGGAATGCTGAGATGCCAGAAAATGAGATGGACCATAACCCCGCCCCTCGCTGTTATCAACCAATCGAGAACATTATGGGCTGTAACGCGAGCCGGCGTGACAATGGAGATTATTACCGAACAAAAGATGGAAATACAATATTGAGTTTATATGGGAATATTGAATATCCTTTGAACAGGGGTGTCTAAATTTGCAGGCCGCAGCTTGTTTTTACGTACATGCAGGGCTGGACTGGCCATCAGGCATACAGGGCAGATGCCCGGTGGGCCGACATGTTTTGGGGCCGATACGGTGCTATTTAATTTGTATTTTCCTCTATTTTACCCCAAGCGAGGCAGAAGATCATTAATCAATTTACAATATAAACAGCAAACTGAACTAGCGGGCTAGCCAGTCTAGGTCAAAATGCCAGGGCCGATTTTTTGGTGCCAGTCCGGCACTGCGCATATGCTATATATTATTACTAATACTACATACTAATTAAGGCTTATATCAGTATAATCAGTGTTTTGAAAAATAAAAATAAAAATATCAAACAGTTATTTTTTTCTTCTCAAAATAATTTTACATAACAAACTATCCCAATTATTATTATTTTTTACATAGAAATTAGTTGGGAAATGGCCCGTAAATTGATTATTGATATTTAATAGGGATGTTCGATAGCACTTTTTTCCAGACCGATTCCAGTACGAGTACTCAGCTCTTGAGTAGTCACAGATACCGATACCAAGTTCCGATACCACTAGTACTTTCGCATACATACAATTTCCGGCAAAAAACAATAACAGATCATTTTAAACAAAGACTATATGTCCAAATATAGGATTTGTCCATAAAATGGCATGAAATGAATGGCAATTTTCTGTTCCTCTAATTTCTAATTCCTGATCGGAAAACAGCCACAAAAAGGCAGCTGATACTGGTATCGGCCATCATCACCAATTCTTGATACCATCAAAAAAGCCCGGGTATCGGACCAATAATGATACCTAGAGTAGTCACAGATACCGATACCGCGTACCGATACCACCAAGCAGAGCCTTGCCTAGTTTTGTTGGCTACATCAGTGTTTGTTGGGCAGCAGGTCCTTAAACACAATTGGTCTCTTTCAACAAATGTTTGATAATGAACTTATTTTTTATTTTTTATATATGTGTCAAAATGGGCATTAAAATGTAAGATTCCACTATAAAATAAACACAACACTAAATGTATTAATGTAATAACAACCTCTTTGTTTTTCCAATTGCACCCCACTGGTTTCTTAATTAATATCCAAACCAAGCTCACGTTTCATGATGAGAAATCTTGAACGGCAACTCAGAAACCGCTAATGTGCTTTGCGTTGAGAGCATAAAACATTCATGAAAGTGTAAAACAATGATTTATTTAATAGCGTGGCGTTTGTGTGGTTTTTCTACGGCACATCGGCCCGCTGAGGCCACAGCGATGATGCGGTGAAAAGAGAAACGTGGGATACAAAAATCCGATTTTATGAATTTCCACTGGAGTAAACATTCACTGCTCCTTTAGGGGTCGGCCGCTGATATGATAACCGTGTGAAATGAAAAGTCAAATAAGTCATTCCTGCATGTAGACAATAATAATATACAATGCAATGTTACAGTGGAGACTACGCAGGGAAACAACAATCAAATGTGATGAGTCCCTGAATGCATCGTCTCTGCATAGTGGATACAGTGAATATGGTACAAGTCATGTGCCTGTGCTGCATTTGGCACCCACGACAAATAAAAGCAATCAGCATCCTCGGGCTGGGAGGAATGTAGTGACTCACATTTACATGTGTTGAAGGAAGCATTATTGAAAGTGTTCATGATTGATGAGCCGCAGATGGGGAAGCGCGCGTGTGTGTGTGTGTGTGTGTGTGTGTGTGTGTGTGTGTGCGCGCATGTTGTTAAAGAGTGCCTGTGATCAATGGCACCTCACCGCATACAGTACAATACAGTACGCAAGTCAAACTTGCCTTCGCCTTATGTGCCAGTGGCTGATTGATAGCCGAGCCTTAAGTCGGGATCATTAAGCTCTGCTGGAGTGTGTATGTTATTGTGACAGCGTAGCGTAGCATACGTGGCAGAGTGTTGGGCTAATTACAGCATGCACGGTTTTGCGTACACGAGAGGTGCGAAGTGTTTATTAAAGGGAAAAAAAGGCATCACACATGGGAAGATTATGCAGTAAATGTTAATGTGAAGAATGTGATGAATTTCCTGTCACAACAAAGATTTTAAATCCAGATTAAGTTACACAATAAAAGGGATGTTCAATACCACTTTTTTTCAGACTGATACCAGTATGCGTACTCAATTCTTTAGTCACTGATACTACTCGTAGTTTTGATATATACAACCCCCCTCCCAAAAAAAACAATGACAAATAATTTTAAAGAAAAACTACATAGGCCTATCCCAATATTCCTTAAAATTGCATTCAATTAATAGCAATTTTCTAGTCTTTTAATTTCAAATTTCTAGTTCCTGATGATAAAATGGCTACAAAAGGGCAGCTGTTTTCTTCCTTTTTTTTTTTAACTCTTTGTGAAATACTCTAACATGCCACAAGATGGCACCAAAGCCCTTTCTCAATAGGAAAGCAGTCAATCAATTGGTCCGAAGGGAATATCTTATCACCGATCGGATGTTTCACGTGAATATGTGATAGCATCAGCCAGTTTATTAAAAAACACACACACACACACACACACACACACACACACACACACACACACACACACACACACACACACACACACACACACACACACACACACACACACACACACACACACACACACACACACACACACACACACACACACACACACACACACACACATTTACCGCAATGACTTGTTTTTGGCACCTACACAAGGGAAAATTAAGTTCCTTATTGTTGCTCTCAGTTGTTATCCAGAATGTGATTAAATGGCTAATTAACATGCAACCAGAACAAATAATGCATTTCCTCCAAAGCTTGGGAAGGCCGTGCCCCCAATTAAATGGTATTTAAAAAATAAAAAAAAGTGTTGCTTAATCAACCTTCAGGAAATGGGACTAAGTGGACAATTAGCATAAAATCAGATGAAATCTTTTTTTTTTTTAAATCCCTCAAATAGTGTCTGATAAAAGTCAGGCCCCAATTCTCAACAGGTATGGCATCTACTTTAACACCATGCCCCAATTAATCACTGTGTGTGTTATCCACAAAGAAGATTCATAGTGTTGGTTTACGGCCCTTCCGCTATGTGATTTAAGGTCTAATTAACACAGGGCCAGAACAAATGATACCAAATCTAAAAAAACACCTTCCCAAATAGTGACCGACCCTCTAATAGGGGCCATGCCCCAATTATTTACTGGGTTTATCATAGTAAAAAAAAAAAAAAAAAAAAGCTGTAAAGACCTTTTGGAATGTGACTGAATTGCTAATGAGCATAAAACCAGAACAAATAAAATACAATACTGGATTTTTTCCAATAGACAAACGCTGTGCCCCAATTGCAGCAGGTGCATCATGAAGGAAGAAGTCTTGCTGGAAGGTGACTTCCAGTCTGTAATGGCTAATTAGCATACAACCAGAACAAATGATTTCAAGTACCACATTTCCTCAAATAGAAGCCTTCATTCTAATACACGCTGTGCCCCGATTAATCATTGGGTGAGTCATCCATGGGGGGGGGGGGGGGTGGTGGATGGGGGGCAAAGTTTTCTGGTGGTATTGCTTCAAGCGACCTTCCAGAATATCATTAATTGTCTAGTAGTGGCTTGTTCCTAATAGACAGATAGAACCCTCTGCGGTTGAGTAAATAAATGCCCTCCAGCTATTAAGAATGTTTTATGTGAATTTGCGTATGACGCTCTACTACAAAGACAGTAGAAAAGCTACGAGCGCCTGACTTCACCTTTCAATGTAAAAAAAACAAAAAAACGGCTTATTTGATTGACAATTACGTCTGTTGGTCAAAGCCATTTCATTTATTTCCGACAGCCTCGTTTAACGTTCCATTAGTTGATGCAGCAAAAAGAGAGGAGGAGGATGAAGAGGAGGAAGAGGAACCCTGGTGAGAAATGGTGACTCACAGCATTCCAGCAGAGAGAGGAGGAAGGCGAGTGAGCGAAAACATGTTACATTAACTAATTGAGAAAAAAAAAATCTCAGTGGAAGTCTAATCAATGGACTGACACTAATTATTTATTGATGAATGTACATGAGCGAAGCAGCTGTTTTAAGAGCTCAATATTACCTGTCCAATCCTAGTACTGTACATCAAGGAAATTGTCAGCATGCAAATGAATCAAAATGCCATTAATCCGTTCCAGCACTCCCCCAAAAACATAATTATTTTTTTTTATCTATAAGAATAGCATTGTATTAGGTGTGAAAATTAATTGATTAATCAACAAATAATCAATTATCAAATTGATAATTCTTTGAATAATCGTCTCCAGTTGGTCCAAAATGTTGCTGCTTGCCTCTAAACTGGAGCATTTTAGATACATTTGAAGATTATTTTCTTGGATTTCGAATCTTCAAATAGTTTCACCCCACCTTAACTCCAGGCGCTACTAAGCGGAGGCTCAGAAGGGATCGAACCTTTTCCGTTGCCGTTGCCTCCCTGTGGAATGACCTCCCACTAAATGCTAGACAAGCCTCTCTGTCCATTTGACATGAAACACATATTTATTCTATGGCTTTTGACTCAGCATGAGACTTGGCATTGTTTTAATGTTTTATAGTGTGTGTGGTTTTTTTATGTTACTAATCTACTTTTTAACTGCCTTTGCTTTTGTATGTCTAAACAAACTGAACTTAAAAAACAAAAGTCAAAATAAAATAAAAACCACATTGAATGGAAAAATCCAAAATTACTATAAGCCTGCTCGTGCAGCAAAAGTAATGCAGGTGAAAATGTGAACTGTACATGGCGGGGGTCTCTTACAGGTCATGTATTGTTAATGAGAAGTCTTTCTCAATCAGATTGAGTTTCACTTCCGTGATGGAGAGATGGATGAACGGATAAATCAGGATTTCCAGGGAGGCAAACTGTCTCAATTCGACTCGGAAGTCTGCGGCTTAGGTTCTAATTCGACGGCTTGCTGGCGACAAATTGCCAGCAAGCGAGGAAGTGAACTGGGAGAGCAGACAAATCCTAGTTGGAAAATAAAGGATTCATGTTTTCAAATCGCAGAAGTGGGGTTTGGCATTCACAGATTTGCATATTTGCTTGCAACCTAACCTCCATTACTCCCTGAAAAAAATAACTATTTATTTTGGCAAATTAGTGCCTAGAAAGAAAGTTGAGGCGAGTGGACGAGTTTCATTTAGACAAAAATATTACTTTGCCACCATTTTGTGTTATCTCAAGGGATATATAAACACTTTTGGCGGGCGTCCCAGATTTTCACTTCGTATACATTGAATGTAAAGATTTCTCACGAGAGTGCATGTTGGATTCTATGCAGTAAACTGTTTAATATTCTAAACGTGCTGCATGCATTCACTTCTGCTGCAAAAAAATATTGTCAAGCTCGCAATAACTTCCCCCGTCGATGACATTATTCCCGGCATTATTTGTGTACCAACAGTCGGTTTCAATCGGCAGCTTAATTTGACATGCAGATCTCTTCAATTCCCGCAAAGTCAAGGCAATAAACAGAATGGATGGTTGGCAGGCTTGAATATTAAAAACGAGACCACACACCCGCCTCTAAATTCAATCTATGTCATTGACGTTACCTTGACAGCCACCAGGATCTTCTCCTGGTCAGGAGACAGGTTGTAACATTCGGCGAGGAAGACTTTGCCGAAGGCCCCCTCTCCCAGCTCCCTCTTCAGCACGATGTTGTGTCTCTTGATGTGCTGGACGACTAGAGGAGGAGGACAAAGTCAGTCTTATTAGCTGATTTCTCTTCTGTTGGCAACTCATCCCATTTGTATGCAGCATAACAGCTGAATGCTGCTTCGCCATGTTTGCTTTGGAACCTGGGCTCCACCAATTGACCTGAGTTACAAAACAATTCATACATTTCAACCCCATCCCTTCTTACTTTCGGAAACATATTTTTACAAATGTTTTAAATTTCATTCGGGAGTCTTTTTGTGTGTTGTGTGCCTGCTCGCCCACAGCTGAATCACTCCACAAACCCGCTTTCTGTTGCTAGGCAACATGTGACTCCACGTCAGGAAATTTGGTGAAGATTTCACATCTCACCATGGTGACGTGCGTTTCCCTTTATTTCGCTTGGAGATGTTGCCGTAAGCTCGCACGGCCAGATGTGAAACTGCCCACCTGCATTGTAACACACCCCATGTGACCGCCTGCCCGCACACGAGCTGGGATTAATCAGTGATGTGATTTGAAGGCACAGTTGAAGAAAAGCTGTCCACTCAGAATATCACATTAAGATCCAGCCGGTCTCTTAAGGGCTGCATCGATTTACACGGAGGGCGAGCGAGAATGAGAGAGAGAGAGAGAGCGAGAAAGAGAGAGAGAGAGAGAGAGAGAGAGAGAGAGAGAGAGAGAGAGAGAGAGAGAGAGAGAGAAGCCGCTTTACGCTGCCTGCAGAAGTAACTTTTTTCAAATGTGAGACATAAAGTGGTAATAAGTTAAGCAGTCTGGTATAATTGTTGAACATTCTTTAACACAGTGGTTCTCATTCTTTTTTCAGTGACATACCCGCTTGAAATATATATTTTTTTCCAGCCAAGTACCCCCTAACCAGCGTAAAGCATTTCTGATTGAAGAAAAACTATTTATTTACCAAGTGCTGTGCCATCATTGTCAGATTTTTTTTTAAACTTTGAAACTTTATTTGTATTTCTGTGGTCTCTTGAACTGTTTGGAAATAAAAATATCTAACAATTTCTTTTTTTAAATAATTAATTTAATTCTAAAGAAAGATTTGTGACATACAAATTATTATTACCAACATCAAGCGTCATCTTTTGGGATCATAGTAAAGCTCTGTTCTCAAAAAGAAATAATTAATTGAATTATAAATAAAGTTTTCAAGTGATTGACAGGTGATTCTAGGTGGCATATGACAAATTGGGTTGAACCGTTCTGTTATGGGGGAGATGCCGGGTTTTTAGGACACTGAAATTGAATAGCCTACTGAATGTAAAATTCATTTTATGAACTTGTATTTTTTGAAATATTTACATGTACTTTTTAAATACTGTATATTTAAAAATGTCACGTCCCCCTGCAGTGCCTTCACGTACCCTCAGGTTTACACGTACCCCCATTTGAGAACCACTGCTTTAACACAACCCACAACACAGGATAATCCCTCAGGATAATCTTTGCGCGAACACCAAGAAACGTCCTTTTGCTGACTACGATTGCAAGGGACGAAAAATCTCTTTAAGTTGTCATATGCGATATGTGAAGTTAATTTAAGACATTGAAGAGATTTTAGAAGCAGGGCTGAGGATTGGTGAATTAGGAAGACTAAAGAATTGGGGAAAGGCAGCCAGGTTAATATGGAGTTAACACACATTTTAAAAGGCCTGAAGATAAGATAACTTGAATTTTATTGGACGTTCTCGATTGTCATTCCTAGAATACACCGTATGGTAGCATGCAGTGGTGCAATAGTAACACAAATTTAGAGATGCGCAAACAACCTCAAGCGGTGTCTACACATCATTGAGGTCACAATACATGATGTTGATTCAAGAGAAGTGCTAAGCGGGGAGTCTTCATGGCTTAGTGCTTATTGCTTAATAGTGCAGAGAGACGATCAGCTGGTTAAGTGGGGGCGGCGGTGTAGTGGCTTGGTTGGTAAGTGGATGTGGTGATGTGTTTTCTTCGAAATGAACAACATGGCTGAAGGTTTTTTTTTCTGAGACAGAAAAATACAAATGAGAGTGAGGGAGCAGTAAAAAAAAATTTCAATAACAACAAAAGTTTTGCTGTTGTGACAAAAATGGTCTGTCCTGCATCCCACAACAACAAAATACAGAACTAATTATTCCTTGTATTTTCCCCCAGTTTGGTGAAAGGACTGAGCTTATAAAATGCTTTCTACAATAGTGCCCATTCACACAATGGGAAGACAACCCAAAACATTTCTTTACGATACGTTGTATGCGTCTTTACTAGTCTAAGCATGGCATTCTGATTAATATTATGTGAGTGGAATGTAAATTAAGCAGTAAAAGGGGGCGGCCATTTTGCCACTTGTTGTCATCTGAAAACGACATCACAGTTGCTCAAGGCTCAGGTAACGACCAATCATGGCTCAGCTAGCCAAGGTCACATGACCAAACTCAGAAAACAGTTGAGCTGTGATTGGTCAGTACCTAAGTCCCTTTGCAACTCTGATTCCATTTTCAGTCTACAGTAAATGACAAAATGGATAAAAACGGGTTGATTTTGCTGATCATGACTTGAAATGGAACGATAGCAAATCAGGAAGTGACATAAAACTCGAGTTGTTGCCAGATACAAGTAGAAGGGCAACTGGTTACATTGTGTGTCTGGCAAACTTGATGCCCTGTGGCACCACAGTGCCTCTCACAGGTCAGTTTTTTGTACTACAACACATATCTAGTTGGTGAGAGGGCGGATGTTGGTTGAGATATCATTATGTGTGTGCTGTGCTGTTTTGATCTTCTGGTGTACACCACACACTTAAACTCCCAGCCATTTTCACTGAAGCAACCCCCTTCGCTCCCGGCTGTTTTACTGGATTTTGACAGATTTTGCAAGGTCCACTGAATATTCTGTTCTATTACTATAAAAACATGGAACATACCAAAAGAACGATTAGAGTCTCTTCTTTCATCAGGAAAAAAGTGTATTTGTATCTGTTTCCGTTTTTGCAGACTAGCATTATAGTATAGCTAAGTTTCATCATTATTCACAAACCTGTTGAAATTACTGGGGAAAAAAGCTTGTTGCAACATGGCCCTGGCTGATCTCTTATACTCTGCTGCCACCTGATGGCCGTTTTTTGTAATAATTACTATTGCTTTAAGCGACCACTTAAGGTCAGAAGCTGTATCAAAGCCTTCTGTATGCTCTAGCATAAATTTTTTAATATATATATAAAACGTATAAATACGTTTTTGGGAGTAAAGGACAAAGTATTATTTATGGTTTTTGGGTTTGAATGAGTTAAAGACCCGCCACACACTGAGCGACTTTGAAACTGAGTGTAGTGTGGTGAGCAAGGGTCTGGTTTTCAAGAGGGGCCAACCATCAGACCATGGTTTTACTGCAATTCAAAATTGTAATTGCTGGTGAATGTTGCAATGATGCAGGGTGACTTTGCAAAAGTTGAGTACTTGCCCTGGTCTTGAACATCCCTGCTTCAGTAGTACTGACAATATTGGATCCAAACATGTGGGCTTATTAAGTTTCTTTGAAACGGAGATCCTGTCAAATTGCCACATCAGAGCTGCAACAGAACATTCATCCGCTTTTGCCTTTTACACGTAGCCCAGCAAAAAGCAGCAGAAAAATGGTGGCTTTTACAGGCAATGTTAAAGGTGCTTATGCATCTCACTCTGTCTTTATTGAACATCTTTGTGGCCCTGTTGTTTACTCCCTCTTGCTTTTTAATTAACGTGCACCCCCATCATTTGCACCCTGCCACATTATCTCCCATTCTTCAACTGCAGCAGTCTATTTGCGTCAGGTGTTTTGTGTTTGTGGCAACGTTTAAGAGCGCCTGCCTTGACATTTCCTATCAAGCCCCCTCCACTTTTTCAATTATTTTGCCTGCTCCCTCAACAATATGTGGCCATGTCCCCACTCACACACGCACGCACACTTTTCACCCGCCTTCGTCAACATCTTATTTCCTGAATCAATCGCTCTCCCAAATCTTTCCACGACCTGACCTGAAATAAAAAACGCACATAAAAGCTATATCAACAAAATTGCATAGCTGCTCTTCGCCTGTGCTACGGAATAAAATACAGTGGAAGGCTCCAAATGTGCTACAGTTTGGACTTAAACTAATATTACCTGGAAAACTACTGTAAGTTTGTATTGGCTTGATTAACCAATAAATTGGTCAGACATTGACCATTCCAGGTGGTTATGAGCTTACCAATTTTATTGGTTAGCCAAACAACCAATGAAATAGGTTACAATAGAAAGTAAGTCTAGATAGATCACTTGGAAATATATTTATTGTATCAATTTATCGTATCCTAAAGGGGATGGGACAAACGCGGAGAACGACTTTTGCCCCACTTAGGTGGTTGTGGCAATCAGTGGTACTTAAACAATGTCAGCCACTAACACAGATTAACCAATATCTTGGTCAGAATGACCAATTTGTATTGGTATCCATCCAT
The DNA here is from genome assembly GCF_054856555.1 of Leptonotus elevatus. Classification (NCBI taxonomy): domain Eukaryota; kingdom Metazoa; phylum Chordata; class Actinopteri; order Syngnathiformes; family Syngnathidae; genus Leptonotus; species Leptonotus elevatus. The sequence continues at coordinate 13,174,465 of NC_141243.1, read as the reverse complement.
CCATCCATCCATCCTTCCATCCATCCATCCATCCATCCATCCATCCATCCATCCATCCATCCATCCATCCATCCATCTATCCATCCATCTATCTATCTATCTATCAAGCTAGCTAGCTGTCTAGCTAGCTAGCTAGCAAGTTTGGACACCACTGGGTTAAGCTATGCAAACACACAAAGACTGATTTGATTAAAAATTCATTTTCAAGGCAGCCTTTTCCAGAATAACTGGACATTGTGAGGATAGACCGGCCAACATCTTTGCTAACCGGCTTGTTTCAACTTGGAAAAAGATTTGGCATTATAAGAGCAGCAACAACTCGCTAGCCCTGGCTACCCACAACTGCGAGGAGCAAAAGAAGATGGATTTTGTCTATAAGTAATAAGTGACTCTGGTGAGTACGATGAACTTTATTGAAAGCTTTTATGCTTTTGTCATGTTATTTGATAAATGTTGATTGTAAACTGCTATATTGTACTGTAGAGGTTTGAAGTTGTTTGGAGGTGATGTATTGGAAGACAAAAGGGAACTGGGTTTCTTGTTTTAGTCATCAATTATAATAATGGTATTAATCCTCATGTATCGCTCATAAACACATGATGATATTTCACATTCAAGTGTCATTGGATGTTACAGTTTTAGTGTATTCTTATGTCATTTTAATGGCGTACAAGTCACTTATTGATTGTACATGATTATTGTTATGGCTATGATTAATATTCCGTTACCCAAAATGCTTCTGTCCCCTAAATAGGGTTATTTACGTTCAACTCGCAGCATATTAGGACTTCATATATTTTCATTACACAAATACAGAGGCTTCTAGATTTTTCAGGTTACCAATATGTTATTTCAAGCTTACAGATAGCGTGCGCGGGAAAATGCGGCCACGTGGCATAGAAGGCACACTTGGTGCCCCGTTGTACTCAAGGTTGTCATTTGATTGTTTTATATTCATGGCCTAGAAGTATTTTTCACACACATATTACATTTTACCACCACATTGGATAGACTAAGACATGACTTAGAACACAGACACTTTGAAACAGAAGTAATTTTCACACAAATATCTACGATCTTAGCGGAGGTTAGTAATAGACAAGACACATTCCGACTTGCGTATAAATTCGTAGCCGTAGGACTCTTAACTTCGAACCTTGTGTGTTTCCATAGATTGACTCATGCCACGTCCTCATCGTCAAGTGAGGTGTTATTAGTGTTAATGGGGCATGTATATAAGCACAGTGAATGATCAAATATGTTTCTAGCGTGTCACGTTTAAGTGCATCATAGCTCAGCCTCATCAACGACACTGACAAATAATGAGTCCATATGCAGCACAATCAAAGCGTCAGTAAGCACCCAGTGTATTACTTTTAATGGCAGTAATATACACAAAACACACACGCAATATTGACTAGCATTGATCTGCCTGCTTTTATTCTTCTCTTATGTAGTAAATCCTGCTGTACTGCTTGCTTGTGTTGCAGGCCTTAAGAGGTCAATCCCCCATTTACCATTATCATAACCCCCCCCCCCCCCCCCCCCCCCCCCGCAACCTCCACCCCACTCCACCTCTCTTAGCTAATTTGCTACACAAGGTCGCAGCCTGAAAAAGCTTTTATGACTTGCCAATAATCATAATGTCACATTGATGGAGCAGGTCAATATCTGAGAGTGTGCGTGTGTGTGTGCGCGTGTGTGTTTATTTTATTTATCTTGTCTGGCTTTCTGGTTCAAGCAACCAGTGAGTTTGAATCAACCACAAGCAGCCGCTTGTGTATGTGTTGTATTTATAAGCAATGTGACGTTAACTTTTTATGAACGGTAATGCTGCCGCTCGCACGTGTGCTTTTGATTTCTATTTATCCCTCAACGGCTGATATTCGACAAGGTCATCGCCATGACAGCAGCAGCGATTTCGCCATGGCAACCTCGACTTAACTTTCACAGATAATTTAAGCGTTGGCGCTCATGTAAAAATGTTACGCCTTTTCTTCCTGCAGCAAGGAGTTTATTATTATTATTTAAATATATATATATTTTTTATTTGATTATATTGTATGCAGTTACTTATAAATTGTATTGTTTTACACAGATTTTTTTTTCGACTCGTAAAAAGTTAGAGAGGGCTTGAATCTGTTTCAGTACTTTTTGCATACCTTGCTGTCGTCTAACAAGGAGCTTTGAAAATAAATCTACCTCTATCCATTTCTGTGGCACTTCCAGTCACTCTGATGCAGCCTGTTGATGTGACCACTTCCTGCTGAGAACATCCCGTTTGAACCCCCTCGAATGGTAAAGTACTGTCGATCAATAGGTGTTGTCTTGACCTCATAGGGTCAATATGTGAACATTATGATGAATAGGACTGTTTAAATATGGCAATACCGATGCCAGGTATGAGTAGGTATTCGACCGATACCCGGCCGTATTTCAAGTTATCGGTACTAAAAACTAGAAATGAGAAGAATAGAAAATTGTCATCATTCATGCAATTTAAAGGGAAAATGCTATATTTGGGTATATGGTTAATTTTTTTTAAATGATCTGTCTTTTTTGTGTGTGTATGTGTGTGTTCATGTTATGCATCAAAAGTACTTGTGGTATCAGTTCTTGGTATCGGTATCTACTCAACAGTGATAAAAAAGTGGTAAGGAACAATGTCCATATTTAAGGGGAAGTCAACTCCCCCCCAAATTTTTGGGGCAATAATAAGTTCTATACATCCTCACTAGTCTAAATATGTCATTCTGTTTAATATTGCTCTTTAAAATCTAGCCGTTTTTATCTTTCTCAGGGGGCGGACATTTTGCCACTTGCTGTCGACTGAAGATGACATCACAGTTGCGCAGGTCTCAGGTAACAACCAATCCCAGCTCAGCTTCAGAAAACAGGTGAGCTGTGATTGGTCGTTGCCTGAGCCCTGAACAACTGTGATGTCATCTTCAGTCGACAGCAAGTGGCAAAATGGCCGCCCCCTGAGATCGATAAAAAACGGCTGGATTTTGCTTTATAACTCATATTCCAAAAATGTCATATTAATCAGAATGTCATGTTTAGACTAGTGAGGTCACATATAACATATTATTGTCAAGAAATGTTTAGGTTGACTTCCTCTTTAAATATTACTTGTATCTGAATCAGAGAATGTATTCATGGATCGAACTCGGTTGTGAATGTTGTCATTCAGCTCTTTTTTGGATAACAAGTTGTGTAAAAAGTACTGAAACATTGAATCGTGCATTTTAGGATCATCCTGAAATTTTGTGAGTTGTGTGTACTGTATAGTTATTTGAAACCACTACTACATGACAGCTTTCTGTTACATCTGATATATGTATATCTAATTTCAAATATTATTTTTTAGTAAACTTTGGACACCCCTTGGTTTAGGAGTTGTTCTACTTACAGGTGTCCGTCTTGAGCAGACTGTTGGAGCTCCTGAAGTACTGCGGGTTCTCGATGACGGGGATCTTGGTCATGCCGATGATGACGGCGTCGGGGCCCATCTCGGAGGAGGTCGGCGTGTTGCTGCCGTTGGAGACGTGGTGAAGGGGCGAGGCAGAGTCGTCGTCGTTGCTGATGACCGAAGACGGACCTGGAAGAGGACAGAGGCAGGTGGATCGTATCTTTACGACAATGGCGTGCCGAGCCGTTACACGGACTGCACATGCCCGCCGCAGCCACTCTGATTGTATGAGAGGCATGGGAGACTTCATTAGGTTGTTAAGCTGTTATTAGCCAAGATGGAGGAGATGAAGACTTAAGGAGAGGCGCTTAAGTTGTGCTATTGATCCAAACAGACTCCTGTAGGAGAAGAGAAATGTCAGTCACGTGTGGGGAACATTCATATGGCGTTACAGTGGATGGATGACTGGGCTCCAAGTACATTTTGTATTGTAATCGATATAGACTGGGCATGAAATGGATGGCTCTTTCAGAAAAAGAAGGCATAAAATTGACTTGAATTACTTTATACGGAGTTTAGTTGTCGACCGTGTGTCTAAGTACCACATTAATTATATGATTATTGTAAAATCACTCAAAACCTTCAAAACATTTTTTTCCAAAGTTTTGAGTTGTGCTGCTTGAAAGTGCTACACACCAAGGCTATTAAAGTAAACAAAAACTACCCGGCAACGCAAAAAGTAAAACTAAAATTGAAAAAAACATTTTAATTAATGAAATAAAATTAAAATGAAAACTAACTGAAACTACATTTTGCACAGAAGTATTTACTTTATTACACGACACTTAATGACCTTTTTTTCGACAAAACTTCCATATATTTAAAAACAACTAAATCTAATACTAAAACTAATAAAACCTAAACTAAAACAAAACATTAAAAAAATACAACTAATACAAATTAACAAACTTAATAAAACTTTTTTTTTAACTTTTTAAAAAACTTTTTTAAAAACATTTTTAAAAACTTTTTAAAAAACTTTTTTTTAAACTTTTTTAAAAACTTTTTTTAAAAACTTAAAAAAAACCTTCTTTTTTTTAACTTAAAAAAATCAAATCAAATAGGGCCATTCTCCCGTCCCGTGTGTGACATTCTCACTCACGTGACGCAAGACACTTGCCTCAGTATCTCTGAGAAAGGAAGTGAAAAATCTGCACTAAATATATATGCTGACAGAGCTAACCTATGAGCAGACACAATAAATATCCTATAATTTATAGTCTTGATTATTGCCTAAGCTTGAAGCCCGGAAGAAGAACAGAATCGTTGTGAAAATGTTACACACGTGACGGGATAATGGCCCAATAGTCAAAATTGAATAAAAAACTCACTTATAGGCCTTGATAAAATAAAAATAAAAATCCAGACCTATTATAACCCACTCAACATACAGTAGGCGTTCAAAGCTAAAACAAAGTGTTAATGTGAAGAAAATTAGCACAAGCAGCACAATGTGAAACTGCAACAGCGAGCGAGTCTTCCCCTGCAACAAAGGGGCACATGGGTTTGTTTTGATAACAACGTGAAGGTGTCATTAGCATGTAATTAAGACAGTGAAAACAGAAAAACTGTGTTTTCATACAACTTCTCTTTTTTTTATTTTTAATACAACTTCTCAATAGTGTTGCCGCGTGCGTTTGCGTGCTCGTAGCGTGAGCAACAAACAGCATCGTAAAATTGGCAGCGGTGGGAAAACTAACTTCAGTTCGGGTCACATCACAAACAGTGAAAAATCATTCAAACACACAAACGCACATTCATATTAAAAATATCAGCGTGGCTCAAGGCCAGTGCATTATGAGCTGGGATTGATTTCCCATGAGCATAAAATGAAAATGGATGTCTTTCCTCTCATGCGGCCGCTTCCAATGAATTTTAACATCCAGCTGCAGCCGAGGGGACGTGACTGACAAAGAAGTGTGTATTTGTGTGTGTGTTGTGAGGGACAAGCTTGACCAGCTGGCTTGGACGTACGCACGTTGGTGACTTGGGGGGGATTGAAGGAGGCTTGATAGGGAAGCAGAATGATAATAAATAGCACAGCAATAGATGTATTATAGAAAAGCTGTGTGTTGTTGTAAAATTGGGATATCAAAACCGTAAGAGAAGATTTAGAGTATCTACATTTGCCTTTGACACAATACTAGGACGGGCGAAGGAAGTGACTTGAATAAAAGTGCAGGATGGATTCCATCCCCCATATTTTACGTCACAGGAAAAAAGGTGAAAACTGCCAGCTTTTAGAGACAGTCTACAGTCTGCCGGCTAAAAGACGACTTTTTAAGGCCATTTTGATCAAATTTAATACCTCTCATTTCATTAATATGACCACTGGGAGTGAGTGACATGGACTTTAATTTTTTATCGCAGTATTATGCAATAATAGTTATGATATATCTATAAAAAAACGAATTAACATTTTTAAGACCTTTGAGCGGTGGCTTTAAAAATGACGGACTCTATTTTTGAAGGCAGCGTACGAGTGCTCGGGTGTAAAAACTGGCGAATCTTGAGCTTCGTGCGGATACAAGCCTCATTTGGCATGTTTGAGAATTTGGCAGGCCGCGCCGCGCCATGCAGACCGATGGCATTTTTTTTTTTACATGCCCCCCGGTGCACCTGATAAAATTGGTGTAGACAAATCTCTAGACCAGTTGAAAGCAGGTCTAAATTGTGGTGCAGGTGGTGTAATGTAATTTTGTTGTATTGTTTTTCAAGATGCAGGTGGGCACATTTATTATTATTATTATCATATTTAATATATTTTAAATTCAAAACCCCTGCACCACAAAAAAACAAAACAATTGAAGGATTCTTGGATGGTTCCGTTAATTCCAATCTGTGTAATACTAAAATGCAAATATGCTATTATATGCAAATATAGCAATGGTGTATTATTGTGTCTGCCATTTGTAAAGCCTTTCAACAGTGGATTTAAGGATTAAGGATCCTCAGGTACCTTCCAAGTGCCTTTTTTTTTTTTTTTTTAAGATAATGAAGGCCTTCATTTTGGACAATCAAAATTTTCTAAAGGACAAACAACAAGCACATGGTTTCTAATTCCTTCAAGAAACTGAGCTGCTTGTTTACGTCTGCCAGCTAATTGCTCATTTGTTTAGCATTCTGTGGTCGTCTCTGTGTAACAAAAGGAAGGGCACAGATACGTGCAGGTTATTCTTTGTTGTGTGTGTGCGTGTGTGTGGGAGGAGCTGAAGATCATTAACATACAGAGGGTCTTGGGGTCGGATCGTTATAAATACGGTTAAGCCGAGGGGCAAAAGGAGGCTATGTGAGTGTGTGTCTGTGTGCGCACGCGCGCGTGCACGTCTGAAGGTGGCGTCAGGTCCACTGGGAGTGGCTTGGTAAAAAAAACATGAAGGAGAAGATGAGAGGGTGAGGTGAAAGTATAAGTGGGGTCAGGTTAATAGACATGGAAGCCATGTTTAAACTGGCCTACGGGGGGGGGGGGGGGGGGTGAATCCCCCACTTAACTGTCAATAAATCAGCAGCAGTCATGACTGAAAGCTGGGTGGCGAACGCGTGTTATCGTCAGACACATTCATCTTTTTTTTTACATCCCCCTATAGGGTCAAAAGATGGTGTCGTGGAAGCCAATAAACATGTTCCCGAAATGAATTATTCTTGCCTTCAAATGCGTCGTTTGTGGAGGTTTCAAAGAAAGAGCTAATGTTTGGTGGCTGTCAAGCCAAAAGATGTTTGGTCCCAAAAAAAAAGGCATGAAGTCAGTTGATCCAAAATGGCCGACACATGTCAGTGAGTTACTTCATTTAAAAAATAAAATTACTTCTTTATTATTTTTTAGGTTGGGCGGAACACAAAACAGTATTAATCAACATTCTACCGGCAAGCAAGTTTCAAGTTCTTGTGCAAAAAATCAAGCAAGTCAAAAAAGTCGAGTCAAGTCATCAGTAATGGTAAAATGTGTAAAAGTTAAATGAACAATATCTGTAGGCCTACTTGTATTTATACTAGATACATTTCACAAAATCCATTGGTTCGGTTCATAACTAAGTTTTGTGGTTTCTGTTTTTGGTTCGGTCCGATATATATTTTTTTTAAACAAATGGGTTTTCTTTATTTACATGATTAACAAACAACATTTTAATGTTCACAAATCATTTTCAGTTAAGATGGTGCTTTTCATCTCCCATTCTGAGGTAACGATGTAAATCTCTGTTTCAGGCGGCGGCCATTTTGCCACTTGCTGTCGACAGAAAATGACATCACAGATGCTCAGTGCTCAGGTAACGACCAATCGCGGCTCAGCTTCCGAAAACAGGTGAGCCGTGATTGGTCGTTACCTAAGCCCTGAACAACTGTGATGTCATTTTCAGTTGATAGCAAGTGGCAAAATGGCTGCCCCCTGAGATGGATAAAACAGCTGCTTGATTTATATTCCACAAATTAGACTAGTGGGGCTACATAGAACATATTATTGAATTTATTTTTTCCCGGTTAACTTCACTTAACCTAGACACCTGTCTATATTGAGTGAAATGCCAGGTGTGCGTCTCCTCACTTACTACCACCCCAAGGCACTACCAGCAGATTGCAGAGCAATCAACGGGAGCTGTGTCGTTTGTTAGCAGCCATCCTAAATTACTTAGCATGCATATCAATTTGAATTTTAGACCAGCAATATCCTTACAAAAAATGGTACATTACAACATACAGAAGGCACTATTATAAAGTTTGTAAATTACTGGTGGCTTATATGCTTTGCAAGGTGCTGCTGTTTTGGGTAGCAATATAGCTTTTCATATCCATGTGAACGATAGCATCTATAAAGTCAGTTGACTAAATTATCATTTAAAGGAGCCATTTATATGTATGGGAAAGAATTTTAGTCATTCTTCTTTGTGCTTTTAAGGCTTGTTGGTCAGCACCATTTTTTTGTTAGTTCTTATTTCGGTTCCGGTTTTTCGCCAATCCATGTCAGTTTTAGGGATTCAATTTCCTGGAGTGAAGAAAGTAGACAACGGCAACAATCGTCTGACAGAGCAGCTGTGTTGTGTCAAACGAGGTCGGACGATGGCGGCGCTTTAATCACAGTACATCTTGTTCGCAGTCGCACTGTCAAATTAACACGATGCCATCCTCGCTGCCTGCTTCATCAGAGGTTTGTGCTCAACAATGCAATTAGCTGCTTAGTAAAAAAAAAAGAACAGATGGCTTTTCACACATAGTAGACGCTGTTGGGAGGCTATGAATAATAGCGATGATAAAAAGACATTTTAAAGTGATAAACAGTTTTTTTTTATAAAAGATATAGTTATTTATTGGAATTTTGAACACCCACATTTTGTGGCTACAATTTCTTGAGGGGGAGTGCAATTGATATTCATTTGAGTATTGCCAGAAGGGAATCGCAGGCGGAATTATTTAGGTTTTGGAAAATGCATGACATCAATTAAAAATAAGCACTTTGTAAAGGCCACATTTTGAAACAGCTTTTGTATTGGTTCTGATTAGATTGTGCAGTGTGACTGAGTCGGCTACAATGCTCATTAGGTTATGTAGTGCGACTTCATTTTTTTTAAAGTCTTTAATTTGGAGCTGTCTGTGTTGCAGTGAAGGCCTCGGGGGGCTTTTGGGTAAGAAGTTTTATGGCCCTTGCTGGAGCCTGATAGAAATGATGACTGTGAGCGACTACATTGATCTGCCTCAGGTTCGCCGGGTACGCCACAGACAAAATATAGCCACATTGGTGGTGTCTGTTGCCCGGGGCGATAGATGTCGAGAGGCTATAGTGGGATTTAAGAACATCAGGGCCTGTCAGTTAGACTCTCAAAGGACCCGAGCATGCCTCACGCCTGGGGGGGAAACAAGGACAGTTATTAGCGAATAATGGTGGATTTTAAAGATTGAAGATAACTTCAAAGTGTTTTGGGTTGGTGACTACATTTGGCCAATCACAATCTGCTCTGTCAAGCCCCCCACCAGTACCCCCACACTCCCTCCCAAAGGTGCAAGTCTTTGAAATGTGTTTTATGTATGGAATTACTGTTTTACTATGTACAGATTTTCTTTCCAGGTCCATACTGTGCCCTCGTTTAAAGTAGCATGTGCCCCCCCCCCCCCCCCTAATCATGTTTTTCATTTTTGCTATCTAAGAAACTAGGGGCACTAAGTAACGAACCGCCATGCTTCCAGTTCTGTCATTGTAATTTTTCATGTTACTCAGACGACAGAAGACAAATTCCTTGTGTGTTTTACATACTTGGCCAATTCATCCGATTCTGATTCTAGGACATTGGAACTGATTGTTAGCTAGCTAACGGATTGTTAGCCAGCTAACGGAGTCATGTACATTTTCAGTCAGTGTCACTCCTTGTCAAACAGGACAAACAGATGGACTCAAATGGCAATGTCCTATCAGATAAATGCCAGTTTGAAAAATAAAGGAAACCTACCAACATAAACGAATACAGATACTGTACTGAAACACAGTCAGAAGTACTTTTAAACCAGTGTAGCTGTGTTTAATGCTTAATGTTCAAAGTGAGGTTTTCTTGAAAATGTTAACAAACTCAAAAATTTTTTACAATGTTCTGACTTACCCCTCCTCAAATCAGTCAACAATTCAGACATTGGCTGGTTTGCTGCGTTGTCTCATCTTAGCATCTAGCTAACTTATCAAACCAACCATAACGGGTTGACAAAAAAACAAACATTGATGCAGCATGAAAGTTAATACCTTCGCTAAAACCCACCCGGAGGATGTGGAGGATGAGGAGTAGACACTTCAGCCTTTAAAAAGGCCTTTGCGACCCCTTAAACTCTCCTCAAAATGCACACACGCTACACAACCACACGCGGTAACATGAACCCAGTGGTAGCTAAACTGCTGTCACCAAAGTGGACTGAAGACAGGAAGTAAAGTATTGATCCCAACCAGGGTGGAAGGATGTGGGAGAGACCAGACAGAGGAAAAGACTGCCTTGGTGGAGGTGTGCACTGTACCAAATAGACCTTCTACAGTAGTCAATTGCTGTCATGATAAATTACGATCACCAACTGTACTAATGTGTATGTAGATTTTTGGATCCAATTTTGTCCTCACTTTATCTATACAATATTTCACACAAAAATAGCATGACCTAGCGCAATAACGCAATAATCACAACATAAAATCTTCAATTCAATCAAATGTGAAAATAATCACATAAAAGATGGCGGAGACAGCAGCAATATTTATATTTGACGCTGAATTATCAAAGTATGGGCGATAATGATATTCATTCTGTGTAGTTTAAATAAACCGATCACACATTATCACAAGCACCTAGAAATATTGAAATGTCTTTTTTTTCTCACAAGATCTTCTCAATAGTTACCAAAGATGACCATATAATTTATATATTTAAGATAAAATATGAATATTTAACTTATATTCAAACACGCCAGCAATAAACTGTGACTGTCATTAGCCAAGTAGTTAGTTACAGTATGCTACGTGTCGCAGCACACACACCGCTAACCTGTTTTGTTGTGACGCTCTGCATAAACAGGATGGTTACATGTTTATGATTTTGGCCTTCCCACATCAATGTTTTGATTTTGAATCCTTTCTTTGGGATACATGTTTGACAGATATCATCCCGAACCGACGATTGCCAAATGGTAAATTTGGCATCAGTGGTAGGATGGGGGCTCCTCGGCATTGCAGTTAGATAATAACCTCATGAATCGGCCTCCTCACATTTTCTCTGCTTCACACCCCCGCTGGTGAAAAATAGCCATTTCCTCCTCTCCATTCCTGATTTCATTTTCCACTCTATCATCTCTCACATCTCCACCACCCCACTTTCTTGAGTCACCCTCTTGTTTGTTTGTTTGTTTGTTTTTTCTCCCACATCCTCCTCGCTCTCTTTCTTCCCTCTGTTTGAGCCATGTGATTATATATATATATTTTTTTATATTCAGCCCACATTCCAGGGCTCCTTCCATTCGATTCCTCCTTCTTGGGTGACGCTAAAACCTAGCATAAGTTCCCCCCCTAATACGAGTTACTATATTTAGCGCCTGGTCAGCCGGGGTTCCAAATGCGCTTAGCTGATACAATAATAGTCGATAGGTGGCTAGAAACAACACAGCTGTTCTATTTTGAGGTGGAAAATGATCCAAGTTCGTACCCTGGCAGTGAAAATGCATACCATACTGAACTCAACCATCCTGACCTGCCTGGAACAAAAACCAAGTAATAGAGAATTATATAGAGACCACTTATGTTATTGCTGAGGGGCAACAAGAGGAAACCCACACAACCGCTGCATCAACCATTACAACACCCAAAAGACACATTTCCTTTGCCGCAAGCAACTGCAATAACACTGCACACCACTAATGCACCAGTCAGCACTGACCTCTGATATGACACTTAACACCTTTTTGTTTTAAAATGAAATTCCCAAGCCAAGCAATTCCTTCAAGTCCTCGCAACTATGGGTATGCATGCCTTAACTCTTGACTCGCAAGTTCGCAGGGCAGAACGTAACCTAACACACACCCTCGACAGCATTATCAACAGACTCTGTGTCAGCCTGAGGCAGATTGTGCACCCGTCGCCGATGGCAACGGCATTTGTAAGCAAACAGGTGAGGTCGGGTAGTCGATCACTGCACGTTGTTGCCGCAGCGTTTTCTTGTGAATTTGGTGAAAGTGAAGAAAGGCGCCGTGGGTACAAAGTGTTCAGACTGCACCAATGAATATAAATGTACACACATGCACGCACTACACCAATAAACTTTTATTTGCCTTTATTGAAAGAAATGCCTGCAAAGGAAGGAATATGATTCAAAAAAGCAGCTAAAAGCCCCTTGAAGGCAGCTTTAAAAGGCGCAATCTGCAGTTTATGAAGGCGCTCCAGGGCCACAAAAGTCCTTGAAACCCTCAAATGTCGCTTGCTTTTCCAGGAGAATGACACGACTGCCATACTACTGCTGATATCAAATGAGACACGGTCAGGAACCAATAAAACAAAAAGGACAAACAAAGATAAAACTTCTTCTTTTTTTTTAAACACACACACACACAAGCTTTCAGAATCTCATATTTGCAAATGTTAGCATTATAATATGTACAATTATGTGCAAATAAGGAATTACAAAACAAGAGTTAAAGTATAGAAAATAAAATAATGATCTTATAGCTGTGGGGAATTTTTTTTTTTGTAGTAGACTTTTTCCCTAATAGGTTTGTTTTAGTTGAATTCAGTTTAGCTTGCAACAGTTTTAAGTGGATTGTGTTTCCTCTACGGATGGAAACAATCAATGACTGATTAGTAATTCTGTGGAATTGATTGATAGTAATGGGAATTCAGAACGTTCAAAAATTTAAACTATTTGCAAAACAACAGTTACTTAATGAACTCGTCTAAGTGCAATTTCTAGAGAAATGGCGCGGGAATGCTAAAAGCTCATTTCCCCCATTCCTCATTTCCACTGATGGATATATTTGTGATAGTTGTGTAATTAGTATGATAGCATACACTTTATTTGTCTGTTTTTATGTTACAGAGGTCCTTTACAAGATTATAGTTTTGACATTATAAAACTAAGATGCGCTGGCTGGCGTAAATGTGGCTAAACCGTGTTCACTGTCAACAAGTCCAAATCTTTGAGTGGCATTTGTTTGTGTTGTTTTGCCAACTAAAACTGTGGAATCTGCCAAAAATCTGTTGAAAATCACAGCCACAAAATCGAAGAAGAATTCTGAGGATATCCAACAAAAAACATACTCCACAAACAGCAGATACGGTAAGTGTGACATTACAATCAGTTGCCTTGTTACTTATTACAGGGCACCAACTATTTAACAGACATTCTACCGAGTTCTAGTGAGAACAAGTCTGACATTGACACACAAAAAAAGAAAAAATACATTCAAGTTACTGACGACTGCAGGCTGATCATATTTCTGCATGTAAAAAAAGAAAAAAACTGATGTCTTCTCATACACACCCACTAACATAATGACATCATTTGTCATTTTCAGTATAATTGAATCTATTTAAATCACCTTTCTATTGCTCAAATATTAGGTATCATAAGTTTGGGATGTGATTAGTTTTTTGGGCTTAATTAGCACTTTAGCAGATGGATTATTTGCCGCCTGGCTTCCTGTGCCTTGAGGATAAACAAGATCTTAACACCGCAACCCTCGGAATCAAATATTCCCCTCGCATCTGCCTCCGTCTGCGTTTCAGTCAGTCAACAACAAGTAGAAACTCTGCAGTGGAAAGTACAGAAACATTAACAAACGGTTTTTTTTCCTTTCACTGATCCGAGTCTATGCTAATAACAATGTAAAATATTAATACAATGATTTGTTGACAACGTGTCGTTTTTATCAAGCGGAATTGTTTGGGATGGCTCAAATAATAGTTTAAGTCCATGAAAGTCTAATAACTGCGTATTTAGAAGAAAAACAGTTTTACGACATACACAGTTGTCATCCTACAGCTAAGATTAACGTTTACAGAAAAAGTATAAACGTGTGGGATTTGTGTACTTTAAATTTTTTATTTATTTTTTGTTGATTTACAGGCGGAACAAATGTTGACTCCAGCAGACTTGCTGGCAAGTCTGCTGGGGCGGAGATGCTGATTTGAAGCGGATGCTCAAGATGTTTTGACTGGCACAAGTGTATGCCGAGAACCTGCAGAACTCATTTGATGGCCATCCAGCAGTTGGAGACGACACCGTCATCCAGATTTACTGGTTGACTACAACTTCTACTATTTCAGATGGCTGGATTAGCACGCGTATTGAAACGATCAGAGCTGTAACAGACACATAAAAAGCTGATACAAAATGTGGACAGTCACCGTAAAAATCGGTTTAAAATCTGTATTAGATTAAAAGTGTATAGTAGCGTTCGCTGGCACCGGTGGAGAAAATGGCAATGGACTGGTGGAATGTAGTGGGTGTGTGATGATGGTGTATGGAAGCAGATGTAGGTTAATGGCCATCTTTACCGATCCGATGTGAATAATGCATTCAGCGGGGGGGGGGAAGCCTTTAGGTTTCGAGCTTCTCTACGATTGGTTACTGAGGCGGACAAAGTCGCAAAGGTTTGAGTGTGTTGTTGTTGAGTCGATATTTGTATATATATTTGAAGTTCTGTGCCCCGCCTCCCATGCGCAAACAAGAATTCTTTCAGTCTTTCTTTTAGCCTCGTGTGTGTCCGCGTCCTTTAGTGTGAGATCACCTCCACTGGGATGTTCACACATCCTGAATGGAAACAACAACAAAATGAACAGAAGTATGAATAGGAACAGAAATACATTTAATGATGATAATCATAATAATTAGTTGTGAGGTCAGTGCTGCTGAGTCTATTCTATACGTATTAGTATTTGTTATTTGCATAAGGTTCCATGGAGTGGGAAAGGGTTTCAGTTAATAGCGTTTTTATTTGAATTCAGGGAGTGCCAGGTTTACGATGCAGTTACGTTCCTACGGTGGCAACGTAACCCGATTTTGTAAGTCCGAAACTAAAAGCGTCTATCACGCTAACCTGACATATTTACAGTAAATATTTATATGACAATAATTTACCATATTTCTCAGACTATAAAATGCACCGGATCACAAGGCAAAGTCTGAATGAACTTATTATTTTTTTTATGTCAATATATAGGGCACACTGGGTTATAGGTATATTACTGCACATTAAGGGAAACAAACAGGTACAGCAAATAAGTCAAACTTTATTCAACTTCAATTCTATATTTAAGCCCTATTAAGATTGTATCTTTGCTAGCATGTAAGCATTTGTAGACAGATTTAAAGTACCGTATGTTTTGGGCCATATGGTGAAAATAAATAAGAAGGAATTTGAATAAACGATGACGAACTGAAATGCTGATATCCATTCATAAGGATTTTTGAGGAAACTAAAGTATTTCAAATGTGCCTTATAGTCGGAAAAATACGATAACATAAAACATAAACAGAAAACAATCCGATGAAAAACAGGAAGTATAGCGATAATAGAGCGTGTCTTTTCAGCCAAGCTAAGGGGTCGTTTTGCGCCTAATTTACATCAGGCGCTTTGTTGGACAGCTGAGGGGTCCTAAAGAGGATGTATTGAGTCCATCGGCTGTGCGCGGCTGTATTCGTGGCAGTTACGACGGCGTGCACGTCGTGAACACCGTAAACTGTAGACACCCTGTGATTTTTTTTTTTGTAGATGCTGAAACCCAATTGGGATTAGAGTTAGGCTTAGGTTAATGTTTAGTGTTAGTGTGTTAGGATTATTTTGTGAAGGAAAAACAAATGCAAATTTGCCACACCCATCTACGGCACTGCTACGGGAAATCTAATGATAAACACATCATCTCAAACTCTCACAACTACGCAACCTAAATGACCTCTTCCCCGCGACTGTTGCAGCGGCGGCGCTGTACAGAGATAAGGAAGAACAAGCAGCAAGCGTCACTGCAAGTGAGTGATAATGTCAAGTATATTTAGGCGTCAATTATTCAGCAAAGGTCAACGTCGCTCTGAGCGTGTTTGACAAATTCACAGCAGAGCGGTGTCACAGTCAAGAGCGTGTTTGTTTAATACAAAAAAAACAAAAAAACAATTTACTCACAGCCGGGGTGAGGTGACCTTTTAACACGGTTGCCACGACAAAGCCCATCAACGTCACTCTAATATACGCACAGACACACAGCGGAACGTCACTTTACAGTCTTCCCACTTGCGACTGCGCCGCATGTTTGTTTGTTTTTTTGGTAGACTTTCCTGCCAATTTGCAGTCCGATACCAGGCACCCGGCTTGGAGGATTAACGCCAGCTTGACAGTTTCCGACAGAGGCGGCACCAGGTGGGAGAAGTGACACCTCTCAAGTTACAAATGCACTTCAAACGAGAAATTCATAGCAAAAAAGAACCTCTGACTAAAAGAAGAAATTTGCTTAAAAAAAACGCAAACATTTCAACCATCACATTTGTAAATTATGACGGCATATTAGGGCCATTTATATATATATATATATATATATATATATATATATGTATTCTGAGAAAAAATTCTGAAATTTACGGAAAAATAAACGCACACATTTGCGACATTACAAAGTGGCATATTTGCGAGAAAACAAACTCACAAATTTCTGAGAAATAAATTTGCATTTCTGCGAGGAAAAAAACTTGCAAGAAATACACATTGCCGACTGATGTTTGTGCCGAGTCACAATTCCCAACTGCGCAAAAATACCTACGGTAGAAGAACTCGTTAAGTTATACTTTACTTTTGACTTTATACTTTATTCGTTTAATTATACTTTTCGGTTGGGTTTTAAAATAATGAAATAGTAATTGCTTTAGCAGAGATTAACCATATCATATTAAGTATTCACACTTTGAACAGGCACTGCAAGAAACTTGGCCTTTTTTGGAGGAAAAGTCACATTATAAAGTGGCAAATTTTCCACTTTATAATGTCGCAAATGTTCAAGTTTTTTCTCTTAGAGCATTTAGTTTTTTTTCTCAGTATACTGCCGCCCACTCTAAAAACATAGTTTATACATGGCCCTAATACGCTATCGTAGTAAATCAAGCAAAAATGGTATGCCTTAAAAGTCTTGTAAAGTGTTGATCTGTTAACCAGTATTAGGCACCATTACTGGATTTATCCTGGTAACTACCTCCTGTTTTTGTTCTAATTCCTGTTGACTTGAAAGAACTCTTAGCTGGACCCGGTACTGAAAAGCTTTTTGTGACATTGATCTCGATCTTCTGTCACAGCTGTTGTGTATTTGAGTCCATATGTTTTGACAAGAAAGCTCTCTGTGTAATGATGTAGACTGCTACGTTAGCATCTCATGCTAGCTACTGCTGTATGTTTGTGTGAGAAAAAAGGTAGAGCGTTATAAAGTACGCACGTGGTATGTTTGAACATTTTCCATTAAACTAGAGGTTGATGTCCTTTGACACTTTTAGAACACGCTATTGCATGTACAGTTATTAAATGTAAGCACCAAATATCACGGATTTGAATCAGAAATGCTTTTTGAAGGTGAGAACCAACGTTGCCTGTAGTAGCGTTATCATCTCGTCAAGCCCTTCAGTTTAATTCCAAGCGACGACGTGCCAATAAAAGCGACTCCTATTTTGCCACCGTCCTCCACACACAAACAGTTTTGTCAAGCACTAAAGTAAAGAGTTGCTGGAGCCAAGTGACGCCACCCACGCACACTCTTCTGTAATTGTTTTACAAAGATTCTGCAAGGACAAAGTGCCTCCTCCGGTGCAAATATGTTTTGTTGTGAAGCACCAAGCAAACCATTAAATCTTCATTACGGCTAAATAATTTATGAGCAGGTGAATTCAAAGTATGAACAAAAAGATAATAAGATTCATATTTGACGGTGCTGTATTTTCCTCCGTTTCCGGACATTTAAAAGAAACACCAACATGCAACATAAAACTTGCAAAGAGATATCAATGACTGCATTCATTGCTGTGACATATTTCGATAATAGGAACGCACCAATGATATTTCCAGTATGCAGATTTTTAGGCGAAAAACAATTCCACAGCAGTGTCTGCTCAATGTGCAATTAAGGAGCATGTGCTGTGGAAATGAAGTGGAGGCGACGTAAAGTAATGGCTGACACGTCTGTCAGGAAGAGAACGCAAGGAAGAAAACAACTCCAGGCGGCTGACACTTGGTGATAAAGGACACGGTGAGACGAGCCAAAAACAACAACTTGCTCCCCGCAACTAACTGACGCCACCTTTGTCAGTACACTTCGGTGAAAACATAAGGGCGGAAAAAAATGTTTACAAGTTAACAAGGCATACAAAAAACACTGACTGGGAATTCTGAAATTTCAGACCTCAACTTGGAAAACTTGAATGGTAAGTCACTTCAAGTTCCTCCTCGAACCACATTGATTTGAGATCGGTCGTTTGTCACACAGCAGCATGTAATAAACAAAAACTGTAAAACTAAGTAGTAGACACCCCCCCCCCCCCCCCCGCCCCCCAATCCCTTTTCCACAATTTCAAACAGTGCCCATGTGTCTTAATAACATCTGTGAAATGGGTCAATACTATAAAGTACCTTTGGTGTCCCAATCAGAATAACTCAATCATCATGATAATGTATCAGATCATTAAAACTATGAGGTCCTATTAATTTAAAAGTGGTTAAACATTTGGGGTATCGGTACAATCATAGGACTGTAAGTCTCTTGAAATGTGTTTCCTTCATTTTGTTTTTCATTGGATGAATGTGACATTTCCCACAAATTGCTCTGCAACTACAGTATGTATATGTGGTTAAATTATACTAAATATACTATTTTTTTTATGTTTGTTTTTTTATTTATCAAGTATACTCTTTTTTCATACTGAACATATTACATTTGTCGGTGAAATTGCTGTCCATCCTCTCATTAGTCAGGTTTCCATTCCAATTGTTTAGGATTTTTTTAAGCAAATTTACTGAAAATGCGCAAAACGGACATACGACTTATGCCCGTTTCCATCTGTTCTTCTTTTGTAAATATTGAGAAGGGACTCCGCTGCTGTAGGTGGCGGTATACACCATAGAGATGTGATCCTCCAGTAATTTAAAAGAAGAAGAAGAAGAAGACCAGGAAGCTTTTGTAATTCATGATAAACCGTAGAGTTTCTTTTCTGTTTTCCATCCAAAATAGCATTAATATCTGCTTCTTTAATGAATTCCATAAAGATGTCTGTTTCGTCGTCCCCCAAAACATTTACTTAATTGTCCGACATTGCTTTGGGACTACAAACGTACGTGTGACGTAATATTCGGTCAAAACGTGAGACGTGTATCCGGTCTTGCCTGTGGTTATTCGCCAAAAGTGTTTCCATAGCCAAAATTAGCATTTTCCTTTTTACGATACGCTTCAAAATACCCCCAGCGTAAAAACTTTTTTGCGAATTTTGGGCCCTTTTTCAAATTTCTAGCGTTTCCATTCAGTTTTATTTCCGTATTTCTTGAAAAATCCCCCCAAAAAATGGGTGTATGGAAACCAAACTATTGTGAGATAATAAAAATGAAAAATGTTGTTGAGTGACATTTTGCAGTTCTTAAATGGATGCTGAAACAGTGAATAGTGGAGGAATACATTTATTTATAATTATATTTATTATTATTTTCTTTTTATTAAATTTGAGTTGTCGACTACTTTCAAGCTTACATGTCCACTCTGTCACAGTGAAATATAATTTCATATAGAATTGAATGCAATGGTATCAAATTTAGGGGGGGTTAATAGCGGGGGTAGTAATAAGACAAATAAAGCTTTTAGATATTTTAAATCTATTCGTTTAACATCTTTTTACTGAATCATGGTACTAAATAAAGGTCCACCATATTCTTATAAAATGCTAACATTAGCCAAATGTCCAACCTGTCATTACTTTTAGTAAATATGTTCTATGCGGGCCACATCG
Organism: Leptonotus elevatus; assembly: GCF_054856555.1. Lineage (NCBI taxonomy): Eukaryota > Metazoa > Chordata > Actinopteri > Syngnathiformes > Syngnathidae > Leptonotus > Leptonotus elevatus. The sequence continues at coordinate 13,154,530 of NC_141243.1, read as the reverse complement.
AACATATTATTGTAAAGAACATTTTTAAGTTAACTTCCCCTTTAAGGACGAAATTTTAGACAGACTGTAAAGTAACAATCTGAGGTGCATGATGATGTTGATGATACATGCCTTGCATCTCACGGGTCATATTTGAGCAGAATTCTGGTCTGAGTACAATTATTCCGCGGTAAAAAAAATATTTTTATGTTCCAGAGAAGTTATTTCTTCATAGTGGGACATTACAGATGATCCATTTGGGGTTGAGAGCAGGTGAGCATCTGCTTGTTGTTTGCCTTGGAGTGAGCGAAGCTCGTAAATATTCCCAAGTAATATAAAACAGATTTGCCTTCGAATGCGCTGCCCTTCCCGCATTGACAGTAGGAAAATACAAATTGTTTTATTTACGCTGATGCCTGGTTGCCAGTCGTAAATAGAAGGAGTGAATAATATTTGTTCCCTGCAATGACTCACTGGATAACCGAGAAGTGCAAACACGGCCGAGGGATCCTCAGTGATGAACGCAGGGGCTTTGACGTCCTTCGTTGGCACCCGGGTCCTCCCCAGGTGACGCTTCATGTCTGTGCGTCTGAAGGCAATGATTCACTCGGCTTGCGATAATGATTTCCTTTTCGACAATGGTGTGGGGTTGCCGTGGCAACTGCATGCTACGAGGCAGCGGAAGGTGACCAAGTCAATGCTGCACAAAGTCTGCAGGCTTCTTTTTGAGGGGTTGCCTAATTTCACATGGGGAAGGCTCGGCCCTTGAGATAATGAATGGATGTCAAAATTCATTGAACAATTTAGAGAAAGGTCATAATTTTTTTTATACAAGAGTTTTTAATTAGTTTCAATTCATGAGGTGTGTTTCCACATCTATAAAAAATATCCTGCGACGTTGGATCAATCCAGTGAGTAAAACGAGGCAAAGGTCAACTCGTGGCTGTTTCACCAGGTCAATACGCCTACCTACAACGCCCTGAGCATCTGACAGTTCCTGGTTGAGAAGAACATATCCAAGCTCCAACCTCCTATTCAACCGACCTGCGCCATATGTTGTTTTGTTTGTTTTTTAACTTTCCCAATATCAAAGGGATCATCAAGGGGAAGACGTGGACAACATCAAGATGGTTGAGGATCCTGGAAAGTTCCGGGAGTGCACAAAGGTGTCAGGGAAGCCTGGAAATGTGTATTGGAAATTGTACTTTGGATTTGAACTCATTCATTGCCATTGACGACTATAGACGTCAAAAATTCATGTGAACAATTTCTCTCAGTTTAACTTTTTTTTTCATTTCATTTCCTTTTTTATGAAAATCTAGAAATAAATGATTGTACATTTATAACAGATATAAAATGTGTGATTAATCGTGACTATTGAAGTCATGAGATTAATTATGAATACACTTCTTCTTTTTTTTTATTAGGCGTCAGACGATACATTTTTTTTAATTGTGATTAATCACCTGACTTCACTAGTTAACTTACGATTAATCACAAATTTTCTATCTGTTCTGAATGTACAATAAAAAAAATCTAGGTTTTTCTACTCTTGTTAGCAAAAGTGGAAAACAAATTTAACTAATAGAAATAGTTCAAATGAATGTTTGACGTCTATAGCCGTCAATGGCAGTGAATGAGTTAAATGTATCTATATTTGGTCCTTTAGAGCCAACCTTTTTTTACATGTTTCCCTCCTGCAGCACAGCTGAATATAATGATCAGCTAATCAGCAAGCTTTGCAGAACAAATAAGTATGATTGATTGGTATTCTTTTTTGTGAGAAAATGTTGTGGTATCAGAAGTCGAAGAACTAGTTGCGTTCCCACGGAGTTATTGTGATGATGATGATATAAACAACAATATTCTTTTGTTGTCATTCTGACCACCATATGCCACTTCCATTGCCTTATAAGTTGCATTTTCTTATCCCGCCAGCATCCTTTCAGTTAGCTGATGATGTCAGTGGAAGGCAAAACAAATACCAGGCTGCATCATCCACTTGGCATCAAACCACGAACAAAGCGACGAGAGGTAAATCCAAGTGACAGTTCTCGGAAGTCTTTCAGGTCGTGTCCCTCATGTACGTGCAGGAAGTAAAAAAAATAAAAAATAAAAAGGTAAATAATGCATTGTTTGCCCTCTATCACTTCTATTTTACTTCATTAAGTCTCCATCTTTCAACACTTATCTTCCGCCTGTCACTCATTCATGCTCCTTGACACTAACACACGCACACACACACAAGCAGAGATGCTTACTTAGCGTTCGCCAATGGCGAGGAGGCGTGGCCAAGATGAGAGACACATCCTGACGGGCATGCAATCAATCGATCGATCAATAAACCTCTATCTGGTAGAGTGCTGTCTCCAATCACTCAGTACTGCTGCTGCCGCCATAACAGAACACACACACACACACGCACACACACTGCTTGCCATTGGCCTACAAATCTGCTGCACAAAAACAAACAGCCACACTAAATGATATTGGCACTCATCTCTGCCAACGCTTATCCACATTCAGAGAAGCAGCCTAGTGCCGTTTGTGTGCGTGTGTCTCGGCTACAATGCATGTTGCGCAACACGATCTTGATCGATAGCTAAAGCCTCATTATCATCGCACCTTATCGAAGACACGTTCACCAGCCCGCCGGAGGGGAAAAGGCTCGTTGACGCAACCGGACGTCGTCTGGCAGAGTCGACATTTACGCTGGCGGTACTTTGAACGCCCCCGCGTTACACTTTACGCGGGGGGGGGGGGGGGGGGGGGTTGATGATGATGATGAGTGCCTCCGTCTCCTAGCACAAATACCGCAGTAGATAGACTCACATCATGAATTTAAATTAATTTGATTGCTATTTTGACGACTTTGGCATTACAGTAAATAGTCACCAAATATTCCTGGCGTGTGGCCAGTTTTCCTTAGGAACACAACATTAGGTGGGGAGGAGTAATGTTTCATGAGCAGAACCACAAAGAAGTCTGAAGAAGCCAGGCCCCAAAACACACAAGAGGTCTTCTATTTTGGTTGGTAGTGGACATTTTAAATGACCCCCCCCCCCATCCCTTACTCCCATCCATCCATTTTCTATACCGCTTATCCTCATTAGCGACGCAGTTATGCAGGAACCTATCCCAGCCGACTTCAGATGTGAGGTGGGGTACACCCTGGACTGGTTGCTAGCCAATCACAAGGCACATATAAACAGAACAATAACCATTCATACTCACCTATTGACGGATTGAATATTTTATGCTACATGTATATTACTTATTCATTTTCTGAACTAATTACTAATATATTTTTAACCCTATAGGTCATTCCTCCCAGCTGACGTGGGGCGTTCTGTTTAGCACTTACTAATTTGCCTGCTATTTTGCTGTTCAATGTTGGATGTTCTCCGTGTTAATGCGGTTCCAGCCAGATGTCAGTGAAAAATGGACTCCATCACTACAGGCACTAAATTTATCGTGCTGGCTGTGTCAGTCTTAGGTGAGCTTAGCAATTAGCATAGCTCCTCCGTCTTTTCTCGTTATCCCTTTGTGAGAACAATACTTGTCAGATGTGTTTTTATTTGCTGCCATGGAGGTGACAATTGCTGACTCAGGAGTGAGTCTGCAATGTTTTTTTTTTTTTGCCAATATTAGCCAGTGACGTTTGTTGCTAGCTAGCTGGTTGTGGCCTTAGTTGCACTGAGCTAGCCTGCGTAGTAGACGTAAGCTATTCAAAGGCTTAAATCCAAATTTTGACCCGCAACTGAGATACTCCAGCTCACCCGCAACCTGCATAAGGATAAGCGCTATTGAAAATGGATGTCTGGATAGCATAACTTTATCCACTTATGCGGCAAGGCCATTGCGATCGACAAACCATAGCTGGTCATAACTTGTCTGCTGGGAAAGCAAGAGAGGGAGGAGGCGGTTGTGCCGAGCATGCTCAGTAGCACCTCTGGCCTACGGTGGAGTCGGGCTGACCTTGAGGGTGTCATATCGATCGATCAAGACTGAGGTTTGTGCGTGTGCGTCGGGAAGAGAGAGGGGAGGAGGCGTGCAACTTCTCCAAACAAGGAGAAAGCCAAAACCTCCGCTAATGATGAATCATTGATGGCGGGTGGACAGGCAAGTCTTCGCTTCACGTCGACTTTAGCACTCTCGCTTCATTTATATGTCTCGTTGGCCCTGCAACTTTACTTTCTATCACATGTCCGTCTTGCTCCGCCATCACAATATTTTGATCCCAAGCATGGACATTTGATCGTTGACCATATATGCATTATTTTAACGGCTTCTTTATTAGCTGCTGTCTACGCTAATATACAAAGCTTTCGCTGGAGAGGAAAAAAAAACATTCAAAACAGCTGTCAAAGTAAACTCGCTCATGGGGGCCATCATTTTTAGGTCTTGTCACTCTCATGTCATCATCTACTTGAAATTACATGATTTTGAGTTGAGTTATGGTGTATACCCCCACCACAACTATTTCAAAATTTTTGTACAGTTCATATAATAATAATAATAATAATAATAATAATAATTTAAATGTGCTTAATTGAAATTTAATTAAATAAAAATAATAAATAATAATAATAATTTTGGGTTTGGATGTGGCTCAACTTCCAATCAAGTCATGTTGATTTTCTTCCATTATGCAATTGCTTCAAGATAAAATCAGGAATTGTCATATTGCTTCCTAATTCAAACTGATTATTGTTTTCCTATGCACTGGAACAGACTGTGCTCAACCTGAGAAGTTCCACAGTATGCTGCGTTGCACCTTGGTCCATGTCACTTTTGCAACCATCTGCCTCAAAGACACGCTCGCACAACAACTCGCAAGCGCACACAACATTACCGACAAGCATAAAAGCGCCATCCAGGTGTGTCAAGAATGGGGCATATTGTGAGAAGCAAAACTCTGACCAAATGTTGCCTATTTGTTATTGATGAGAGAGGAGCACAATAACGTCGCGCTTATGAATAATGTAAACATCAGCAATAGCAGTGAAATGGTTTACACACACACACGCACCCGCGTGTGATTCTCATACACATCTGTTCAGAACACACGGCCCGGCACGCTCACATCACACATTCCCAACATAGACTTGCCACCTACGCTGGAAGCAGTGGTTCCGTATGTTGTATAATAACAGTCAGTTTTGATTATAACTGCTGGAAAGCTACTCATTTAACATTAGGTACTATTCCTGTGGCAGTGGTTATGTCACAATTATGTTTAAAAAATGGTGTGACCCACCTGACTTCTCTCGCCCCTGCTTTTGAACTGTTATACTTACAGGAAGCCTTAACTTACTTTGGAGTATGAATGGCAACAGGTCTGATATGCAGCTTTATTGTACTTTCTGCCATCGACATTGTTTTATCAGTGGGTCACTATACGTCGTTGGGATGGATCAATAACCAGAGGTATAGCTCTAATTCATAAAATTAAAAAAAACGAATTAATAATAATAATAATAAATATGCTTCCTGTACTAAAAATAGTGGGCTAAAACTTTTACCAAGTATTGTAGCTTGTTAAATCTGTATATAAACACTGAGAAGCAATTTCTCAGTCTTTTAATTTTGCTGTTTGTGAAATTTGTGCTTGCGTGTAACATTCACTCATATCTTGTGCATCTCCTGGAGGTTTATCCCCCCCGCCCCGCCCCACCCCAACCCCTCCCCCAGTCTATAAAACATTGTGATGCCCCCGAGTTATGACGTCACAACATGCGCTATACATCCTGTGGGAACAACTCGCACTAATGTCTTTCTCCTCACAAATGTCGACATTACGGAGGCAGCTTTAAGGTCTTAAAAGGCCTTTTCACTCCGAATGACCACATTTGTAAGCCACTGGTGAAAGACGAAAAACACAACAAGAAAAACACATGCAGAGCTCATGGCCCATCTGTCACGATGACCACTACTCCCCGGAGAGCTATGAATCAATCTCTGCCAAAATACTGCACTTCAACTGTCACAACTGAGACTCCAGCACATTCTATTTATTTGAAAATATTGTTTAAAGCCTATAATTTGCGTATAACTCTAAAAGTTCATGTAGATAACACGGCACATGCATGTTATGCGCAGCAAATATGGTTAGTTCACAAAGAATGAGAAAGCCAAGCTAGCAAGATTAGTCAAATCTACAAACTGGATCACATTAGAAGAAGCAAACGGTCATTGAAGCGAACGTCAGCAACGCTGAGAGGAAAATAAAGAGAAAAGGGCTTCCCGGCGGCCACCAGCACCAGGACTGGATGGATTCATGGACACACAGCCTGTTTTTTTCTGATTTGTTGTGTTATGCCAATGAGAGCAGCAACACACAAACATATTGTTGACAATTATACTCATTTGATGTATAATTTAAATAGAATACAATGAGAAGTGAATTGAGGTCTCATGGGTGATGCATCTTTTTTTTTAATTTTGCAAGTAAGTGGTTTCAATTTTCCAGAGGTCCCAATTGTACAACTTCTGCAGGTGTCCCACTTTACAATAAATAGAACCTCATTGGTGCCCCCCTGCAGGCCAGCTGGTATATTGCATCTTCACAAAACCATCCATTATTCCCATCAAAACAATGTCCTCGTGGCTTTGCCAAACAACGACAACGAGCGCAGTCTTACCTTTGATTCCAAACTTGGAGTTGCCACCAAATTTGAGGATAGCCAACATAATCAGGAAACCGAAGAAGGCAACGGCGGCGATGCCCACCACCACGTAGACCTGCGGGTTGGGCAGAACTTAGCAGGTATGTCCAGCGGACTGGCCAGATGGAATGTTGATTGAGGACTTACGGCGACTCTGTCTTCTGGTGGGTCTGCAGTGGGCCCGTCTGTTGATACACAAATAACTCGTGGTAAGATGTTGTTAAACAAGTGGATGACTATATGACTTTGCTCTTGTTTTAGACAACGTATTAGGGTAGCACAAAAAAAAAAAAACGTATTTATAGCATTACCTATGGGGAAGTCTGCAGCCAAGAGAAGGTGGTGTTAAGAAGCAGCAAGAGAGAGAGAAAGGAAAAACAAATTAGACGGAAAAACGTCAAGAAATTTCAACAGTATTTTCCTTAGCATGCGGCTTACAAATGATGTCATCTATCATGGAGTTGAGCGGCAGAAACACAACAATGGCACACAGGAAACATGCAAAGACATAAAAAGCTACATAAAAATAAACATGGAACACGATAAGGAGGAAAGACACACTCGTGTCGATTGTCATCTTTGCTGCAAGAAAGTTGAGGACCAAATTAAAAATAATCATAATAAAAAGGAACCACACAGAAAATGGTAAAAAAAAAAAAAAAGTTACACATGAAAATAAATGAGCAAAGCAATAGAATTTTGAAAAATATTTTATTCATATTTTTTTCAAAATAATGTTGTACTATTACAAGATTAAAGTCACCAGGGTATGGAGTCATGCCGCCCAACTTATAACAACTAATATTATATAACTTAACCTTAAAAAATATATATGATCATAAATTACATACAATTTAAAGACATCATTAAAATTATCGTAAAGTCCTAAATGTTTTCGCTTTTTTTAATACATATAGTTAGAACTTTAGTCACTTTATTTTCAACATTATCCACTACTTTATTTCTCTTTTGGAATACCACAACTTTTTTTTCCCTCATAAACATATCGATTTATTTTCAGAAAATGTCAGCGGGGGAAATGCAAATTCATGAGGAAATAGGTCATTTGACAACAGTACTTCGTAATGTTTACTTGAACCAACTTTAGTATTGCAGTATGACTTTTTGTTCTTCTATTCTTCATTTGCACTTATATAGATTTTATTGAAGGAAACATTTGTATACTCACCATAGTAGTATGAATCTTTGTCAGTTCCTGCGCAAGTCCAATAAAAAGATTCAAAATAAAGACTTTAAAGTTCCATCAATAGTTTATCAAAGACAAGACCTAACAAGAAGGTTTTTGATATTGCAGAATTCAAATGTGGTGTGCGCCATAATGACCTGTCAAGTGTGGGTCCTCACCGTCCCAGGGTTTATGCATGAAGTGGGCCTCGACCCGCTTCTGGTCTATCCCGTACTTGTTCTTGGCCACCAGCGTGTAGAGGCCGTTGTTGAGGTGCGTGGGGCTGTCCAGCTGCAGACAGCCGTGATACTCGCGCTCGGTCACATCATAGATCTTGGTCTTGATGAATTTGTCCTCCGTCACCGCTTTGTCGTCCAGAAACCACTGCATGGTAGGTTCCGGGTTGCCTGGGAAATAGATCCGTTCAGTTTAGCATTCTGGAAATCAATCTTAAGTCAGTAATATACTTTATTTGTCAGCCTATAAAAGCTCTCCCTTCACAGACATTTCTCCTCTGTTGGCCTCTCATGCTGTCCGAGCAACAAACAAAAGGGAGTTTGCAAACGTGCGGACGCTGGCTGGACTTGAGCGATGAAATAGCTTAGCGCTAGCTAGCTAGGACGAGGCTACAGGCTAGTGCAATACAACGCGGATGGATTTAAAATGAGACCGAAGATAACACAGCATCCTGGCTTCTGCCGCTGGCCAGGGTACGACACGGGATACTTCAGGTTAAAATTCATTTCCATGGAGTGATACGCTGGCTTTCTAAACGTATGATGACGATATAGTGCTATAATAAGTGCACTCCATTTGCCATTTAGTATTTTGCCCAAATTGGATTTGTCATATGTTGGATTGTGAAGTGTTTTTGGGGAAAAGCACATTAAATAATAGACAGTACTACTTTTGGGCCTGAGTTCAGGCACTAGTATTTAATGTTGTTGTTTTTTGGTTTGGTTTTTATTGACAAATTAAGCCACTAATAAGCCACTTGTAATATTACAACTACAGGTAGTCCTCTAGTTACAAACATTCAACTTGTGAACGTTTCGCAGATACAAACAAAGGCTGACTGATGTCCATAAATGCCGTATTTCGCTCACAAGTTATTATTTTTAAGTGTGCACCACATTATACATTATGGTACAGTACTGTACTGTAGTTCCCCTCTCTGCCACAACCCCGCCAAGCAGTACTGCACCATTTGCATCTACCTCACTCTCCTGTGAAGCATGGCACAGGAGCCATGGCGCACAAAGTCTTCATACACCACATTTGGAAAAATAATAATAAAATGATAATAATAATAATATTAAAAGTAATTATTTATTTATATATATATATATATATATATATATATATATATATATATATATAGAGAGAGAGAGAGAGAGAGAGAGAGAGAGAGAGAGAGAGAGAGAGAGAGAGAGAGAGAGAGAGAATTATTATTAATAATAAAATGTATTTTTAAATTTAATTCATGCACTATATAGACAATATATAATGTATATAATTGTTTCCATTTTTTTATAGTTTCATAAAATTTTACTTTAAATTTAATGTAAATTTAATGTGTATTTCTTGTAAAACTATTACTCTATTTTCATAAACTTGGGACTTAATTATGTGTTTTCTGTTGTATTATTATGACTTTTGTCTTGAAGAAAACACCCTGAATATAAACCCAGTAAGACTCTGAGATCTGCATACTGGGTTCGATTAGTGGAGCCCAGAGTTCAAAGTAAACATGATGAAGCAGCATTTTGCTGTTATGCTGCACACACATAGAATTACCTTCAAACAGAAGTGAAGTCAGCCCCCAGTGTAAATGTTTTTAAATCTGTAAATGTGTATAAACTTTAAAGTATGTTCTTCTTTTTGTAAGCTACTTTTGGTTTCTCTGTTTTGTTGCTGAATGTCGTGGACTATTGTGATTGTTGTAGGTATTGTATGAAATGTGCTATATACTGTAAATAAATCTGCTTTTCATTGCCTTTACATGTTTATATTTGCAAGAAGGAAGTGGAAATTGTACGAGACAAAAGTCATAATATTAGGAGAGAAAAATAATGGGGACGTGATTACATGAGAATAAAAACATTACATCATTTCAAAAATACCACCTTACAAAGCTTTTCTTTTAAAATGATTACTTATTTCTCTCGAAAAGTACGTCTGTATTCCTTGTAAAACTACAAATGCATTTTTGTCAAATTTTACTTCTCTCTTTGTTACTATTACTTTTGATCCATAAAATGGCAGTTTTATTGTCTGAAAAACAATAATTTAGAGTCATAATATTCTAAAAACAAAAGAGAAAAAAGCCACATCTTACCTGCGACACTAAAGGGAATGCACCAGTGGTGGTCTGAGATGGCGTCACTCAGCTTGGTGATATTCGGAGGAACTGAGGAGATTAGCAGCAGCGGACACAAAAAGAAAGTTAACACTAGTGAAGCATGAAAAGCAAAGAAGGTATGTCTTGTCCGGCTCTGCATGAAAGACTTTCATCTAATTGGATTTTTGCACACAAAAAAAAGGGGCCAAACGTACATAGTATGTCCAATAGCAGCGAGGACTCTTTCTCGCCGACGATGTTCTCTGCGGTGCAGCTGATTTTACTGTTATGGTCCAACGATGACAAGTTGGACAAACGCAGCACGGAGCTCTGACCCGATGTCAAGATCTGCGCACGGGATGAAGCGTGAACGGGTTTTAGCACAAGTGGATGCTCTAAATTGCCTTTTTTCTTTTTCTTTTTCATTCCTTTCTCATTGCTTTTTTTTGCAGTCCGACACCAGTACGAGTAATCAACTTGTGAGCAGTCACCGATACCAAGTACTGATGTCACTTGTACTTTTGATACATAAACATCAAATTTCCCCAAAAAACAATGACAGATAATTATAACCCCTTCAGACCGTAAATATAAATAAATAAAAGGCATCATTTTGATGATGCCAACAAGTTCTTGATTGGATCTTACGTAACCAATCACAAGTTGATTTGCATGATGTTCATGTTACAAATGTTGCAAATGATAGGTTTACAACGCAGCCATATTATCCTGGTGTCCACTATAACAACTAAAAACATGAAATAACCACTAAAAAACATTTGCATGTTTTTCTTATTGTAGGTAGGTTGGTAGATAGATATTCTTTATCTTTTGAGAAAAGTGATTAAAATGCCATTACAGTAAATCAAATATATAATTGTGGCACGCTTTAACACTGAAACTTATTAATTAATTCCAATGTCCCTAATCATCATCATGATTTGCCCTCGCTTAATTCCGTCACATGCCTCTTCAATATTAAGTCGCCTTCAATTACGCTCAGACAACACCCCAAATGCTAATATTATCAGTCTATCAGACGAGCTAATGTGCTACAAAGTGCACATTTAATCCTCTGAAAAGTCATTAACAATTATTCTCACAATAGCACCATTAATTTCCTCACCCAGAAACCATCAGTTTGATTTACTGACGATGACTCCAGGCAATGATGCGTTATTGCGCTCCAGTACAGTGCGTGTATGCCAATGTATGAGAGGTGGCGTCACGTCGCGTGTGTACGGACCTCGTAGTTCGTGACCAGCGCCATGTTCCAGATGAGTTCGGGCGAGGGCACTCCGGAGGTGGCGCATGACAGCTGCATGTTCTCACCCTCCATGACGGTCACTTTGGACCGCGTCAGCGTTGCCATGGGAAGCTCTGAGGAAGAGGAGATAGAGGAGAAGGGAATTAGTGATGGAATGAAACGACAGCTCTCATTGATACACTTTACACGAACACGCACACGCGCGCGCAGGGAGTCAAAGGACAGATTCAAACTCGCCTTGAATCCGTGTGAGCACTCGAATCCACACACACACAAACACAGAGAAGCAAGTTACACACTCATTAGCACCGCATGTCTCCAGCAAGCAGGCTGCTAATGCACCGATTGGCCACGGTTCCGTTTGTGTGAATGTGTGTGTGTGCGTGAACAAGGCTAACCAGAAGGTGATGTGTGCGTGACGAATTCAACTCATCTGAAAAGACCCGACAACAACAAAAACAGGTGACTTTTGACCTGTAAAAGTCTAAACAAGGAACAATATGTCCCCCTTGTCATTTATGAGATTGTCTTTGTTTGAAGTTTAAGGTCCTGACAAGGGTAAAGACAAATAATAAATAATGAACTTTTCTTTTTTTATCGGATCTTCAGTCACGAGCAAACGTTTGCAAATCCAAATCCCATCAAGTCGCACATCAAATTAAAGCGCCTGATGTGGACTCTCCGTATCTGCAATCATTGTGTCAATAAGCGCTCAAATAGCGGCGCAACAACTGCAAAACGTGTACTCGGTGGTTTGAAAATGTCATCAATCTTTTTCATAACAAGTCTTGCATTTACAGCACTATAATTCTACTGCAGTCATAATTATTCGCTAAATGTTAAAGTATTTTGATCAGTGCCATATAAAGCATGCCGTTGTAAAAATCCTATAACCGAGCTGCTTGTCAATGTCGAGATCCTAATCAGGTAATGAAAGTTATGTCCGCCTTGTGCATTAGTTATTTAGGACCACATAAAAACGAAGAGACAGTCCTCACAGGCCCGAAGCCGGTCAAGGAAGAAGAGACGGCGAGGCGTTGACAGCAAGTGCACATTAAACCGGACGGATTTCTTATCAAGTCCTTTTGTCCGTCGGCCTGTCACCACGGCAACCCACTTATCACCACGGCAATCCGTTCAATCACCGCCAGAGACACTAAAAGACAATCGCTTCAGCCGGTGCCAGCCGCCATGTTAGAAGCACATAACTTAACAGCCATCCGAAAAAGAAAAAAACGCCCTTTGTCCAATTAAAGTGTCTATACGCCTCAACATGGGGCCGATTGTAGCTGGAAGAACACGGGAGGATTCTGTTGGGAAATTATTTCCACGCTCGGCTTTTTGGGGTGAAACCAGCCGTGACATTTGGTGATTGTAATCCCTGCTTTGAGAGCCCATCAGAAGGAAGGGAGGGCTAATTAGCATAGCGGCTCAGCTAGCAAATGTTTTTTGTTGTGTCTCCGTTTCGGCTCGGTTACAGCCCACCTGCAGCATGCACGTAAACATCTGGAAAGTCACAGGAAAATATGTATTTATACTGAATATATATATATGTCTTTCTTTAAAATGATTAAGAGTTCAGAAAATAGTGTCTGTTTTTGTACTCATCTGCAGGTGGAAGATGGCGTCTATTTTTGTGACTAATATCAATGTTACAGGTGAAATAACAAGTGATGTCAAGTTAAAGTTTAAAACAAACATTTTAAAAAGGACTCTTAGAGAGGATTTAGTGTAATAAATAACATGGAAATTGTCCCAATTGCTGTTAAAGACACTAGCTTGCCATTATTTATGATGTAACTTGCTTACGCATTCATTGGAGAGACCATTTCTGTGCTTTGGTGGGTGCTGCTGTTTTGGTGTGCAACAAAGTTTAAATGGGCTGTGAAGTTAACACTGATGGAAAAAGGGAGGGGTTTATTTCATTTAAGCAGGAGACACGCCAGAACCTGTATTTGATATATTTAGGGGACTGTGAGGAATTTCATATTACAGTAGCGAATATTTAACGGACTGTTTTCAGCACATTATTGTTCATTTCATTGTCAACTTGCCTCATTGAACCCAATTAGTCTTTATAAATAAGTTAACATGTTTAAAGGTCAGGAGACCTTCCGTTTGAGAGCACCCATATGCTTTGACTTAATGTCATTACTCTTAAAAGAGAGTTTAATTAAATTTAAATTAAACATCCGCTTTAATAATATCCCCATTAATCATCATACCTTGTTCTTTCATTTTCATCCCCCCCCCCCTTTTATTAAATTCCAACGTTGCCGTAAAAAGCGTGTTGTTACGGCATTCACACCCCGCTGGTTTAATTTACTCGTATTCAACCCAAGCGCTCTTAGAATTCAGACGGCAGGAAATTCACCAAAAGTACGAACGGGCTCTGTGGACACTGAAGCCATCTGGTCTCCTTAGTGGCTTTGTTCTGCTGTTTACTGCCAACATGTGTGATTTGTCTTTGTACACAGCATATAAGCGCACAGGGAAAATGTTGTCTGTCTAAACCTCATGGACGACTAACTACTAAGTTGGAAACCAGTTTGTGTACTCAAATGCAGATAGGAGGAGGCTAGGCATGGGCACGGTATTAAAATAATTGCAACTCTAAAATGACCTCTTTTTTTTTATGTATATATATATGGGTAAATAAAAACAGCATTTTTCACCATTCAACACAATGTAATGTATTTTTTAACAAAATATAAAATATTTAGCACAGAAGAAATGAGTATCATGTTAAGTTTAAATAAATAAATACATGTTAACATTCTTCCTCATAGTGTCCCATCACCGCTCTATTTTTAAAAGTAGAAAGACCAATGGACTACTAATGTTGTCCTGGGTGTAACTAGTACCCACTGGCACCTTCTTCTTTTTATTTTTATAGTTTTTTTGTTTGACAATGAACATTAATAAACAGAGCAAAAAGGCATCTGTGTTAGCAGGAGAAAAAAAGAGTTAATTGGAGGCAATTATCTTCAAAGATGCGCCTCGTTAACTCAACCCTGCAAGCAACCAACCCCAAATCGTCCCATGCCGAGGGGAGGCATATTCTATGGTGGAGCCCTTTTAGTTTGAAACAAAGATTATTACTAAGAAATGTAGAAAAATCAAATAAAATAGCCACATAGTATAGCACAGCGGCTAGTGGTTAGCATTCCTGCTTCCCAGTTTTGAGGTTCGGGTTCTAATCTTGACTTTAGCCTTCCTGTGTGGAGTTTGCAGGTTCCTCCTAATTTTGTATTTTTTTTTTTTAATAAATATTAATTAAATAATTTTAACTATTACTGTACATAATGAGAACAGACACTATAGAAAATGGACGGATGGTCTTGGCTTGTGTGTTCTATAGTGGATCTGCAGCACCAAACAGAGTGAGACATATGTGTGAGATCAGTGCAGGCCTGAGGGCACGGTCGGCGCTCTGACACTGACAAGTGGACAGGCTGACACGCAAACGGACAAAAAAAAAAAACCCTGACGAAGCAAAGGCTAACCGTCCATCTGGACCTTTTCAAGTCCTCCGCGTAACCCTGACAGCCTTGGGGCTCCGACCGGACCGTGCCCGCCTCCTCATGTGTCAGTCCGCCAAAGGGAGGAGAGGCGGGCTTCCCCTTAATGCCAAAAATAAACTCCGCTAATGGACAGAGGGAGGGGGGAGCCGATCAATTGGAATTATCAACGGCACCGTTAGCTTCCTGCAGGCATCGTTTGTGTTCTCTGGGTCCCGACTGCTCCGAGCAGTCACTGACCATGTTGCTCATTCCGCCATTAAAAGTCTCTTACAGGGACAAAATCACAATATTTTTTTTAACTGGGTGGTAAATTTTAGAGATCGCTGATTCTGGAGTCGTCTGATTTCCTTTCAGGATTAGTGAATGAGAATGGTTTGTCGCTATACGTGCCCTATGATAGACTGGCAAACACCTAAATAGTAATGATAATAATAATAATAATAATAATAATAATAATAATACTGAGAAGAACAACCACATTGAAATTCTTTGATTTTAATTTAATAAACACGCTAAAATAATCAAGCAAGAAATAGATATTGTTTATGTTTTCTAATTAATTCTATAAAATGCTACATAAAAGTGGTTTGTTAAAGGTTATAAGGCAAATAGTTTAGGATTTTCAAGATTTTAGGGTGGTCAAAGGCCCTGTTTCCCACTAGACTAGTTCCACCCCTGCACTGAACAGCAGCCGAAGCCTTTTGCCACATTCAGAACCAATTCTACAATTTAATTATCTTTATTCACCACAATGTTTTGAAGAGAAATTGTCTTACTATTTAAAGGGATACTTGACTCATTGAGACATTTTCAGCAGTATAACATTCATATAACTTAACAGAACTAGTATAAAGTTAATGGCTCAGTTTGCTGACTAACCCAGAAAACAGGTGAGCCATGATTGGTCATTATTAACTTCCTTAGCACAGGTGATGTCATCTTCAGTCGACAGCAAGTGAAAAAAAAAAATTAAGGTAATAATTTTACATGAAAAATAATGAAGTTACCAAATTCATTCTGGACAAAATATTAACTTTTTGCTGCTGAAAGTGGCTCAATTAGTCAAGTATCTCTTTAAGTTGTAAATATTTCATTTGCATCTTTTAATTAGTCTTGCTGTCCGTGTCAAATGTCATTTTTAGATTTTTAGTATAAGCCGCGTACTGCTGAAAAATGGATGGTGGGCCGCAAATGGCCCCCATGCCGTAGATTGGACACCCTGTGGGTGAATCAATTTTCTTTCCATTTTGTTTATATATATATATATACATATATATCAGCATTCACACATAATTTTCTTTTCGTTTTATTTTGGGGGAAGGGGTGATTTTAGCATAGCCTATTTAATATTTTCATGGTTATGTTTCTTTATTTAAAAGTACACAGTAGTTTATTAATAAAGTAATAAAATGTTATGTATTTATGTAATTTAGTATTTCATCAAAATCTTTATGAAAAAGACACTCAAAGAATCTCACTGAAGTACAACTTTACTTTACTTTACTTTACTTACAAAGTTACTGTAAAATGATTTTTGTTGTTTTGTTTGTTTAGTCAGAGTAATTAACACATTTTTTACTTGCCTGACATTTAAAATGAGACGCCTTCATATTCTATTATTGTTAGTCAACATTTCGTAACTATTTTCATTTCCATTATTTTGCCAATTGTTTGAAATGCAAACCAATCAGAAGTAGAATTACGTTGGCGGGTCTGACCGAGCCAAATTGTAATGGGACCCTGTTTATGAACAGTGTCTAAAATAGAGCGATTCATGAAAAATTCATAGTGTTGTTATAAAGGAGGCAAAGAAACATTGTGTCAATTAAATCCAGACG
Source organism: Leptonotus elevatus (assembly GCF_054856555.1). NCBI lineage: Eukaryota > Metazoa > Chordata > Actinopteri > Syngnathiformes > Syngnathidae > Leptonotus > Leptonotus elevatus. Next base: position 13,137,727 of record NC_141243.1, on the reverse strand, counting down.
TTTATATACTCCAGCATGATAGGCATACAAGGAGAGCTTGTGGGCTTGTTTTTGTAAATAGCGTGTTTCGCTGCGGGCCCCTTTTTTTGTGTTTTATCATTGTTCATCCAAATGTTGTAGGTGTTTTATTTTTAGGGTTTAACAATTTCTCATTGCAGAGATAACACATTCTTTCAGGGGATGCTAGACATTGCCTCTTTGCAGGGCATTAATCCAAATCCAAAATGTTGACGCACTCTATTATAATTGATCAATTATAGATAAATTTGAGCACATATCCTCAAATGGTGTTCGTCACTCAGATACCATGTGTCATCCAATTAAGACAATAAACCACACCACCTCAAATAGATGCTTCACATTCCCATCAGGAAATAAAAATCTGATGAGTCTTTTTTTTTTTTTTTTACCCTGTTGCTAACCAAAACAACAGCAACAAACGGCCGTGCAGAAAATTTTAAATGCAGCAATACTCTGCCTAGCCCTTTTTATTTATTTTGAAAATCCACTTCCACTTTAAATAAATTATAATATACCTCTTAGTTAGTTAGCATCAGCTGTGTTGAAAAAAGACTTGCTAAGCCGAGCACTTACTGCCACCTACAGGTCCGGAGTGTAACTGTCTCATTAGTGTGTTTGTGGCGTGTCCTCACCACAGTTGGCGAGTCTGAGTCTGGACAGCAGGCTTCGTCCTCCACCGTCCTCGATGCAGCGCAGTTCCTGGGTGTCCGCCTCCTCTCCCAGCCACAGTTTGATCCACATGTTCTCACAGGAACAGTGCAGTGGGTTTCCTGTCAGGATCCTACACACGCACACGCACAAACACACTGCATGCTTAATGCAGACAGTCAAGGACAGCGAGAAGCAAAGCGAGACTCGAAAGTAGCTGTTTTTCTGTGCAGGTTAAACAAGGACATACTCGCATTCACTTTCTCGTCTAAGAGCATAATTATATTGCATAACACATCAGATGACAGTGTATCATTTTACCTGTAATGTCTCGCCATGAATCTACTCACATGTAAGAGATGTTGAGGTGTCGGAATATGGTCCAGGACAGCGATGACAAGTTGTTATCTTTCAGATTCCTGCCAATCAAATGGTGACAACATTTGAATTGTCACCCAAAAAAAATCCATAATGAGTCTTATTGAAAGTAGTGAGAGTAATTAAAAATAATATTTTTTTTGTCATTTAAAAAGAGACCATCTCCATTGAAGGTAAGAGGAAATGTATTCATAGTATGCTGCAGGACTCTATACTAATATACATCGGAGAGACTGTTTACATGCATTTAGTAGGCGATGTTGTTTGGTTAGCAACAGATGGGCTCAGCAGTTCACTCTTCTACTGAGATCATTAAAATTAGCAACATTTTTTTCCCCTGATACTTAAAGGGAGATTTGGAGTTGAGACTGTTTACAGTACCGCTGTAGGTGCTGCTGTTTTGGTTAGCAAAATAGTTCAAATGGGCTCAGCTGAGCCACAATGACAGCAAGTTGCAGCTGCTCAACGGGTCGTTACTTCGTTGCTTTTTCAGTGCGAATATTTAGTGTGAAACCGATATTACGAGCAACAGTAGGTTAATGTACCTTGCTAAGCTCTAAGACTGTGCTAGCCTGTATGTTAGCAAGCCGCGCTTTTAGCCTAGCAATTCGCACCCTCGACTCTTAACTTGTGAAAATGGTAGCTGCATCAAACTGTCATGTTTACATCCTCATTTTTGCAGGCTGCTCGCATTGAAATCTGATATATAATCCAAATAGAAAATGTAAAAGAAAATCATTGAAATGATTAAAAAAACGATTGTTTGTACTTACAGATATTGCAACTTGATGTTGTTCTGAAAGGCCAGCTTGGAGACGTACGTCAGCCTGCTGTTGGTCACCGTTCTGACACACACAACAAACACGTTTACCACTTCAGAACAAAAGTAACAAATCAAATTTAAAAATGTTATTAATAAATGTAAATGTGATTACTTTATCATCATTTCCATGCTATGATGTGTTGTGACACAAATTAAAGGTCCTGTTTTCCTTGAAGGGACACGCCCACTTAGGCTGTCCAATCAGTGTCTGTTCTTTTACCCTCCAGATCTGGTGACCAGCCAATCACTCAATCGCACACGTAAAGGGGAAGTCAACCTCAAACATTTTTGAGAATAAGAAGTTTTATGTGACCTCACTAGTCTAAACATGACATTCCGATAAATATTACATTTGTGGAATATGAGTTAAGCAGCCAAATCCAGCTATTTTTATCCATCTGAGGGGGCGGCCATTTTGCCACTTGCTGTCGACTGAAGATGACATCTCAATTGCTCAGGGCCAATCACAGCTCACCTGTTTTCTGAAGCTGAGCTGTGATTGGTTGTTACCTGAGCCCTGCGCAACTGTGATGTCATCTTCACTCGACAGCAAGTGGCAAAATGGCCTCCTTCTGATATGGATAAAAACTGCTTAACTCATATTCCACTAATGTAATATTAACCAAAATCCTGTATTTAGACTAGTGGAGTTGCATATAACATATTATTGTTAAAATTTGTTTTTAAGGTTGACTTCCTCTTTAACTGTGCTATAAGACAAGCCATTTACTATTTTTTTTTTTTTTACTTTTTTTTGGACTGAACCTGTGACTGGTTTTAGTTGGTACTGGATGAACCAATTGCTGCTTGCTTGGATTTTTAAATCAAATGGATGGATGGATGGACAGATGGCTAGATGGATGGATGTTAGGAATCCGATCTGGATTGAAATGTGAGTCATATCAGATGCTTTTATTGATTACAGCCTTCACTTATCAATACGTATTTGTTTGTGATTGCGTACAGGAGCAGAAAAAAAGTTTTCCTGTACAAAACGACAACCTATGGAGGTTAACCCTTGAATCTCTCCATTGCGTACTGCTTATGCCACTCGGGTCGCGAATGAGATAGAGCCTATCTTTGGTGATTTTGGGCAAAAGGCAAGATAAACTAACCAATCACCCACCCCATGGTTTATAACATGCATTATGATATTCTCAGCATATTAGTGACTTCCAGGAAGCCGTTCCGATAGACTCACAAGTTCCTGAGGTTCTTGTAGTAGTGCAGGTCTTTGTCGTTGATGGACGAGAAGCTGCTCTGGTTGGCGATGTAGCTGTCGGGAGATACAAACAGCACGTCAGGCGGCCGCCTCATTTGTTCGGGCAAGCAAACATTCCCGAGGCGAGACAAAGCGCCGCTGATAAAGGAGTATAATTACCGGTCAAAGTGTAAAAATGAACGTTTGGAGGACAGACGCATGCACGCATACATAGGAGCACAAAGAAAAGCATGTCCCGCTTTTTTTGTCGAGGCCACTTTTTCAGCACAATTGAGAGCATTTCGGGTGAGGTCAGACCCATAAACAAGCTCTTACTGTTGACACTTGAGAACACTCTGTAAGGATCAATGTCAGAACATAAAGAAAATAAATGTTCTTGTCCCTTTTATGTACTCTCAAGAGCGTCCAAATAGTATGCGACTGCATTGAGAAAACAGCTCATTCTAATAGGATTTGAAAAGCTTACTGACCATGGTTATTGGATATAGAACGAAAATGTCTTAAAGGCATGTGTACTAATTATCATGACTCGCTGGCTGGTCACATCATTAGGTACAATGTAATAAAATCCAATATAACAGTTAATGTCACTAGTTTTTTTAAGAGTGTGTACGGGTAAGGAATTCAATAAGTGCAGAATGAAGTGGGTGCATGGTTGTAAAATTTTGGGAAACAGAAACAGTGTACATAACAATTAACAAACAGCATACCCCAGAGGACACCTGAATTATCAGTACGCAATACGCAATGGTGGTGGGGGGGGGGGGGGGGGGGTGTCCGAATGTTCGTTGGGACACATGGTCTTCTACAACCATGCAGAAACGATTTATACTGTCATTGAATGACATTGGTGTAACTAATGTTGTGGTTATGATCAGAAAGGGACAGGGGCAGCTAAGGACAGCATGATATAGGCTATGACTGACAGCCTATGGAATACTTAAGCAGCCAGGTGATATGATCTACACTGATGCAATGATAACAGCAGTTGTAAAACATCCTTTTGGGGATGTGAGGGCTTGGAATCAGATCGCACATGGCTTGTGTGATTGGATTTTTTTTTTAAATGATTTAATATTTTGATGTCATTTTTGCAATATTTTTACTTTTTCACAATACATAATAGGCAAATTAAGTAATTTTGGATAAAATCTTAAATAATTTTACAAATAAATTAAATATAGAAAATCTATATTTTTGCAAATAATGTAAATAAGATGAACAAGAACTTCCAAGGACCCCTCCAAGGCTTTAGGATAATAAAGATCCAGCGTTTATCTCTGACAGAAAGTGATCACCGTCAAGGCCGTTTATCTTGTGCCAAGTCAGATAACGGCAGCCAATCTCTGCTTGAGATGCTTACACCAGTTTACATACCCCCTTATGATGCTTGTCCTATTGATTCATCATTTTGGATAAATGATCGCTTGATCCCGATCGTCACTATAGTGTCTTCTTTTTTTCTTTCTTGCACATGTCAAATTGATTTTTGTCCTCGTCTCTGCTGGTGGACTTCATAAATAGACAATCACCGTCATCCAGTGTCTGTGCTAATATTTGGAAAGCACACACTGCCTGGCTCCTGTCAATTTATGTGAACAAAGTAGCAATGTCTACATTAAAGTCATCCATTTTCTATAGAGCGTGTCCTCATTATGGGGTCACGGGTGAACTGGAGATCACTCTACCTGACTTTGGGCGAGAGGGTTCCACCCTGGATTGGTCACCAGCCAATCACAGGGCACATAGACTATTTGGGGTCATAATTGGATCCAACATATATGTTTAAGAATGTGGGAGAACAGGACCTGAGATAATATATCTCGGAGCCGAGATTCGAACCTCGACCCTCAGAACCGTGAGTCACTCGAATGCTTTAAATGACGATGAGCGAGCCTGTTATGCAATGTCGCTACCTTGTGAGATACCTTTCCTAAAATATATATAACTGTATCATTATTTCATAGTAATACAGATGTTGCTGAACGGTCGTTCTGGTTACAGACGTCAGCTGCCAAGCAGAAGAGAATCCGGAGGGAAAAAAAAAAAAAAATGCCCTCACATGTCCGTGACGTTCTCCATCTCCGCCTCGCTCTGCAGGAGGGGAAAGGCGGCGATACCCCGCTCCGGATCCACGCAGGAGATCCTGGTGTTGCTGCAGACGCAGGAGGATGGGCATGCCTCGGCGGCCAGCCAGGGGTCTCCGGAGCCCACCGCCAGTCCGAGGAGAGCCAGCCATATGCACAACATCCAGCCCTTATAGCTCCGCCACGGCGTCGGAGACCACCGAGTCCCACTCGCGCCGGCTCTCTGTGCGCTCATGTCGGGTTGCAAATCTCAGCCAAGGCGCGCCGAGCAGCCCCCACGGCCCGAGCCCAGGTCGGCTGTGGGGATGAGTGCAGCCAATCAAGGGAAAGGGGTCGCAGGGGGACTCAAAGACACAAAAAAATATCCTTGAGGGGGGGTGTACAGGCAAGGCTAGACAAGGTGTGAAAAAAACAAGACAATGCCCAGTTTGCTCCTTTTATCCCCCCCACACACAGTCTGTGAAATCCTCCTTCAGTGCAGCTGAAACCACACTGTCACACTCAGTGCATTGTGCCAAGAAGACTCTCTCGCTCCTCTCTACTCTAGCTCGAGCTCTCTCGCCCCCCTCCCCTGATTGGATGGATGGATGGATCCAGAAGGCAGCTCACGTCAGAGTCAACTTGCACTTCTCAATGCTTGTCCAGTCTGCAGGTGAAGGGCCTCAATATGGATTTTCCCTAGAAACCTTCTTTTACACACAAAAATGTAGGTTAGATTTTGTGACTGATGAGTCCTGTCTGGTTGTGGGTCCAAATTCTGCTCCTGACGTCACGTTTGCATTGTTGTTTTCAATTCACAACCAATTCTTTGTTTCTGATTTAGTTTGACAGCAACCTTATGCTTAAAGCAGCTTGAATGCTCTTTTTTGAAGAATACAGTGCTCATATCTCAAATTGTTGCTTGTAAGTCAAAGCAGAAAATACGAATGTGGGCTTGTCTCAAAGCTTAAAGCTGCTCTACGTAACAATTTGCCCAAAAATATCTTTATAATAGTCTTTTTATTTGACCATTTATGACTGAAATCTTCTAATTAGTAGATTAACATCTTTGCTGTTCACAATAGGTAGTCCTGCAAGCCTCTGGCCAATAGTTTTCAGACTGGATTCGTATTTGAATTTCCCACCCTCTGTCTGTATACGTGCGTGTGAATAAAGGAGTGTGCAGTTTCATTTTTCGGCCACAGATGGCAGTAGTGATTCAAAATTAAATTTTCTGCGTTCGGCAATTAGAAATCGCCACTGTACCAAAAATACAACAATTGGTCACACAAAGCACAATAGCAAGCCATAAACAGGCTGTATATTGTTACCAAAAGTAGTCCACCAATAAAAAAGCTATATTTGGCCCTACAAAAAACAGTCCGCCAAATCTAGAATATGTTGGCGCAAAATGCAGGATAGATTATGTAACAAGTATGTTTATTGTTACAAAATTTACAAGTATCCAGAATAATGCGTGACCAAAAATATTTGACCACAAAAAGTAGTTGAGCAATAAAAAGCTCTATTTGCCCACAAAAAAAATTGTCTGCCAAATCCGGAATATTTGGTCGCAAAATGCATGACAGTTTATGTAACATGGCAACCAGAAAAAATTATCCCACACACACTGACAGAACTTCACTCAATTAGTTTTATTTGAGGGAAATAACGCTTCTCCATTGATAGATTATGTAACATGTTTGTTTGTTGTTACAAAATGTACAAATCCAAAATTTGTATGGCCAAAAATATTTGGCCACAAAAAAAAAATCATGTATCACAACTACAATATTTGGCCACAAAAAACACAATAGCTTGGTGTGTTGTTAAGTAAAATATAAGAAGAACGTAGTACAGTGAATGAATCACCATTATATACGGCTTTGGTCTAAACAAGAGAAAATTATAAAAAAAAATATTTAAATTATTTTTGGTGAGTAGCGCCACCCGACCCGAAAAATAAATAAATAAATATGTATAAAACAATTAGCAAATAGGTGAATTTTCAAATGCCAAGTAGCAAATGTGCATTATTTGGTCCACAAATAACATGATAGCTTACTAGCATGCCCGTCACAAACACAAAATAAATACAATAATTGGCCACAACAAGCTTGATAGTTTATTATTTAAAAAAAATAAAAAATAAAAAAGGCTGTAATTTCCCATGGAAGAAACTATTGATTTTCATAAATGCTGCTTTGTTTAAAAAAATTAAAGTTTTTGGGCCCTCAAAATGTGTGTAACAAATGTATCCAATTTTGCCACTAAATATTGAGTTTTGTCATTAAAATTACCCGGCCAATGATATCAATGATATGTTTTTTTTGTTTACCATATGCGTCCATATTTTTACACAAAATATAGCTATTTTGCCCTCAACGGCTATGTCTAATTTCAAGACAAGATGTCATAAAAGACTCCATTAAGCTACCAAAATGATGCATTTATACCATATGAATACTATATTTTGACACAAAACACCCTTTTGTTACTCTTCTGTAAGAATAAGACACATTACTGCATTGAAAGTGGATCCAGGATGCATTGGTCCAGTGTCTAAGCCAAAGTGGCACATAAAGAGTTAACATTTGTCTGCACTGGACTTGCCTTGAGTGTTGAAGAATGAATGTCCTTGTCAGAAAGCGAGAGACGGAGGAGGAGGACGAGGAGGATGAGGACGAGGTCACATTTGGCTGTGGAGCAGCCACAAAGATACACTTTTGTCCCAAACTAAATAAGCTCCATCACTATATCCTCAAATAAGCTATATTTTTCTATTAGGACATTATTTTTTTAGAATGACATTTTGCCAAAAGCCACATTTGACATTAAAAATTTTTTTATATATATATATATACATTACATATAAATGAATATGAATTCCTGCCAAATAAAGCATTAAAAGTTTGTCACAAAAATGGTGATTCGACACATTAGGGCTAACATAATGCTACATTTTGCAGTCAAAAACAAAATGTATTTTGAACTTCTTTTTTTTTGCTGTTTAATAATAATTTCCCTTTTTCATGTAAAATATTGGAGAGGACTTGATCTTTTTTTGCAGGAAAATACACAGATTTCATGTCTTTATCTTATTTTCTTAAATGTCTTCTTTGAAGATATACACCAATGTTTTTTTTCTTGAGATATGTTTTTTTTTTAAGTATACAGCCTTTTTAGAATCTATAGATAAAGATTTGTTTTCTTAAATAGATTTGTTTAACTCTAAAAAAAAAAAGCTTTTAAGCTTTTAAAGCTTTTTTCCTCTCGAAGATACAGTGCATCTTTTTTGAAAGAATGGCAGTTTGTCTTGAAAATGTCCTTTAAAAAAAAAGGCTTTTTGTTTTTGTTTTAACAGTTCACTAATTCCTCTCCTTTTAGGCAATATTGACTGGTAAATGATTAACTAACATTCTTGTCATCATAAAGTTTGTCATTTGAAGCACAATTCCACAAGAAAGGTAACGTGATACAAAGTGCTGTGTCACAGTTATGGTTATGATTTTTTTTTTTTAGCAGATGGGGACTTCACATTCAGGATGTTCTTAATCATTCTTATAATAATAATAATCATAATTATAATAATAATAATAATAATAATAATAATAATAAAAATATATGTTATTTGTAAAGCACTTTACATTTGACATCAAACCTCAAAGAGCTTCTTATCATCCGCAACTATTTCCACTTTATATCTGATTACATCACTCGCCTATATGTCTTTTGATTACATATTTTTTGAAACAATACCTTTTCCCGGGAACTCTCATGATAAACGGTCATGTTGAGGGGGGGGAGAGGGAGGTTTTTAGTAGCGGTGTCGGGACAGAAACATGAATAAACGTTTGTTTCACTTTTGAATGTAAACGAGATGCATTCAAGGACTGCTAACAAAACAGGGCATCTCAAACGCAGATGAAAGTATCAAAAGGAATTAAACCTAACAGCACCATCAAGATTCCAACAGATGGTGCCAAAGTGATACATTAATTGCTTCAGCCATAGCACAAAAATAGCCGAAATGTAATCATGGAGGACAGGTTCAAATATCGAAACACAAGTATGCAAGTGTTCACTGTAGAATTTTTTTTCCAGTAATACTTTATTCATTTTTGCAGGCCCAGGGGGGATCCATATCACAGAATAAACAAACAACAAAAAGGAAATTTAAAAAAGCAACATTATAACAATAATAAACTAGTTATAAAACATAGTGTATAGTAGTTTAATATAATAAATAATCATTTTTTATAATCCTAGAATTGTTTACTTTTTGTCCCCGGAAGATAAATCCTTTTTCTTAAAAATGTACAGCTGTATTTATTTATTTATTTTTTTCGGGAGGGGGGCAACTTTAGTGTCAGTGTACGACACCATTGAAATGGAAACTGACAAAAACAAACAAGAGGCTGTCTTAGATCACAGCCCAAACTCCAGCTCAGACTCCAAGAAAAAAAATACTAATTAAAAGTTTATTTGTGAGCACGAGCTTGACCTAGAGGCTGCAGTTACGCTTAAGGCCAGAGGTGGCAGTCGTGAGTAAAAAAAAAGACAATCTCCTAAAACACCTATGTATTACCTCTTTCCTGAAATGTCGATCGTTTTTTCCTTGTCTGTATACAACTTTTCCTTTCTCCCCTAAACATATACTTTGTTTCCCCTTGCAACCAAAATAAGATGTTGTCATTCCTTCCTCGCATCAGCTGTCCTCCATGTTTCACCTTGCATGTGACAGCCAATGACATCACACGTCGCCCTCCTTCCTCCTTTTCCTGCTGCTGTGACTTTAACATGACGATTGTGGTGACGCACGTTACACTGCTGCTGAATAGAGCAGCGTAATTGTGGAGCCTGTATGTGTGCGTGTGCGTGCGTGCGTGCGTGCGTGCGTGCGTGTGGTGGATGCGTGCCTCAAAGGCCTCACACACATACACAAACACACAAAGACAGTCCAATATGTGTGTCCATGGCTCTAATTAAAAGGTTGTCACAACAAGAGAATGTTGCAACTAATCGCGTCTTTCCCGTGGAGAAGCGAAGGCTGCTCCGAGCATAATGAAGTATGGCCGTCCATCACTAATGCCACTCGTAGGGCCTTGGTGATAACACTTGGCAATTATTGCGCCAATGGAAGTGTAGCCGCACTGGCAGCGGCCGAGCACACACGTGTTTGTACAGTTAAGTAATGTGTCATAATTCCTGCAAACAAGTCGTCCATCACGTCTGTGTGCTCCATTTAGCACTAATTGCATTTGGATTGGTGCAGTGCTTGCCTTTACACTTGAAGTGCACGCATAACACATCAGGTACACCAGTAAGAGTTTATCTTTTTTTTTTTCTTTTTTTTTCTGATTCATGCATTTATTTTAAGAAATTGTTGCTCTCCGCCACCAAGGATAGTATGTTTTTTAATTCATGGAATTATGTAATACTTTACATTTATATTTATTTGTATGTTATTGTTGCTACTTTTCAGTTCTTTTTAAATGATTTGTCAATTTTAATATGATGATTATATCCATAGATTATGACAATAGAAGTTTAAAATGATTTTATTTTTCATAATTAGCATTTTTAATTTTGTATCGTAATTGTTTCTCCGTATTTAATTGTATGTAGTATTTTAATTTATTTTGGCTTTTTGATTAATGATTAATGATTAATGATAAAGATGAATGACTATTTGAATGCAAATACACAATTAAAGAAATTACATAATTTTTATTAAATTAGTTAGTTTAAATTATAATTTTAAAAGATTGCTTTTTCAATTATATATGTAATGTATTTAAATTTATTAAGAAATCTGTGCTTAAACGTATTATGTGGTGATGTCTGGATTTGAACTAATTTGTTAATTCACCTTTTTTCTTCTTCTTTTTTTTGATGAATGTCAAAAATATTTTCAGAATATAAAATATTTTATTATTATTATTATATTGCAATATTGTATTCATATTACTATTTAGTCTGTTATATTGTGCTGTGTAAGTGATGGCATGGCCTTGAATGAGCGAACGTGAACTCTTTTGCCCACTTTGACAATTGCTGAGAAATTATGCGACGCTGCCCTCTTGTGGTTGCTGACGACATCACAAGAAAATGAGCTCAGGCGACTCTTGTAGATGAGGGTGGAGCAGGTGTGTGGAGAAAGGTGCGTGTTACCCCTCCTGTGCTGTCAGTGTGCTGCAAGTGGAGCACAAATATGATGGAGATGATTGGCAGGCAAAAATACGGAATACACAACAGATCCTTTGAGGCCCAGGTAGGAACTTTGAGAACGTGTGTGCCCAAAAGTTAAATTTAAGTTAAAGTACCAGTGATTGTCACACCCACATAAGTGGGGCGAAATTCCTTCTCCGCATTTGTATAGTGTTTTCTCAAAACTCTACGCTTTTTTCACCCTTGAAAATGTGTTTTGTTTTCCTTAAACAAACAGCTTTTACTAAAACAAAATGCAACTTTTTCTAAAAAATACAGAACTTTTTAACTTAAAATGTAACTTTTTAACTTTTAACTTAAAATTTGAGTTTACTCCTAAAGGCCTTTAAAAAAAAAAAAAAAAAGAAGAAATATATATTCTCCCCCTTAAAATATATTACGTTTCTAGATTCTTTAAAAAAAATAAAATCTGTAAGGCCATTTATCAATTTTTTTCTCATGTTTAAAAAAAAAACATAAATGTAATTTTAGCATGCATGTATTTTTTAGACCACAAACAAAAACAAACAAACAAAAAACAGCTTTTTCTTAAATTTTTAATGTGTATATTTTTTTTTCTTGTAAGTATACATATTTTTTGTTGACTGTATACATGCACCTTTTCCCCTCCAAAATCATAAACATATTAAACATTTAAAAAAAAATAATAATAATAATAATAATGACATTTTTTTTCTTGAATGTCTATGTCCTTTTTTGTCAAATACAAAATTTGTGACTTGTGACAAAAACGTGACTTTCCCCCTCCAATTTATACCTTTTCTGTATGACATTTTGTGTAGTCTGCTTGTTGATGTAAAATAAAGTTTAGCCTTGCTGCGACTCATTTGCATGTTGTGTCAACATACTAGCCAAAACCTTGTGTAAACATACGGTTCTTACAGGTTTTAAACGTATTCTCCTCGGGCTGTGTGCGTGTGTGCGTGTGTGTGTGTGTGTGTGTGCGCGCGTGTGTGCGTGTGTGACAGGAGCACATGTACATCGACATGGACTCCGGCATTGATGAAGATACTGAGAAAAAGTCTAACAGACACAAATACAGTTTGTGGGTCTTCCTTTAAACAGTTACATACTCGCTGGCCACTTTATCAGGCACACCATCATCATCTAATGAGATGCAATCAATACATAAACTACATCAAAAAATTCAACCTTCATAAAGAGAATGCCAATGCTAATTTTGAGGTATCTAATAATTGTGACTCTCACGGAGTGTGACTACGGCATTGGTGGAGGATGCATGATGTAGAAAATTCTTTAACATTAACATTTGAAACTCCACAATGCACCTTTAATATCTGGCCACCATCATTTCACATTGGTTTCCTTGTAGTGGAAGGACAATATATGTTATTAGCGCTGTTAATGCACCCTTAAGTTGGTTTACCAACTACCAATAAATACCAAAGAATAAGAAGACGTGCTCACATTTTCCGTCTTTGCAGTTTATGTTGGATTAATCGCTTTACAACTCATTTCAATGGATCGATGAAGGTAGATAATTTGAGGTACAAGTGTGGTCATGGAGTGAATTCAACTTGTATCTCAAGACATCGCTGTACATTAACTCATTCACTGCCATTGACGGCTATAGACGTCAAAATTTCATTTTAACTATTTCTATTAGTTTAACATCCCCCCCACTTTAGTTAACAAGAGTATGAAAGTCTAGAATTTGTTTTATTGTATTAGAACAGATATAAAATGTGTGATTAATCGCGAGCTAACTAGTGAAGTCATGCGATTAATTACGATTAAAAATTATAATCTCCTGACGCCCCTCATTTTTAATAATCTTTTCTTAAAAAAAGAAAAGATTATTAAAAATAAATAAAAACTTTAAAGAACATATTATTTAAAATTAGGGGCATCAGGCGATTACAATTTGTAATCGTAATTAATCGCATGACTTCACTAGTTAACTCACGATTAATCACAAATTTTATATCTGTTCTAAATGTACAAAAAAAAATCTAGGTTTTCATACTCTTGTTAACAAAAATGGAAGAAAAAAAACCTCATAGAAATAGTTAAAAGGAATTTTTGACGTCTATAGCAATGTCAATGGCAGTGAATGAGTTAAAAAAAAAACAAAGGCAAAAGTCTCATTCTTTTTCCTATTTGATCTCCCTAGATATGGAAGTGTGCCTAATATTGTGACCTTGAATTCCCTTCCCACCTTATTTTCTATTCTCTCTTTGTGCAAACAGTCTGCTGATGAGGACATTAGCATCCCTGAAAGGCTTTTACGCCCAACATCGAGACTCACTGGGGCTACTTCTAAAGCTGCTTTTTGCGGCAGGTGAATGCTCACTGTTGAAATACTGTATAACTCAAGACCCTGAAAAGATTTAATTGCTTTAAAAGTAACTCATTTAAGACGTTGCATTGGCCCCGGGACCCTGGATCCCTCACGCCCTTGCCGAGGATAAGAAAGGAAGCATTGACTGGCCTTGTGTTCCAGGCTGGGTTGCCGTGGTGATCGCGGCCTGCGTGCTGAATTTCCGTCGAGCCATCGGGCTGCTTGTCATCTCCTCACTGGTGCTCTTCTTCCTCATCTGGGATTGGATGATAGGACGTTACGGTGAACGGATATGGGAGGGGCTGCTGCCTGTCAGGGAGTGGGTCAACAAAAACTCGATTGAGCTCAGATGGTGAGAAATGACTTCAAGGACATGTTTATTTACAGTATAAAAGCATTGCCAAGTAATTGTAAAGGATCAGAATAATCCAATTTGATTTTGCATTCGTGATAAGTGTTGTAATGACCAACCTTGTCCAGCAGATGGCGCTGTGCAGAGACAAATCAAACTGGATCGGTAAATGCGGCCCTTCCAAATGTTTTTGAAGTGACTCTTTTTGTAGACCTTCATTGTCCTTTTTCTGCCACGCAGTGGTGTGTATCCTCTTGCCCAGGTTGTAATAAATCCTGATTGGCTAGAATATATATTAAAAATGAATACAGTAAATAAATAAATAAATAAAAACATAAATAAATAAAACCTTCTTTCTTGAAATATACTTTTTTTTCTTGAAACTATGCATCTTCTCGATACAAAATATTACACTTATTTTTCCCCTAAAAAATTATCATAAGTATATCTTGAAATAAATATGACTTGAAAATATATAGTTTACTTGGTTTTTTAATGACCCCCCCCCCAAAAAAATACAAATAAATAAAAATTAAATTAAATTAAAAATTCTAAATAGACAAATTTTCCCACAAAAAATGCCTGTGTTTTTTAGATATCGGCAGATTTTGGGTTTTAACTTGCTCAAATTTGAGATACAACTGCTGTATGGTGACAGTGAACTCAACTCACTTCACAATAAGAGGTTTGTCAGATAAAGTTTGTGAGCAATTCTTTTAAATTCCGCTCTCAGTAGAAGTTTGCTGTCAAATCAAACATAGAAGCAAAGAGAACTACATTATTTTATATTTAAAACAACTTCTTAGCTAAACTTTCAAGTCCACTAGCTTAATGCTAATGCTAAGACGTGATGGGAAATGCCATAGACTGTGCTAACAAATAGCATCTATGTGGTGGTATTCTAACCGCTTATCTGTATGTCTTTTGTCTACTGCCCCTAGGTGGCCAAAGCCTGCATAATAGCAATTAAATGAACTATAAAGGATTACAAATAAAATTATTCACATTGTATTTAATGATGTCATGACTTTATGTTTTTAAAGAGACTGACCTTGCGGGTTGAAAATGCCTCAAAGACGTAGACATGAGTACTTTGTGTCCACACACTGGTTTCCCTTGGAATTCAGCATAGCAGCTAGCTAGCTCAACAAATACTGTATGTTCTCCAGCACTTCTGGTCCAGATGTTTGATTTTGCGGCTCTCCTCCCTGCAGGCTGATTTATACGTGTATGCTGGTGGGCCTTGTGTGCTGGCTGGCATTGGACACAGCCAAACGGGGGGAAAGACAATTGGTGTCTTTCTTCGGTTTGCTGCTCCTCATCTTTCTCCTGATGCTCTTCTCCAAGCATCCTTTCAGTGTAGGTCTCACGCACGCACACACACACACACACACACACACACACACACACACACTGATCATATTGCTACCTGAATGGCATCTCTTTGATTATTACTTTAAAATTTGAAATCATATCTACAAAACGCCCCCCCCACAAAAAAAATAAAATAAAAATAAAATAAAATAAAATAATAATAATAAATTAAGTTAACCCACTCTCAGTGACTCAAATCAACTTCACTTGCCTATTGCACGCGTATGTTTCAGTGGTCCTGGCAAGCATTGATCGGTGGACTCGGGCTGCAGTTTGTGTTTGGGCTTCTCGTTCTCAGGACCTCTTTTGGTTTAAAAGCACTAGACTGGCTTGGCCAATGTGTTGAGGTACGCACGCACGCACGCACGCACGCACGCACGCACGCATGCACGCACACACTTGCACCTTGTTAGAGTAGACAATATTAAGTATTGTACTCTTTGCGTGTTCAATTAACTGAATGGTGAGATTCTGTTGAAGAAGTTCCTTTGCAAAGGTTTTAATTACCAGAAGCTTCTGGTCCACATAAGACAAACCATCCAAGCGATGTCTCTGTTCAAATGTGATCTCTCTTTCCAGCTCACATCGTTATTTATTCACAAAAAGGGTTCATAAAAAGGTCAGCCCACAACACACCTGGTTACAACTGAATACAAGAGAATCCGTTCCCATGGGTATAAATCAGATTAGAAAAAATACAATAATAATAAGCCTGACTCCCTTCCGACACAGCAAAATCCCCGGAACCTCCCTTTAGATTACGAATGAATAGACAGACCCGTTGCTCTTTCTCATGAAAGTAACACAGATAAGAATATAGGTCTATTCATACAGCCATACTGAGTTAACATAATTATAAACGGCTAAAATATAATTTAAAACTAAAAAACAATGTTAATAACTCATCATTCCCTCATTTGAGCTCTTGAGAGCTCAACACATTAAAACATTTTTTTTTTTTCAATGGTTGTGTGGTAAAAATAATTATCCTTAAAACATCCCTTTTAGCAGAAGAGGAGGTAGTTTAGCAATCATATGACATTAAAAAACAATTTGATACATTTAAAAGATTTTTAGTGAAATAAGCATAGCATATGTGAGGCTTAACATAAAATGTTGTTCATTGAAAAGTGTCGCAATGTATCGGCAGACGAATATGTGTTCTTTGAAGCCATCTTGTGATGAAGTTCTTTGAAGGTCTTTTTTTTTTTTTAATGAAAAGAGTGTCGCAATAGTTCGTCTCTTCTTTAAGAATTTGGGGTAGACTACCCAAATTCTTCGATTTGTCACCTGGGATTATTCTGCCCAAAATGTGACTGATCAAAGGAATGATTGCCCAAGAAAAGGCACTTGCTCTTGATCCGTTGACTGATGTCCTCAAAGGTGTCGAATGATGTCGAAACGGCCGTTCCAGAACGATCACTGGGTCAGCTGACGTGGCTCCAGGTCGGAGGTGATAAGATTGATGATCATCAGTTGATGAGATAGCCGAGCCTGGCACGTCTCCGGAAGCCTTGTAGACCAGATGTGGAATTTTCTCTGTGCAGAGAACTGCACAAGATTTCCTCACCAACCCCCTGGGGCCGTTCTCCTGAGTGCAGAAACTTTTCATTTTTAGTTTCTCATAAACTCACATAAATTTTATTTGGAGGAAAAAACCCTGATAGTTTTTGTTAGTTGGGATTAATAAATGTTATTTGATTAAGATCCATAGGTCCTGTGCTGTTGGAACAGGAAAATATCTATTTTTGTGACATTAAAATAGAGCCCAGCCCTTGATTGAGTTGAATGACATTCGCTCATTCATTAATATAAGACAGAGCTTGTAAATATTTATCTTTCAAATAAGTTTGTTCAATAATAGATAATTTTTTACCACGACTAAATTTGTTCTAAATTTGCATAACTGTGCCTTTCATATCTCTTATTCTCTTCCCAGAATCCCATGACCGGCCGAATCCTGGCATGCTGGGAAAAACTCACATATATTCATATTATCTATACTCTTTTGCAAACACTGGGCTTCAAACATTACATTTTTCAAATATAATTCTGAGATAAAATATATAATATAATGTAATTACCTTCATTCGGCGAATATGCATTATTGTCCTTGCTTGCTTCAGACTTACTTTGCGATCGATTTCCTCTGATAGATTTCTTCAAACTGTGGATTATCATTTTCAAACTCATCCTGTCAATTGGAGTGTAGGCCGATACCCCACAACCTTTTTAATTTCGTTTTTAAGTTTGATTTTAATTTTCTAACTCGTCTACATTGGTTAAATTCTTAAACATAAACTCCCTCATTTGACAAAGATCACATTTCTCACATACAAACCCCCACCTTTTTTTAGAAGCTAGGTCACACACTCAAATGCATACGCACACACTCTTCAGTCATTATAAAAAAAATAAACGGTGTTATTCCTTCAATTCGTTGTCTACAAATCTTATAGCATTCAAACTGCAGTTTTATACGGTGATTTCAGTAAACGGGTAACTTTGAACAACCCATCCGTAAACTGCTCCACAAATGCTGGAGTCATTTTAGCATCAAATTCAGCCTTTTTCCATTACCAACAAAGAAAATACAAAAGTCTGACATACCATTTTGTCCAGCGAAAGCTTTGTATACAATCGATCCATAGTTCGTTTTTTCATTGTTCATCGACGCTTTTATTTTTCGCTGAACCGGAAGCGCATTCAGGACAAACCATTCTGTATCTGGGTCGAAATCGCCTCCATTTTTGTTTGTAGTTTTTGATGTATACATTCGGTTTTAATACAGTGACGTCTCACTTTTAGTATTAATAGTTCAATATGTTAACACATATGGCCACACACAGACAGACATAAGAATTACGTGACCTCTCGTTTATACACAGCGGTTACCCAATCCCGCTGAGCTAAACTGTTCTCCCTTTATTGCAAAATTTCTGCAAGGCGCATTTTCTTAAGAAATTGTCACGCACTAACGAACTCAACCGTGGAACAAAAGGAATTCAAACGGGAATCCTGACCTCAAAACTACATATTGTAGAAGCGCCAACAAAATAAATCACGTAATCTCTCGATTGCAAATACAGTGATACAAAATCCAATCATCGCTGTAATCAACCTGGACCCCTTTCTGTTCAATTTCAAACAGGCGCTTTTTTTAAAAAACATATTACGTGTAAATAGGACTTTTTCAATAAGAGCCATGAACAAATATGATACTCGTCCCCAAATCGGCCAAAACTGCTTAAAAAGCAGAGCGCATACCATAATCTTCAATATATATTATGGTCTAAGGATTCTTCATAGCGTTGACGAAAAACAAAACAAATCAAAAAATTAACCGCTATTTCTTCCTGTACAAAAAAAGCTTCATCACTTCGAGTCTGCATCACGTCACCTTCAAATGCACCACTCCACGACGTGTTTAGTTCAATATCGTCGGAATTATCACAACTCACAATAGAACGACATCAAACTACACTCGTTCACACAGATCTCTTTTAAAATTTAGACAATTTTGGAAGACGAAAAAACCAGCTGCAGCGGACCAGACAGACAAAATTTCTTCTACGTGGATAAAGATCTCCACTTACCGGAATTAATATGGCGCCAGAAATTCCGCCCGTCAGGGAACGCCGCAGCCTGCTCAACGTCAACAACACCATCCGTTTGGTTCAACGGAGGAGACCATTCGTTATAATTCAGCGTCGGCGGTCACCATTTGTTAGAGTAGACAATATTAAGTATTGTACTCTTTGCGTGTTCAATTAACTGAATG
Source organism: Leptonotus elevatus (assembly GCF_054856555.1). Lineage (NCBI taxonomy): Eukaryota > Metazoa > Chordata > Actinopteri > Syngnathiformes > Syngnathidae > Leptonotus > Leptonotus elevatus. The sequence goes on along the minus strand of NC_141243.1, from coordinate 13,118,529 downwards.
GTGAGATTCTGTTGAAGAAGTTCCTTTGCAAAGGTTTTAATTACCAGAAGCTTCTGGTCCACATAAGACAAACCATCCAAGCGATGTCTCTGTTCAAATGTGATGCCCTCTCTCCAGCTCACATCGTTATTTATTCACAAAAAGGGTTCAGAAAAAGGTCAGCCCACAACACACCTGGTTACAACTGAATACAAGAGAATCCGTTCCCATGGGTATAAATCAGATTAGAAAAAATACAATAATAATAAGCCTGACTCCCTTCCGACACAGCAAAATCCCCGGAACCTCCCTTTAGATTACGAATGAATAGACAGACCCGTTGCTCTTTCTCATGAAAGTAACACAGATAAGAATATAGGTCTATTCATACAGCCATACTGAGTTAACATAATTATAAACGGCTAAAATATAATTTAAAACTAAAAAACAATGTTAATAACTCATCAACCTCTTTGTGCAGACACCCCCCAAGGCTTAAACATTTGTCACCTTTGAAATCAATTAGTCAGCTAATAAAAATATTGTAGTATTTATTTATTTATTATTTATTTATTGAATGACAGTGGAACATGGGAGTTTATCATTTAGCTCAGGGGTGGGCAAACGTTTGTGCTCATGCTACATTTTATTTTCAAAATCGATATACGGGAGACCAAGTTTTTTTTAGATGAAGTACAAAAAAAGAAATATATAAACTAATGAATACCCAATGATAAATTATTAATTATTAAAAATGTTTTTTAGTGGATACAAATTTATTTTCATTCATTTAAAATTAACCAATTATTTATTTAAATTAATTTAAATCAAGGATGGGCAAAAATTTAAGGTGAAAAAGGTAAAAAATTAATAAATATCCAAATGAAAATGAATTATTGTTTTTACGTACAACTCATTTAATCATATTAAATTAATAAATTATTTAATACAATAAAATTAAAATGTAAAATATTTTTTTCATATTTAATTAATCAATTATTTAATAAAATTACAATGTAAATTACAAATGCCATTGTATTTACACTAAATACTGGTAAATTAGCCAATTATAGTTGTAGGTAAATAAAAAGTGCATAAATATTTTTTAATTAATCACTTTAAGGGGAAACAAAATTACTGTGAATGAAAGCAACAAAAATGATAGGGCTGATCTTGACCCTAACAAAAATCATGGGTCACCAACGTGCTGGCCACAGTCACCAGGTATCCTGCAAGGACCACAAAATAGCTGTGATGAGACATTGTGATTTCCTAGGAATGTTGTAGAAGTGGTCATTTGAAAATGTAAACACTTGGAATAACATATTATAAATGTTTGCATATTGATATTTATCTGTTTCCTATCATTTGAATTCATGCTGATATTTGTGAGAATTTAATAAAAACATCAGTCTTCACAGATTAATATCAACATATAATCAAAGGTAATTGGAGCACACTTTGTTGTTATGTGTGTATAAACATTTATCAAACTGGTAACACATGACGATGAGGTTTTTATATAAAATGTAAAAAAATATATAAAATGCACGTTGAGGTCCATTTGATTTTGTGGCCTTGAACGTCTGACAAAATGCCCTCTCTGCAGAACTTCACATCCTACACAAATGTTGGCTCTCGTTTCATCTTTGGGGACAATTATGAGGAGCATTTAATCATCTTCAAGGTAAGTGCATCAAACATTTAGTCATAGAAAAATCAAATGTGATAAAAGTGTTTTGTCTTCACAGGTGATGCCCATCTTGATTTTTCTGAGCGCCGTCATCTCAATGCTCTACCATCTGGGCTTCATGCAATGGCTGGTCAGCAAGGTGAGAACGCAGCGGCGCTGGTCAATGACTTTGAGTAGAAAAGCACAGTAAGCCAAAGAACACCTAAGATTCTGCTTCCTGTCGACAGATCGGCTTCATAATGCAGGTTACCATGGGAACGTCTCCGGTCGAATCGATGGCCGCGGCTGCAAATATCTTCTTAGGGCAGGTGTGTCGCCATGGCAACAATAACACGCCACCATCAAATCCCCCTGCTCCTCATCATCACCACGTCAAATGGACGTGTTTCAGACAGAAACCCCACTGTTGATCCGACCCTACATCCGTGAGCTCACCCTGTCCGAGCTCCACGCCGTGTTGACGGGAGGCTTCGCCAGCATCGCCGGCAGCCTCTTGGGAGTCTTCATCTCCTTCGGGGTGAGGACGATAACAGCTAAAGTAACAATATGCTAATCTACCCCAACTCTTCAGTAGGACACTCACTATATGGGCCAGTCCAGAATTGAAATGTTAACAATCATGTACAAAATAAAGAAACATACATTTGTTGTGTAAATGAAAGATTACAAATGTAACTGTAAAAGGGTTTCCTAAAAATACCAATTAGCTCTTCAACTCGTATTGTAATTTGAGTTTATATGCATCTATTTTTTTTTTTTACATTGTTTCCATATTCATAATAATAGTGACTTTATTTATATAGCATAGACAAACAAAATAATTGTTTTTTTTTTGCTATACTCATATTTAGTATAAAAACGACAATGCCGCAACTGATATTATTAGTTTGATTAGTTTGTATTAACTATAGGCAATTCTGAGCTTATGTCAAAATGGCCTTCTTACTTGAAAAGGTCGCTCTCCGCTCATTGAAAGGCATTGGATTTTGGATCCTTGAAATTTGATTTGTGAGGATTAATTTGATTTCAAAATGTGTTTTTACTTCTATAACAATGTGCCTGGTTTGTAGGCCTATGCTAGTCATAGGTAAAAGAAATACAATACACTGTTTATTTTCACCATGTAAAGGAAGCATTGTGTTGCATTGCATAAGAAGTGCCCGGATGTTCAGAATTGTCCATTGGAACTGTATCAAACTGAAATTGGGCTGTGGTGGAGGAGTATTTATTGATTACAGTATTTCCTTGTTTCTGAAAGGTGGAAGCTACACACTTGATGACTGCGTCGTTGATGTCCGCTCCCGCATCGCTGGCCGTCTCTAAAATGTTCTGGCCAGAAACAGAGACGCCGAGCACAAAATCAGTTGGCAACGTCAAAATTGAAGGGTAGGGGGGGGGGGGGGGGGACTAAGAACATGAGCAAGTAGAGTGCATTAAAATCTCGACGTTCAAGCGAAACAGGTGCCGAGCCCAGACACGAAGAGCAAAGAAATGTTTTTGGCACACCCCTAAAAAATGTTATAATTGTGTTTGTAATTCAAACTGTAAACATACCACAAACTATGATCCCTAACCATGTTATTATCATTTAATGTCATATTATAAAAACAAATATCTTAGAGCTAAAAGATGGGTAGGTGTGCTAAGATGTGCTAACAACCCGGGGCTAAACTTCAAAGCTCTTCAACCATGACACCAATTATTATTTTTCCTATTAGTCAAGTCAACTCATGTATATTTATATGGCGCCTCCTGAAGACGGCTGCCATCTCACACTTACAGCGCCATCTTGTGTAAAAAAAAAAAAAGATTAGCTTGGGCTTTGGCGCCATCTTGTGTCATTTTATGGCGTCACAAAAACATTACCAAAGAAAGTAACAGCCAAATAGCTGAGGCTAGGTAGGTTCCATAGTAAAAAAAAGAAAATAGAAATGCCATTTGATGAATGCAAAGTGATTGAGAAAAACGTAAATGGCTTAAATGCTGATTTTAGCCTTCTTCTCGACCACTTTGTATGTGTGGAGTGAGAGTCGAAAAGATGACATGAGACCTAATAGAGGCCGTAATTCACATTTCAACAGGTGAGTTGAAAAAATAAAAAATTAGAAAGTAATTAACATGATTTTTGAGGGACTGCAATCAAATGTAGTTGAGTTGTAGAAGTGAGGACATTTTGGCCGGTCTTCACAACTCAATACTTCTTTTTGAGGGTCAAGACTTGGTTTTAGAGTTTAGGTTTGAATTGGGTTATGGTTGAGGATAGGGTAAGGAATGGGGGTAGGCAATAATTTTTGAAGGTTGGGGTTAGGTGAAGGGGCTAGGAAATGCATTCTGTCTATGGTTGTCCTTACAATGATATAAGTAAATGTGTGTGTATGGGGGTGGGGGGGGGGGGGTCTTTAGTCTTTTGAAATGTTCACTTTTTCCATCTAGGGAAAGAAGCAACCTGCTAGAGGCAGCGTCACAAGGGGCCATCTTTGCGGTGGGCGTGGTGACCAACGTGGTGGTCAACCTCTTGTCCTTCATGGCGTTGTTGGCCTTCTTTGACGCTGCCATCTCCTGGTTGGGGGGCATGCTTGACTACCCGCAGCTCAGCTTCTCGGTAAAGGACACGCACACAAAATGAGTTCAAATGTAAAATCGAGTCAAACTACCGGTCATCTTCCAGCTGATCTGCTCGTACATCTTTATGCCCCTGGCGTTTATTATGGGAGTTTCGTGGGAGGACAGCTTCGTGGTGGCCGAACTGGTGGGCACTAAGACCTTCCTCAATGAATTTGTGGCCTATCAGAGGTTGTCGGTCTTGATTAAGAGGCGCAAGGCTGGCGGGCCGGAGTACGTCAACAACGTCAAACAATACATTTCTGTAAGGTTGGCTTTATTTTTGCTCTGTGTAGACCATAACACTATTAAATGCATCACAAGACATGATGGATTTTCCTTTCACAGGTCCACTCTGAAACCATCGCCACGTACGCCCTATGCGGCTTTTCCAACATCGCCTCACTAGGCATGTCGCTAGCAGTGATAGGTGAGAGCCACTAGCACAAATCACTCATCACATAAAAAATTGTGGTGTCAAAATTAGTCTGTTAATTTTTTAGTTAATTTAAAGTTCCTTAAACGCCGCTCATTTGTTAAACGTGGGATTAACCACCGCCCCTTACTTGGAAAGCCTGTAATGAGGGAATTCCAGTCGCAACGCAGCAGACACATCCACGTCAATATTTAGCAAAAATACATTTAATAATAATGCATATATTTGCGGAGACTGGGGTCAAGTTGTATTTTACACTTTTAAAAATGTGCAGAATTTCACAAGTTACTTCTTGTTAAATTAGATTAATATGAATAGCTCTTAATATGAAAAGGAAAATGCGCTGAGCTGTCACCAGCCTCTTACAAATGCAATTATGCCATCTAGTGGCAGAAAAATGACCTCAACACAAATTAATATCACACTCATTTTTTCATAGTGCAGTACATCTATTTAATTTTAACTCAATTTTATGAATTATGAAATCAAAATCACCACCACACATTAACAGAAGCCCAAAGGTGTTGATTGAGAAGGATTTCATGTGTAAACATCAAGTGTTTATGAAGTGGGTTTTTTCTGAGTGAAAACTCAAGACCGCACCTTTAAAGTAACCATCCGCTGTCAGCCAAAGGATCATCTGCGCTCAAAATTAATTGTGCGATTAATATACGTTAATACATGATTAATGTGATTTTTTTAAATTAATTACTTAACCATTTAACTTTGACAAAATTATTATTATTCCAGCTTCAATGGCTCCGGAGCGACGAAGCGAGATCTCCTCTTGTGGCGTCCGATCCCTGATCGCAGGCAGCGTTTCCTGTTTCGTAACGGCCTGTGTCGCAGGTGACTTCCTACGCCTCATTCAAAGGTCACCCGTTATTAACAATTAATATCATTTATGATTCCACACACGGCGACGGAGGCTTCTTGCTAAGTGGGAAACAAAAGATGTACTGTTGGGTATGCGCCATCACTTCCTACAGTCGGATTTGAATCACCCTATTGGGAACACATTTGCATGAATATTCACACGCATATGTCATATTAATATGACTAGACCGAAGATATGAATAAATCTGGGCTCCATTTGTCCCTTCACTTAGTGTCTTCTCTTTGAAATAATTAGTTAATTATTACTTATGATGAGCTTTTGTGTCAGCTTTTTGGAACATAACAGCCCATAATTGCAGTGAGTGAACATTGTTGTGATCAAATAAAACAGCAATGAAAATGATAAAGAGGAGAAAACATTTCTTCAAATTAAAAATAAATCAATACACAGTAATACAGTGATTCTATTTGCTAGTTTGCACATTCAAGTTTAAAATATACGAAGAACAAAATACACTATACTGTAGTCCTTTTGATATAAGTTTGTATTGAAAACCTCAATACAATACAAGTAAGATTATTTTTCTTAAATAACATGCTATGTTGACATTTTCAAAATTACCATACATGTTTTATTATTATTATTATTATTATTATTATTGTTAAAAATAAAATGTAAAAATAGTTGAACTCAGAATATAACTATGCAGTACATTACATGTTTAGTTTTAAATCTTCGTACATTTTATTTAAAAATAATTTCTACGTGTTTGAATTTTTTTTTTTAATTACTAAAGAAATTCAATATTTTAACTTGTTTTTTAATCAAAATGATGGTCACATGTATATACAACATAATAAACTACTGTTCTAAGTTATAACCCTGTCATTGTTAGTATTTTCTTCACTTATTGGCTTGGCGAGATCACATGGCTCCACTGCCTCACTGGCAGTGTTAGGACTAACGGCGTTAAAGTATGACGGCATTCATTTTGCAGTAACGGAGTCATCGAATGAATCACTTGGGATGAGTGATTTGCGTGAGGCAATGTGATTCACTGGTTAAAATGTCAGCGACATAGACAATTACTAATTACTTTTACAAAGCAGTAATTCCGTTGCTAACTGAATTACTTTTTATAAAAAGTAATTTGTAACTATAGCTAATTGCTTTTTTTTAGGGGCTATTTTGCTGGGCCCCACAAGTTTAGACCTCTTTTTGAGGGTTAAGACTTGGTTTTAGAGTTTAGGTTTGAATTGGGTTATGGTTGAGGTTAGGGTAAGGAATTGGGGTAGGCAATCATTTTGGATGGTCGGGGTTAGGGGAAGGGACTAGAAAATGCATTATGTCAATGAGATGGCCCCGTAAATATAGTAAAACAAACGTGTGCGTGCGTGCGTGTGCGAGTGCACTTGCAGGCATACTGTACATCCCCGAAGTGGACTGCCCACACTACCTCAGCGGCGCGTTCAACAGCACCAACGTGACGGTAGCCACGGAAATGCTCACCTGCTGCGCACAACTTTACAACAGGTATGAAATATGCGGACCGGCAACATTGCAGATTTTTGGGTGTGGAATGTGGCTGCATCGCACAAGTCGCCTTGAGTTTGTATATAGATACATATTCTATATGTTCATCCATCGTAAGTTGATGTGTTTGTCTGCTTGCCAGTGTGACAGTGCTTGAGCCGTGGAACTTCACCCTGAAGGAGTTCAGTGAGAGCAGTATGCAAGCGTGCTGCGCGCTCACTCCTTCCTTGTCACACTTCAACTGTAGTTGGCTGCCTTGATGCACCACTCACGCTGCCACTCATGTCGATTGATCCTATATTGTAAATGGGGTTAGTGGGCCGGTCTATTGGGGTCAAATGAAAGAAAATAATTCCAAAGCAGTGCATCGGCCCCAAAAGATACCGGCCCATCACGCAATTGCGCTGTATGGCAGATGGCCAGTCCAGCCCTTGCAGATGATTTGTTTTACAGCCCAGATTTTGGTGCTACGTCCCTGCCGACCAATAAAGTGCAGCAGTGATCGAAAACATCTCGCCTGTTCATTGAGCTGAGGCACAGCTTAAGTTTCCAGGTTACATTTAAAGCATTCGAAAAAATATAATACATTAAATGAAAACGAACATAAACATCTTAAGGTGTTAAGGTAAGTTTTGTTTTCTACACTTTATTAGGTACAGACACAATCGTATGAGATCAACAAAATAAATAGCAGTAGCCTAATTAAGCAAGTATCAACAGTAACATCTCAGTTTTTTTTTTTATCTAATTTTTTTTTTTTACTATGGTTCTACTGTTAGTATATTTTCAAATATGTGTACACTTTAGAATAAGGCTGTACTGTATATTGTGATTTAAAATTGTTTTTATTATTTCTAAATGAACCAGCTAATCTAATCATTGACACATTTGAATACTACATAATGGCAGGACGGTGCTCCATCTTGCTGAAAGTAAACTGAGACGATACCCTTTTCGACTGGCAGGGCTGCAAAAATCTCTTCAAATATGAGACAGCTTCCTGAGTATTGCTCAGCGTGACTTCCCTTCAGTGTGCTACTTTTAATTTGTAAAATGATTGAATTAAAAATGTGTTTTATTTAAGTATCTATCTGCATTCCACTTGCACATAATTGTCAAGCACTGGCGTTGGAGTTTCGAGAAAGAACATGAATCTGTAATGTAGTACACGACCATTGGGTGTCGCTGGTGTCCTTTATAACAGTACTGCGACGCCACAAGGGCAAACCTCAATTAACGCCACTTTGGTGTCGACGCGTTCATTGACCCAAGAGTCGCACAAGAAAACGACAGTAGCCTACTGTGTCTCCATCCAGTGCTACTGCTCATACACACTGCACGCGCACACACCCACGGGTAAAACAGTCAGTCATGCAAGTATAAAAACAAACAAATGGATAGACAGGTGGACAAATAGAAATTTGGATGAATAAGTAGACAAATACAGAAAGTTTGGGTTTTTCTGACTGTCCCTGAAGGCAACACCCAGCTTCAGTGGATTCAGTATAGGTGATGATAGATGGATGTATCGTGGAGGCTACTGAGGGAGTAGCCTATAGTTTGGATAGGCAAAGCAGGGCAGTTTTATTTCTATAGTACATTTCATTCACGAGGCAAAGCAGAGAAAACATACGTAGCTTCCAACACTTGTTAAAAGAACATACATTGACCACACATTAACAGAAAACTTTACAGACATTTAACAGCAAAATAAATAAAAGTAGTTTTATACTACTACTACTACTAATAATAATAATAAGTCAAAGGAAAAAATGGTTTCAAAATGTTTAGACAACCTTAATCAATGGTATAGGAAAAAATCTACGTTTTTAACCTAAATAATTTACACTCGGGCCTGATTTCCTTTCTGTTGGCAGCTTGCGCCATTTGTATGCAGCATAACAGCTAAACGCAGCTTCACCATGTTTATTTTGAAATCTGGGCTCCACCAATGAACCCAAGTCTGCAGATCTCAGAGCTCTACTGGGTTTATATTCAAACAGCATTTATTGAATATATTCAGGACCCAAACCATTCAGTGATTTATAGACCAGTAGCAGAATTTTGAAATCAATTCTACAGCTGAGCCTTTTGGACTGGAGTGATATTTGATCTCTTTGTTTGGGTCAGAACCCGAGAGCCGTAGTGTTCTGAATGAGGCGAAATGTGATGCTTTTTTTTGAGAGAGTTACAATAATCGAGTCTACTGGAGATAAAAACATGGATACATACCACAATACATCTATAAATCACATCCTCATACTCACATATACAATTTTCATTACACTCATACCCATACATCCAAAGAAATTACAGCATATGTACATTTTTAACAACTCATGACTGATGTAAGCCTTTCTTTTCTTTTCTTTTTAACTCAAAAGTGGCATATACGGACTTAACAAAAGTGTTGCAAGGATTGATCCTTGAGGGACACCACATCAAATAATTTTATTTTTTTTAAACATCCTACTATACCAGCGGTGGGCCCACTCGGTCCTCGAGGGCCGGAGTCCTGCAGGTTTTGGATGTTTGCCTTCTCCAACACAGCTGATATATGATCAGCTCAGATCCTGTTGATTGGAATCACCTGCGTTGCAGCAGGGAAACCTCCAAAACTGCTATACATATCATAGTGCCTACCCGGCTACCGGATCGTAGTCACGGATGTACGTTTACATTTATTAAAATGATTGATTATACAATGGTTTCAAGACATAATTATTTGTGTCAACCAATTTTTCTTAACCGAGTTAGCCGACTTTACCCCCCCCCCCCCATACAAATACATTTACTCAAAACAGTGCAGGCAAGAGAAATACTACAAAATGAAGATAATAAACAGTATGAAATAAATCACTGCAATTACATTGATTGAACAAATATCGATATTTTGGTTGTAAATGTCGGTCAGTGCTTTTGTCATTGTCTAGCCCAGCAGGGAAGGCCTCGCTGGCCCTGACCGCTCACCAATGTGTTTGATTATGGGAAAGCGAACGGAACGGCTTGGTGGTGTCGGAGACATTACACACATTTATATATAAACACCCGCCAATGCAACTCCGGTGCGCCTCGTTTGTAATTCCCAGAAACAATGCGGCCTCTCTTCCCCTCACGCATTCACATTTTCCTTTCTCGGAACACGCGTGCGTTTAGCGCCGTGTGACCTCCTTCCTGTGTGTCTTCTCCCCTGCTGCGAGCACACACACACGCGCATGCACTCTGTTTACATTCTGTGGAGGCAATTAAGGCAGGTGGTCCAGCCAAGACACACATGTATCCACGCTGGGATCAGAGCAGCAGAGCATGATTCCCATTTATCCTGAAACCACCCACTTAACCCCCCAAAGGCCTTTTAAAAGCTACATGCATCCTGAGAACACCCCGGTAAACATCCTCTGCACTCACGCACACGCTAGTACACATTTGAGAAGGACTAGTTCCCTCCCAAATGTATGTTTTCTTTACATTTATTTTTGCTACTCCAAGTGTTGATGTGATTTTAAGCTCTTCGTGTTCTACTCAGCGTGTACTGGTTGTACAGCATACGGACGTTTTTAGACCGCAGCTGCATTCAGAAGGATTCGGCCTCCTTTGGAAATGACATTTAGGAGGAAAGCAACTTGTGATTTTGCAGAAATAACGTGCTTGTGTGTTATCCGGGGTGGGGGCAATATATGGCAATTGTATTAATATTATGGGGAAATATTATTATTTTGTATAAATATAAGAGAGAAAATATACATTTTACAAGAGTAAAGTGTGTGAAAAGAAAATATACACTTCAGGAGAATAACGTCATAATATCAGATGAATGCATATTGTAATTTTGTCATAATAGTTAACATTATGAGGAATTTTAGGATAAAAAGTCATATGAGGAGAAATAAGCAGAATTTTAAAAGAATAAAATTGTAATGTAACAAGGAAAAAATTTACTACTTTCAGGGGAATGCAGTCATGTTATTATGAGGACAATTGAGTAATTATATGAGATTAACATTTTAATATGTGTTCAATTTTATATCAATGTCCACTCCAATGTGCATGAGACAGCCTTGTCGTGTATATGTGGTGTACACTAGTGTTTTCCAACCTTTATTGAAGAATGGCAAAAAAAAATACAATAAATAATTAAAAAGTACCACTGCAAGCCACCACAAAGGGTTAATTTGCATAGAAACTAGAAAGACAAAGTTACAATATTTGTAGTAAATAAATTATTTGCACACCAATTACGTGAACTTGGATAATTTTTCACGGCTCTCTCATGTCGCACAGCACCCTCAATAGGGAACACTACACCCACCATCCCTTGGTAGTTGCTCAATAGATCGCTGATGGCTGTGACAGGTTTCTAGCGGAAGCATCTCCTGTTGCTAAAATAGGCAAATCTCCATGACGACCTACGCCGCAGCACGCAGGTGGAGGGCCCTTGAAGGTGCATTAGGACCTTCTCCATACACAACCTGCATTAGCTCGCTTTGTTTCAGCCATTGACCACTAAGAGCCTCGCTCAAGAAGCATCCTGAAGTCGTCGTATTGTGAGAGGGAGACGTGCACTCACAAAGGAAGACATGATATCGTATCATTGCACTATCCATTGTAATTGATATACATTCATTGGGCCCAAGTAATGAGAAGCATTAGGGCCACACCAAAAATAGAATGCAATGAGAGTAAAGAGGGAATATTGCAAAAAGTAATCGTCAGTGCAGAAATTGAAGTCATAATACAGCATCACAAGAGAAATTTCGGAAGAATAAACACAGACTATTTCTAGTGTACTGTGTATATATATATATATATATATATAAATTGATTCTGCAATATGTCGCGATATTACAGCACACAATTCTCGAATCGATTCGATATGCGGCCGAATCGATTTTTAAACATCAATTTTTTTATGGGAATATTCAACAAAACGTCTTACTTAGAGTTAGGATTTACACATTAAGCATGGAAGAATGTTATATTAATGGAACATTAAGCCTTAATATTTTTCTTTCAGTGCTGTTCAAACATGAAACAAACTGCAACCTGTTTGTTAAATGCAGTGGCTCAGTTATAAGCCTGAATTTTCAGATAAATAAATACATTTTTATACAAATTTTATACAAAAAGTTTACTGATTTGTATTTTCTAAATTTTAGTTGTTTTTTTTTGCAATAATCAATTTATAGATTTGTATCGGGATTAATCGCTAGGTACTAGGCAATTCACACCCCTAATATATATATATATATATATATATATATAGTCAATAACCATTACAATTACCATCCATCGAATGGTATAGTTATTGCAGGATAATAGGATCAAAGAATTATGCAACTAACATAACCATTACGGCATAACCATATTCATTAATAAATTATGTTTTCAGTGGTTGTTATTGTAATGTATTTTATTGCATCAACCTTGTAATGTTGCACGCGAGACTAAAGATGCATGCAGTTGCCGTATATGAGATTTCAGCGTGCCATCCGGGCATCTGGTTTGGATGCCTCCCTGGTGAGGTAGTTCCAGGCATATCCCACTAGAAGGAGGCCTCAGGGACAACTTAGGAAACATTGGAAAGACCGTGTCTTCCGGTTGGCCTGGGAACGCCTTGGGATCCCCCTGAAGAGTGGACCAAAGTGGCTGGGGAGAGGGCAGTCTGGACTCCCCTGCTTAAACTGCTGCTGCTTTCTCAACCTGAACCCGGATGAGTGAAAGAAGATGAATGAGTGGATGTTATTATTCATGATATGATTTATGGAGAAGAAGTCGCAATATTACAATATTATCAATTTTTTCTTGCAATTTTATTCTCGTGACATTGCCACTCGAAATTTCCATTTTGTATCCTCGGTTAGTTTTACTAACCTGGCAATCATTCTTATTCACTCAAGGAAGTTTTCCACAATAACAATGTGGGACTGCTCCTGCTCCCCGGTGATTTGCTCGGGAAAGGCGGGACATTCTGTAAAATACTTTGAGCTGATTGGACGATGCGGTCTTGTGCACGTCTAACTAACTTTGTTTTGACCAATTATGGCCACGGATGAAATTGTCTTCATTTACGCCGTTGGGGAAAGGCACTAACATCTTTAGCAGCTAGAAATATACAAAGCGCCTCTCACTGTTCAACATTCAACAAGGGAACGGTGAGCATTTCTGCGGGAACAGAATTAATTGCTGCGTCCATTCGTCCAAGTTAGGTTAGTTTGTTTCCTACGGAGTTAGCTTTTCCTGGTTTCGTCACAGCTGCATATCCCGCCCCCAAAGACAATGTTGCTCTGTGATTAATCAACAGGCTCGGGAGTTTGTGAACTCACAAATACTGAGCAAGGTTATAGTTTTACTGTTGCACGTTAGAATTTTTTTTTATTTAATTAGTGTGTTACTTTAATTTTTCCTCTCACCCTTACCTTACCAGCCTGCTTGCTGCATTGAAATTGTCTCAAATTAGGTAGCAGATGACACCCTGATATATAGTTTCCTTGTTGCAAAGTCAATCATGTTGGCTAACAGACCCGTTGATGGATTATTACCATTAGCGTCAAATTTTGCTTTTGTGCCTCCCTTGAATAGCATAATGAAAATGTAAGATTGAAATTGCTTTGTGTTTTCATATATTATTACCCATGTTCAAACATTCGAAACATGAGAATGTGAAGCTTTGGTGTTGCATGCCAACAAGCAGGCAGAGTGTGATATTGCATTCTAATAGAGCTCCATTATGAAGACTCCACAATGGTGACTGACATGCAGCGTGGCTTTTGTCAGTGTGACTGCACATTCATGATATACCAATGTGCAGTTATTTGTCTTTCAACACCGATCATGAACAATGACATGCACATACAACATATATCACGTGGACAAAAATTTCAGTACCCCTCTGTTGATGAAAGAAAACCCACAGCGGTCACAGAAATGACTTGGATATGAAATAAACATTTTATGAAAAGTAACCAGACATTGATTTTTGTTTGTGGTCCAACAGCGTTATTTAAAATAAATAAATAAATAAAATCGTGACATTGGTCTGGACAAATATGATATTACCCCTAGAAAATCATTTGACAATAGGAACGTGCTAATTTATGGTGGCAGTGAAATCAAATAAACTTATCTCACAAACAGCACCGGTTTAGCAACGATTGAACAAGTAATTAAAAAAAAAAAAAGAGACATCAAGATATTTAATGCCACTCCCACTTGACATTTACTGTCACACTAAGCAAAAAGAATCGCACGTTGTGCATTGAAGACATAGCTTGGCCTTGACATTGACATGCTAACGGTTCGCATTGACAATCGTGGTTTTAAACGCAACATTTGAACACAAACAGTGGAGCATCACATTTAGACAGGTAATATTTCCCAATATAATACAAGTAGAGGTGTGTGATATGGGTCAAATTTTCTATCCTGATTGTGATCATTTATATCACAATAACGATATATATCTTGAAATATTTTTCTTTTAAATGACAAGAAATTAATAGCAAGTTTCTGTGATCTTTTCACCATTTATCTATATAATACAAATTTTAGTTTTACTACCAGATATAGTGTTTTGAATGGCCCTCACTCAAAGTCAGACAATATAGGCTGCACATGCTGCACATCTGCCACCATCTGTCTTCTCTATGGATGGAGATTTTTTTTAATGGTATGTTAATGGTATTATTGTATTCTAATCCATTTAATATATTTTTTCCTATTTTGAGTAAGGTCGGGAAACATAGACTCATGTAAAGTTCAGATGCTTTAGTAGGCTTTTCCTGACATTTTTGGAGTCAAATCATGCATCTTTCTGTAACGTTCACCATTAGCCCAGAAAAAAACTCGGCTCCCTCTTGACTTACAAATTAATAGTGTCAAGGTCGAGCTTTGACTTTACATACAGTACTTGCTTGAAAGTTCTTGTGCCATATTGGAGTCTTTTCGGAAAAAATAAATAAAACAATGAAAATAGGTGATTATTTAAACTAGCAGCTCAGGATAGGGTTTCACAGGAAAAAATATAAATGCTGTAGGTGAAATTGTGTGAACCGCAGAAAGGCAGGGGTTCAATAATCTATCGATACTAGCATTTATTCTTCTTTTGTGATATTCTAATATTAGTTTTGACTAATCTTGAGTTTCACAAGGTTTCATTGGCAACAAAAGGTTCTGTGTTGCAGCCTCGAGACCCGTAAGGCCACATACTGGATAAAATGCCTACACGCAGCCTACATTAAGTTTAATATTAGCCTTTGTATGTTTTGGAATCATGAGTGGAGTCTTTCATTTTCCAAACAATAGCCTTTAAACTGGTAAAGGTATGTCAGTTTTCTTTATTTAATAACAGTTTGTCTCAACATTTTTGAGCCTCCTCTCTCTAAGGCTCGAAATACTTTATACGGAGCAGTTTTGCGAATCAATTAACTCATTTGAGGAGTAATTTTGGAGTTTTGTGGAGTGGGGTTGTTGTTTTTTTTGCAGGTTAATCCCAGGCAGCTGAAGGTTTTATTAAACAATACAAACAATTGGTTTTCTTTTTTCATAAACAGTTTTTATTTCTTAAATTCACATTGTGTATAGCAGCAAACTCTTTTCTTGTCTCGATTGATTAAAACCAAACAATAAGATCTGCAATAGTGTAATTTTCAGAACATTTGTTGCGTAGACATCAAAATCAAAGCAGGTCACTATTGTGAAAGTTTTGCTATTCAATGCGTTTTTGATGAGATGCACAATACAAATGTTGCCTCGCAAACTGTGATTTCAAACCTTGTTACCTGATTAAAAAGTAGACTGGGGTGTTTTCTTACGAATAATGTTGTCTTCTAAGTTCTGTATTTGATAAAAGCTCAAATGTTGATCTCTTGTCATTTTCTTCTGTTGATGTCAGACCCAATACTAATTATAATAAGAATCACAGCAAATAATCTCGCAAAGCTTAGTTGTAAAAGCCTCTTGAGATGTTTACAAGTATTGAGGCCCCATAAGATGAAAAAGAGGACAAGTGAGGAAAAGGGACACTTGAGAGTGAAGTGCAAATGATGTTGGTTGTGCAAACAACGCTGCCCGTCATACCATTATTATTTTTTTTTGCTAATAATGAAGCAACTTCCCTGAGCATAACGTGTCAGTCAACAAACAGCGCTTCAATGCAGGTCTGTGATCACGTCACGTCGCACTCACGTGGACATTGTTTCTCGTTTTGCACTAACCCTCAATGATCATCTCATCGTGGCAGGAAGACTTCATTCCCTTCTTTGTGTTTTAATGCCTCCTTGTCCCGATGGTTTCCTGCATGTGTGACCTTTCCTTTCGCATCTGGGCTCATCAAGCGGGAAACATCAAGTCATACACACACACACACACACACACTCGAGCAGAGACAAACAGGTGAGCCCCGCAAATGACGCCACCAACAAGACGATAGGGTTGCTCTCAAATGTGACTGGAGAAAAGATCAACGGCAGTAATCTCCCAAAATGAATAAAACATGGCAGCTATTGACAGTAAATCATGTTCTGGTCATGTGTTTATAATCTACCAACGCCCCCTTGAAATTATAGTAGTGTCCAATGTCATTTAACAATGTGGTATTTTGTGTCTTTTGTGTCTTTTCCTAATTGCTCATTGATAGATAATTGATTTGGTCAGAATGCAGTTTTTGCATGGAGACCATATTTGGGGACAGTCTAAAACGCTTAATGGATGTGTGTTAAAAAAATAAAATAATAATAATAATAATAAATCAGCGTTGCTTAATGTCCGAAAACTGATGTCAATTGTCACCAAAATATATGTTGCCATTTCTACCTATGCCCACTTCAACCTCTGAAAATATCAGAAGGACTGCCCCGATATTTTGGATCTAATGGACATCTGTTCCTCTCGATCTCTATAGAGATGTTGCTCAACGTCAGATAATTGCAATCAAGCAACACCAAAATTCACATGCACATATCTACATATGCAAACATCAATCTCACAAAATGTCAAAAATAATCGCCTCAATATTCTGCATTTTACGGACATTAAAATGAGCGCATACGGAGAGGAAGAGAAATGTAAAAGCCAAAATATGGGCGTAATGATTTTAATATTTTCACAGATTAATATAGCAAAGAGCTTCTTCTATGGAGAGAAAAACACTTAGCGCCCTTAAAATACTAAACTTAAAAAAAGAGTTAGATGAACGTTGTGATATTTCCAGAGATTGATGTGTGCAAATGATTTGGTGACGATTGGGTGCAATTTTGTAACATTAAGTGACGTTAAGTTTTTTTTTTTTACATGAAGTGTTTTGACTGTCCCCATATTTGCGGAATGTAAAGCATCAGGACTGAATACTTTTCCTCAATTAAAGGTGAGAGTTCTTGTGAGCATTTGCTGGGCAAAGTAAAGTGTTTTGAGCACAATATGTCGGCCATGTTGCATGTCGGCAATCTTAGTGAAATGTTTTTGTCAAATTGGCAATAGCTTACATCGTTTGCAAACCATTTTAAATTGTTTTATGTGTCGTACGATACAGCAATTGTTTTTGGAGTGCAAAACTTGACCAAATGCGCTTTTTTTTTTTTTTTACCATTTTGGCCAAGTTATGGAATAAGTTGTTTGCAACAGGCTCATGCAGGGTGAGAGAATATGTCCACATGCCCCTGAAACATTTTTGTCCACCTTCCGATTTCTTTTCTGGTGCTTAATAATAACAATAATAAGTAAAGGCAGGAAACAAGAGGTGGTGATGTTGGAGAGGTGTAAGAAAGAAAAGCACTCTGCACAGCTTGTCAAATTACCTTCCTAATGACCAGCTTGTCAGGCAGCCTCGTCTCGGCGGAAGAGAGAGGAAAAAAAGGACAAGTGGGGGAGCGAGCCATTCTCTTCCTTGTCATAAAAATCACTCATTGGTCTCTTTACATGCTCTCCCTCGCGCTCGTCTCTTTCAATGACTGTTTGGCTGCTCCAGTGCGCTTGTATTCAAATGGTAGTAATGACTTGGTAGTATATGAGCACGCCACGGCGGGAGCGGCCCGTTGCATTGTGGGCTTGTCAATCGCTTGTCGGCATTCTTTCAAAGTTGCCCTGTGGAGCCATAATGGGCTTTTCTATTAAATCCTTGTTAATGATTACTCACCTGAGCCTTTGCTGAAAGTTCACGGGATTAATTGTCTCTCCTTAATTGCCCAAAAGTTACATTTTTGCAAATCCTTACGGCTTTTATACCAGGACCACACTCACAAGGGGAAAAAATATATCAAACATTAAAGGAAAAAGGTGGTGTTTCTTTACAGCAAAGACAAAATTATATTTACTTTTGAAGAACTTATTTCTATGCAATTGTATTTTCATGAAATAAAATTCTCTTAAGCATCTAAATATATATAAATGAGATTTTTTTTAAATTATGTAACATTATTACTTTATTATCATAAAATTATATTTAAATTTTTATTTATAATTTTTTGTTTACATAATAATAATATTCTGACATGGATATAAATGTAACAGTTTTCTCATAATATTACAACGTTATGCATTTTAAATATATTTTCTCCCAAAATATTTTTCTCTTGCACCTTTGTTTTCCTGGTAATGTTTCAACTTTTATCAAATGAAATGAAATTAAAATTTATCTTGAAAAGCTGACTTTGTTTTTATGTATAAAATTAAGACTTTTTACATGTAATGCTACTACTTTATTATTATACAGAAACAAATGTAGGAATTTGTTTTACAGGTTCTTTAAATGTAGTTAAATGATGACCTTTTTCTTCATTCTGATTAAGATGTGTTTTTGTTCCCACCTTTTTCCTGGAAATCTGACTTGTGTTACTCTAATAAGAAATCAATAATTATATTTCAATTTCATTCTTGTAAAGTTAGATTTTCTTTGACTAAAAAAATAAAATTACTTAATTCTGTTCAGTACATTAGTGTTAAAAAAAAAAGTCTAAAGTGATTTTTAAAAATACTTTTTGCCTATAAAATTATGACTTCATGACAATAAAATCAAAAGGTTTTCTCGTAAAATAACATTTGATGGTAATATTAGGAATTTAACATCCCCTTTTCAACCATAACATTTAAAACAACAACATATTTTTCTTAATATTTATAATTTCGTCTAGTATAAACAGTTTTCTTCTTCATAAAATTCTAAATATTTATTGTTCTATTCTATTAAAATTGTGCCTTTTCTCATAATATTAAAACTATACTGTTGGAAAATTCCCACTTTGAAGCTGTTGGACTAATGCAAATTACTTACATTCGTGTATCACCTCTAATTGCTTTGCGTCATACTTTGAGTTTATTTGCTACAGTACATTGTTTTATCGTCATTTCTGGATGTTGTATCAAAGAGAAAAAAAATAACTGCAATAACTTTGTCCTTTTTATTTCTGCAAGTGCTGTGTCACAATCAATATATAAGACGATAACTATTACTTTATTTTTAATGGACTCTAAAAGCACTAGTAGGAAAACTTAAAAGCAAACTCCATTAAGGGCCAAAAATGGTCCTTAGTCCATTCCTTTTTCAAAGCACACACACACACACACAAAGAATCTACTCCAACCAGATGAGACAAACAAAAAGGCAAACTTTCATATAGTTTAAGTTCAATTTCCTCATATATTTTCCTTTTCCTTTTAATGACTCACATCCTCAAGCCTCTGCCACATTTGGATGTGGGCCCCTAAAAGAGAGCTTGAGCCATCAGAAAGGATTTTTCATTACTAAATGTAATAGGGCAAAGAAAATTACAGCTGCTCGAGCATAGAGGTTTTTTTTTTCTTTTCGGCAGGATTGTTCCTGTGCTTTTTACCTTGATGATGGAAGCAGTACAGTGCAGCTGCATTGGGGCCATTAGGAGAAATTAGCACAGTGCTCTCTTCCCATATGTGCTCCACCCCCTCCCCTACCCCATGAAGCATCTCTGCTTTATGCTATTTGCAATTGGGAAAGATTCATTCAAACTAAAAAGCGGAACGAGCGTGTATTTTATCTCCGGCCTGACACGAGTGGGCAGCTGACGTAATCACGTAAATAATATCGCAAATGGAAAGCTATTAGGGACGGACGAGCGCTTCCGCCAATGCCTCTCTTCAAATATGTGGCGCATGCAATGTGTTTTTGAAGGAAACTGACCATTGGTTACATTGTTCAATAAGGTCTCATCATTTTATAGCATTCAGGCATGATGGGGCAGTTGGCTATGACTCTTTTTAAAGTATATGATCTAGAAAGCACAATGTATAGGAAATATTCAAAAAGGAAATCCTACAAAGGTGCCTGTAACGTGAAAACAAATATTTATTCTAAATTTCACACACCACAGAGTAGAATGCTGCTGCCAAGATTGTCAATGATTGGAGCTAAATTCTCTGAGGCTTTATGCCCCCTTGAAGGGTCGCCCATGGCAAACAGGTCAGGGGACCAGACAAAGCACAGCTGACAGACCCCCTTATGATGAAACATGGTCACTTGGGCTCCCTCTGGAACCAGACCTGGATCTGGGGGTCTGGTTTCCGGGCCTAAAGGCCTAGCTACACCAATCCGACGCCGGAGAGTCGGACATCATGCATAGCATACATATCACAGGCAACCCCTCCTCCCCTCGTTTCTTTAGTGAATTTGCCTGCGTCTGCCATTAGGCCCCACCCATGCTCATTAGCACAAAACAGGCTATTAACATGCATGGTTGGGTCTGCATTTAGACGCTCAACCTGATTAGCTCCTAATGAAGCAAGACTAACGACATGAATGGAAGTCCCCACAGCAGTACAGCACAGCACACTACATGTAGGCTACAGGACTGTACATACATTCAATACACACAATTCATTGGGCAGGCCTATGCATGCATTTTTATGTGTAACCTAAAATAGTCTTCGATCATACATTGTTAATCAATAGAAGACTTCCCAATTTGATTTTTGTCTTAATAGTATAATTTTATTCTACTATTTATTACCACAGCAGTTTGATTTGAACAAGTAAATATTTGTAATACAATAACAAATTATAATCCTGTGCCGTTGAGGCTTTCCTCCCCCCATGTTAAATTATGCACAAAAATGTTCAGATTTTCTCCGAAGAATTTTTGTAAAACCATGACATTAGATGCATATTTCAGGCATGTGATTTGACCAAAGTGAAATTATCTGAAAATTTAGCCGGGGGTCTGGGGGCCGCGGGCACTCAGCTAGGTCCAGAGCTCATGGGTTTTCCGTGTTTTTGAGTACTTTCAATGCACTCAGATGACAAAGAAATAGACGAAACAACAGCATACATTTTCAATGTATATTGAACTATCCCATATAAAATTGCAGTTTTAGTCAACTCAAAATCAGTCACATTCAAAAACATTGGACTGCCTTTGCTTTTAAAAACTATCACTGAGAATATCATCATATATATTTACCATGCAATAAATCATTTAATCAATCATTCTTAATTTAATACATAATGCATAACAAAAACATAAAATACCTCATGCAGCAAGCTCTGGTAAAAACACAATCATGCATTCGGATTGACTAAGATCATCTCTGTAACTGCATACATCAAGATAGTCAACATATTGAAAGCTGAAAAGTGCAAACATGCAGCATTCATTTGAGTTTGTGTCAATGATTAACCATGTTAAATATTTATGGCCATTTTTATTACGTTATAATATTTTCGAAAATTTGATTTCGATTAATTTGAAAAGTTTACCACCGACCTCAAAATTCACGACTCTGTCAGCAACTGTTACAGGTTGTTGGGGTGGATCACGTCTCTCGATTACCGCTTCCGATTGTGATGTCAATAAGGGATGGAGGCCGTAAAGTTTTGGAGTTTTCGTTTGGGCACCGAAACTTCCAGCGATGGAATAATTTGTTGTTTTTGACTGGAGTTCTTTCACGTGTTTTTTGCTCTTTGCGTGACTTTCAAGAGCTTTGAAACCTCTCGCACCATCGTCAACGGTATCACGGCACCAAATGCAAAAAGCGCTTTCCCGGCACGATCGATCTTCCGAATAAAGTCACTGAACAAATTCGTCACAGTCTTCTTTCCGACATTTGCAGATATATCCTTCTCTAACCGGTCCCATCGAAACTTGTTTTTTACGATCTTGTCAATTTCCTTAACTCGCGGAGCATCTTTGCGTTCGATCACGGACATTTCTTTAAACACCCCGCAAAAACGTCTGAGAAATGAACAATGGCATACTCCAATGCCTTTATAACACGCGCGTTTATTGGTCAACAAACAATGGCATACGCCTATGCCTTTATAACAAGCGCTCTTATTGGTCAACACGGAGACTTCCGCCAATCGCAAGATCGGTTTCATTTCAGTTGCGGAAACACTAAAACGGAATGCTGTAGAGAGACGAAATCTGATTTTTTTTTTGGGGGGGAGATAAAAAAAGCGGAATTCCGCGAATTAGCGGAAAAATCACATGCCTGATATTTCTATTTTATTAACAAATAACAAAACGTTGTCTTTTCCCCCTCATATTTTGACATGTTTGTAAGATGACAGGAATCTATTCTTTAAATATTTGTATCCTCTTTATGAATTGTAGCATATAGTGTTTATTTTCTGTATTCTCATAAAATTGCAGCATCTTTTTCATCATTTTCACTTATTTGTAAAAAATATGCATTGACTTGTACATAATACATGTGTTATACTTTCAATCTTATTATTGTAATAATTCTACTTTATTATGAAAATGCAACTGTCACAATATTTTTAACAGTAACATTCTGAGATTTTTCTTAATGTATTTTTATTTAATTTTTTTAAAGAAATGCACATCTCCAAGAGACTCAAACTGTTAGGGACATTGGATTCACTTTATGTTGCATAAACCATTGGTGTTTTTGTGTGCATGGCAGTATTGCAGAAAATATGAACTATTACCAGAGTTACTTGACTCTTTTGTCTTAACCGTGTAGGGCGGAACAAAACTTGGGAGTTCGGGAGTTCTTTCTACATGAACGTGTTATAAATATTAAATAAGCTATATGATCTTTAAAAGGTCATCATTCGCTTTGGTAAATGCTCGAGCAGCTTCTTAATGGGATATATTCATGAATAACAATTACAAGAGTTTTGATATCATGTATTTTCATGGCAGTCATTGGATTGCACATCCGTACCAAATGTGCCATATCGTACTGTACCTTCAACGCATGTTTAATGTTGCATCAAATACATTTCATCCACCATCCAATCCCATTAAAAGGTGGAGGAACATTGCAGCATACCAAACCTTAAATTGAATTCATTTGATCTTGGATTAAGTTTGTGGACAAACAGCAACAAGCTCTTGTGCGATGGCTGATAAGAAACAAATGATGATTTTTATCTCCTGCTTTCATTTATAGCATTTGCTTTCTATGGCATTTAATCAAACCTTGAAACGTTTGTCTTATCTTGAAGAATCATTGGAGGTTTATTAGAAACAAAAAAAAAGTCAAATGTACACAACCAAAACACTTTTCAAACAATTGTACACAGTTAATATGAAAGCGTCAACAACAGTTTGCGTCGCGCATTCACTCATTAGGATCAAAACCGAGGAGCGCTGTAATGACAAGAAATAATCAAAAACCATGAGCTCTTCCTCATTTTCCTTTCCTCTTATTTGCTCCCCTGGGGCGACTTTATTGAAGACCTGCACTGCCCTTGCATATTCAATCATTTCACCAGCCAGACGTAATGGATGTAATGAATGAATGCAAAGCCGGCAATTCATTACAGCAATTTTGAATTGAAACTCGGGTCCTCTGCCGCACTCTTCTCATTACAGTTAAAAAATATGCCTTACAATTCAGCATTTAGTAGAAATTTGACGTTTTAATGCACATGGCATAATGAAGGACATTGCATGGGGGAAATAGTTCCGTGAATAAATGAATGAAATCCTCCTCTAATGACAACATGTGATATTCGCTTGCGGCAGATGGGATCCATTGCAACACGGATTCACACGTTGTCTCCTCCAGATCGGAAGCAGAAGGGTGGCTTGATTGCAGTCATTTCGCAAAAAGGGGAACAAAAAACACCTAAGTCTCATTAAAAGACCTCTGCTCATGTTAAATGTCTATGTTCTCATTACCGCCCTGCTCCCAGTCTCATTTCCTGTCTCGCACCCTGTGCTCCAGCTCACGGCAGACCCCCTCGGTGACAGGCTCGGCCTGGGTCACCACCGCTCCGCTGCCCCCGCCGCCCACCTCCACCGTCATGAGGCAGCACATGTCCACCAGCTTCTCCTGACAACGCCTCATGCCGGCATCCAGCTGGGACCTTCGGGCCGGGTCACGCCTCATCGCCCCCTTCTCGGCCACAGTGAAGCCCAGCAGGCCCGTCAGGACCCGGTCGGACAGCTCGGCGTCCAGGTAGCCGCTCCCGTCCGACAGCGTGGCGCGGATTCGCCACAGGCCGTCACTGGCGCTTAGTTTGCCCAGGAGCGTGACGATGAAGGCTTTGATTGTTATGCAGGTGGGTGCGGGGATTTCTTCTAGCAGACACAGGTACGTAAAGGGGGGAGAGGTGAGGGTGATGTCACCCAATGGTTCTGAGGTGGGACTCCCACCATGAAGTACACTCTCTTTCCGAACTATTTCATTTCCAGGTAACTGGCTGGACTCTGCAGCTTGTACGCTCTCCTCATCGAATTCAATGCCCGCAGGTAAATAGTCCATATCCTCCATGACGTCACCCCCGACCGGTTCCACGGAAGGTTCACGCAGAGGAAATGAGGGAAAGGTGTACTGAGCACCTCCCTCAAAGGCCGCGGCGTCCAAATCGTCCAGCGCGAGATCCACAAAATCCTGGTCTGGAAAATCGTCAACGTAGACATCGTGCTCCGCGGGGTCTTGCCGGGAAGGCGAGGGTTCGACGAGGTCGGACTCCTCTTGCTCGTTACCACGGTGACCATTTGGGAATGAATTGACTCTGCTTACACTGGAGCGCATTGAGGCTTCACTTCTAGGAGAGAAGGTCATAATGAACTAAAAAGATGGATTTACACTGCATGTCTAAGTAACCACGTAGTATTTAATTAATCTTAATGCATGCTCAAGTGCTGATATCACTGTTTACATTTGACACAACCCGTAAGTGTCAACATAGGGCATGCAGCCACAACACAAAAGTAAATAATAATTAAAGCTGCCAGCAGTGATGAACTGGCCCTAATTTCGTGGCAAATCTTCAAAATTGTCATTTAACGCTATGCTCCACCCACATTAGTAGGTGTAGGTATTATATAAAGCTTCGCTATTTATAGTCACCCATCTGCCTAGATGGGTTGGTTGCGGCTGTTTCTTTTGGATGAATTCCCTGTTGATTCATCAAAGTACGAGGCCTGGAATTCAGTTCAAAATGGATGTCTTATCTTTTCAGGTGTGTTTTTTTTTTCTACCCATGACAGACATGCCAACCAAACTTCATGTTGCGAGGTGAAACTGGCTTTGGGGGCTAAATTTAAAAAATAAACCCAAAATAACTATTTTTACTTAATTAGGCTAACTTGAAATAATTATCTGCGAAGAGTTTTGAGGCAGATAAATAGAGGAACTAATGTGCTCATTTGGCATATTTTATTCCAAGTAGAATAAATTCCAATTTCCCAACAGTCTACAACGCGGAAATAAAAAACACATATCCTGACAGAAGCAGCCCATTTTTTTTTTTTTGCTTGACGTGCGGCGTCTTTGTTCAAAACCAGAGCAATAAATGATGACAAGCAGGCTTAAATCTAAAATGTCATGGCGATTACGACCGAGCTGAGGAGTTTTTGTGACAAAATGTCAGTGACAACCACCCACCTGCTGGATGAGGCATTCAGGTTGCTGACGGTGGAGCTTCTAGAAGACAATGTAGAAAACTGGCTGAGCGTCCTATAGCCACTGTCTTGGACAGGAGTGACCGGAAGCCTCGCCACCACCTCCTGGTGCTCCTCCTCCTCCTGGGCCTGCTCCACACCTGCCAGCAGCTCTAGGTCATCTAGCTCTATGTCCTGCCCTCCCTGGTTTGCGGCACCAACTAAAGAGTTTCGGTAGCGTGAGTGATATAGGTAGCACATAATCAAGTTAAAACAAGATACCATAGAGCAG
This sequence comes from Leptonotus elevatus, assembly GCF_054856555.1. Lineage (NCBI taxonomy): Eukaryota > Metazoa > Chordata > Actinopteri > Syngnathiformes > Syngnathidae > Leptonotus > Leptonotus elevatus. The sequence goes on along the minus strand of NC_141243.1, from coordinate 13,092,333 downwards.
GGGTCGGCAAACAAGATAAATAACAAACAAACAAAAAAAATCTGTCTGCCGCCACAAGACATTTGAACATTGTGATGACCAAAACAGAGTGTTAGTGTTAGTCTAATGTACTGAGGGCCCAAGAGCTAATTAGAGCTGAATCACAATACCAATTTATGCAGCATCCAATTCATTTTCTTCTACCCTTTTTGTAATTTTTCCTACTTCCCTTTTCATAGATTTTAAGACTTTTCTGCCTTTATGACAAATTTCTGACATTTTTGGTAATTTTATGAACATATAAAGTATTTAAATATATATATTTATGCTATCAAATTTCTGACATTTTTGGCACTTTTTTCAACATTTGTTTTTATTTCTTTTTTTGTTTTTTGACATTTTTTTGTTACTTTTTGAACATTTTGTTTTCTGCTTCTTCTTTTTTTAATCACGTCTCTGATTTTTGCGAAACCAAACATTTAATTGGAAATTTTCAGCCTTTCTTCTTTTGTTTTTGGACATTTTATGGTTACTTTTTGAACATTTTCCTTTCTGCCTATATTATTCAATTCTCTGACAATTTTGGCAATTTCATGGACATTTTATGGTATTTTTCTGCTTTTCTTCTTCCTTTTTGGACATTCTATCATCACTTTTTGAACATTTTTAGGCAATTTTTAAAACTTTTTCATCTACTTATTTTCTGACAACTTAAAATTTTGGACTGACATTTTTTAATATTTAATTAATGATTAATACATTTAAAGAATATTTTATCTAAAACATATAAATAAATATGCTAAAAATATATTAATTTATACAATTTTTTTTTTTTTTTTTTAAGATCCACACTAGAGAGGAGTGGCTCAAGAGCTGCAGGTTGCAGACCCCTGCCATATAGGTTCTTACCTCGGTGTGATGGTGGAGCTTCTCCCATGACTTCCTCTTCCTGCTGCTGCTCTTCGGGTAGTCCCAATGCCCGGCATAGAACTCTTCCCTGTCAGAACAGTGAATGTATTACTAAAAAAAAAACTACCTTTGATTTTTTTCCACATTTGAGAAAACCAACCTGGTTGTTGCGTTCGGCCAAGTCCTCCACTTCCCCACCCAAGACCTTCACATTGTCCGGTCCCAACAAAAGCATTCCGAGTCTGCAGATCATCTGCCCTTGCAGCTGCAGCTTCACGCCAGGCCTAGAGGTTGAAAATAGGAACCATCATTTGTGTTTCTTTCTTGTCTCGTGTGTGTGGTACTTCACCTAAGAGCTGGGCTCAGTGTAGGTATCATCCGATACTCCATGGCCTCCAGGCTCTGGACACCATCTGTCACCTGCAACAAAGATGACAATCATCAAAATCGATCGATTTTAAGGGGCCGTCCACATCATAAATGGCCCACGAACCTGCAGCAGGAGCATACGTGTGGGTCTGGCCTCCCATGGCCTCTGAGTGTACTGTGTGACAACTGAAACGTCATCATTGGCGCAATCTGTGCCCCTCCATTGCTGCAGCTGACCATAAGCAGGCTGACTGATGTCCAGTAATGAGTCAACCTACAACAGAGAGGAAAGCTCCAGCTCGGCGAACTGTCTTTTCCGTGCTGCTTTTATTTTTGCCTGCTGAGTGACTCAGTATTGCCCTCAAAAATTGTGACATCTAAGACTGCCGCCTGTGGCCAAACAGATGCTACACACAAATACAATACAATACAATACATGGGATCTTCTATGGTCAAACACAAACTGTTCTTTTGTCTGCATTCCCGTAGGAAATAATGGAAATAGAAATGACCCTTTATTAACTAAACAGAAAATGGGTAACATGTTGGCATACGTGATGGTCATGAATGTGTAAAAATAGAAAACATGAAATATTACAGGCCAAAAACAACAACCAAAAGCCCTCTTAAATGACACAGGCTAATGCAAAGGTGAGTCCCTAAAAATACTGATATGTGGTTAAGTTCCAAATTGTACGAGCTTAGGTGTGTTCCACTGTACCGTAAATTGAAGCGGGTTAGGGTTATGTGCTGCTGGTGTTTCTTTCGCATTTAATTCTCACAAATCCTAATTAATGTCCCCTATTCTTGGTCTGATGAAATGACGCATACTTTCATAAATAAGTGACCAGGATAGTTTGTACCTGTACACAGAAAGTACCGCTGAGCTGAGTCTTGTGGACTTGAGCCAGTCCCTCAGGCAGAACTGGGCAGTCTAAGTCCTTCAGGTCAGTCAAGAGCCACTGGTCAAACACCTAATGTAAGAAGGAATGGTGGGCTTTTTTGTAGTTACAGGCTGGTGGTAAATACAGAAATCCTACTACTGTATTGTAGTAGTTCTGTAATTTCTGTTTTGAAACCTCAACTGTAGCATGTGAATCTAACTGAATATTCAAATGTGAAGTCAACACAAAACCTTTCATTACAATATGTTCTATGTAGCATCACTAGTCTAAACACAGTATTCTGATTAATATTACAAACATGTAGAATATGAGAAATGTAGCAAAATCCACCCGTTTTTTGGAACCCTGAATTGTCCAAATGTTTTGAATTTCAGCCTCTCAACGTGATCTATTCTCAGATTTCTCGAGTCTTCCATGAAATCGGACTAAATATATTTTGAGTTGAAACACCATAAAACATTTGCAAACATCTGCTTTTACTTGGGAAAACAACGATCAACATTTTTGCACATTTTATGACATATTACGAAACAAATCAGTAACTTGAAACATGATAAATTCATGTTGGTGCATTTTATGTGCTGCTAATTTGAAATAATGTTCTGTTATTGAATAAAGGGACGGATTGTTTTTATTTATCCAATTCATCGACTAATAAACAGGTTAATCGGTTATTAAAATGCATAAAGATTGAATGTCTGCAGTATTGCTTAATAATTGCCAATGTAACACATTCCTACACACCTGTTGGTTAATTTGCTGCTGCGACAGCCTGCCCACACCCACTGCCTCTTCCTGTAGCCACTCCACACAGGCTTCCAGCCAGGCAAAAGACACCCGGACATGCCAGAAGGACTGCAGCCAGGCTTGGGTCACCTGGACCATAGCCTGAGGAACCATGAGCTTGTCTTGTACATTCACCGAACCGCCACACTGTTAAAGACAATGCACGCCTCAGTTCGGGGTTTGATTCTTTGCAAGTTCGAATATTCTCACGTGCTTGTGGATACTACGACATTCCAAAATCATGCATGCAACAGTGTGATTAAAAACTAAATTGTCCATTGGTGCGAATGTTGTTCTGCGATTGATAAATTGACAAACAGTTCAAAGTGTACGACGCCTCTCGTCCAAATGCCAACTTGCTTCAGCAAGTCCGACCAGAGACCCTAATGAGTACAAGCAGTGTAGAAAATAAACAGGTGGATGCGTCATAAACACACAAGCTTTCATAAGGCGCCAAAAGTGGTCAAAAGAAATGACACGCGTATACACTGTAGATCACTCTAATGAACGCCATATTGAAAACGAGCATAAAACAAATGTATCATACGCTTTAACACGTTCCAACTTAAAAGTAAACATACTTACCTCGAGTAAAAGAACGGCATAAAAGCGCCACTAAGTCAAACAACTTCCGGGAGACGAGCCTGTCCAAACGCCCATAATCGTGATTGATCGCAGTAAGAGCCAATCAGAGGTTTGCTTGAAGGTGCTTTTCGCCCGCGCTCCACCAATCGCCTCGCGCGTTTAGCTACGCAGTTTCTTTTCCTTATCGCAAGAAAGGGAAGTGGCAGCCTGCGAGGCGTCTCACCGCACGTTTGGGTTCGTACACTCCCCAGTTGTTGGTTTTAGTGATACATTTCGAGCTACAAGTATCACGGGACCGTTTGTACGCCGTTATAAACCGCGCCGCTGTGAATAGAGTGAGTCACTGGCGTCACGTTGATGAAGTTAGTTAACATGGCTCGCGCCACTCCTGTGCAACTGATTTTATAGCAAGATGGCGAAATTAGCTTTCGAGAGCTAACTGGTAGCCCGATGTCGTTTGATGTGTACCCCATATTACCCGCTATTTGTCGAAGCAGACACACCGTGGATTCCATAAGTGTTGTGGCTTCTTGGCTACGGAGAAAATAATGTACGGTTGAAATCGGTGTGGCTGGCATTTAATTGTAATTTAATTTGACTAAGCGCGTAGCTAAAGCTAACGTACGCGTATCTAAGCTAGCCACCTTGCTAGCGTATCCTGTTTGTTTCTGTCACGAACCCTAGTCAGCTAAACCTTAGCTATCACTACGTTGGCCACGCTATTTCGTTAACATTTAAATAATTACATCGGTTATTGACACCTAACTTTTTATTTGCTGAGCTTTAATTGGATGTGTAATTGGTCAAATCGGCATGTTAGTCAATGGCTGATGTACGTAACCTGCTTCTCATCCAACATACCTAAAATAATAATATAGTCGACCATATTCGCTATTATCACATCATGCTGATTAGAACTGATCAATTGGACGAACATTATTAGTACATACCAACTACCTCGTAAATAAATTTGCTTATCAAATCAACATTAACCACATCCGTTTCAGCCGTCGAACATATATATATATTTTTTTAAATATAGACAACTAGCACAAAAATGTATAAAACATAATGTAATATGAGAATTTAGAGAAATAAACTTTTTTAAATATAGTGTTATCAAACTGCAATTAATAAGGAGTTACAATATATAAGTAGTTATTTTGCCGTGACAGAAAACTCTCCTGCTAGTATTATTTTGCTGTAAACGCTCTGATTGATCCATCACATGTGCTATATGTTCTTGGCCTGGCGTGAACAGCTATTTTAACGTGATTTACGGTAATCGTTTTTTTTTAGCATGATTTGCAAGCTGCCGCGAGTCATTCACTATGCGTGGTTCCTGTCTTGCTCACCCCCTTCTTTCTTGTTTCACAAAGTTTTAATTTTGCCGCAGAAAATAGGCTGTTATCGACTTTACCAGCCTAACAATAACCCTCAGCATAACCGTTAAATTCTTCAATAAACACATGAAACAACATGGCTCGTTTACAGCTCCCAACTGGCTGCAAGAATTTGTAAACAAAAACAAAAAATTACAGTCATACTTGAATCTGTGACCTAGCACCTTCGAGGTGAGTACTCTACCCGCAACACTATGAGCTGGTAGACATTCACCGGCGTAACATTTTTACTCGTAGTTCTCGTATGTTTCACAGTAGAATAACGCTAGGTGGCGAGTTGGAGGTCACAGCAAAATAACCACTATGTTAATAATAGGGCTGAACAATTTCTGTGTCATATCTAGCGACTCTGTTTACGGAGTACATTGCGTGGCGCAGTACATTTAATTTATGAGTCCTTGTCATATATGTGTTTGATGTTTGTTACCAGTACTTGAATGTGTGTCACATTTAACACTCACATTTGTAGCATTGTTTTTTTTTTTTAATCAAACCGTTTCTAACTGGGTTGTGTGCAACCCAATTCATTACAGTATACAGAACTGGTTTTAGAGTGCTAAAAAATATATTTATTTTTCGTTTTAGGTGCAGTCCTCATTTTGATATTGGAGACCAATTTGATACTTTAAATTATACATGTGAGTGAATCCAAGCCAAATAGTTTGGTTAAATAAAGGGCTACATAAAATAAAAAACAACACAATATGTTCAGATTAGTCGACTAACCGTGACTAGTTGACAAGAAAAATTGTCATTTGGGGTAGCCCAATAAATATATGTATTTAAAGAAAAACAGCCTTCTAACAAGCGCTAATTAATCACCAGTAATTAATGCCAATAGAACATAAGTGACTGTGGCTCTCCTTGCTCACACACAAGGGCATCACACTATCTGAATTGCTCAATTATTTGTAATCTTGCAGTAATTTCCCACCAGTGACGGCACATTTGAAACTCACTGATGTCTAATTTTGTCAAAGCAAAAAGTCAACCAAGCGGCTGCTTGCAAATCAACTTACGAAGCTGGGGCATCTATAAGTCAAGGCACCACGCAGTAGTTGCTTCTCTTTTGTTGAACAGGTTTCAGTAGTGCCAGTTCCTCTGTTGTATCTTTGCTCCGTGAACAAACCGGGATTCCCAAGCAAACACATTAAGTTAAACAATTACTCACCCACCCCCGTCCACCACTCTCTCACGCTATGTTGACAGATTACCATAGCCAAGCGGATCCTGTTTTCTTGTCTATCCCTGTTGTCACCTGTTGTCCGGACCGGTGTGCCTGCACCTTGTTTTTCCAGAGAGGATCATGGACATCAAAGACGAGACGCAAGACGATTCCTCATTCAGCACCGATACAAATGGTAATATAATAACTGCTATTTGTGGCCACCCACCCCCAAAGATAATGGCTAACAAGTGATTTGATTTAAAAAAAAAAAACGCACAAGTGTCTCGGATGCTAGCATGCTTGCAGTTGTTGGATGCTGTAAAAACATGATTCAGTAATACATGCACACTCCAATTTTTGTTTTACCTTGTGTTTACTAGCTAGCAGTTAACATCTGATCAGTGATCAACTTTACTTCCACCAATGCCAAAAGCCATCTTGACCTTTCTGTGCGTCCACATACTTAACAATAACATATTGACTTCTCGTGCTCTAAAAGCAAACCTTTTTTTGCTGTCTGAACTGAGGTTTAAGGGGGTTGTGCTTATATGATATGCTGATGTTGCACACAGGGACAGGTTAGTGTTCAAAGATTGTTTGTTATTTGAGGATGATTTGGGCCAACCTCCCAAATTGCAATTGTTTGTTATTTGAGGATGATTTGGGCCAACCTCCCAAATTGGCAAGCTGTAAGGAGTTAGTTTTTTGCGGTTCCACAGTTTTTTGCTTTTAAGTGGAGGGAATGTTAGCCGGCGGCTTCATGCTGTCTGTTTATCTTCTTTGCGGCAGGTAAGCGTCCCGCCGAGGATGCAGATCAGCAGAAATCGTTTAAGCGCTCCAGGAGCTCAGACGAGATGATTGAGCTCCGCATCCTCCTGCAGAGCAAAGTAAACGAACCATCCTTTTTATTATTTTTTTTATGTTCTAAGAAATATGTATTTGTTGAAATACCATCTTATTGGTGGAATTTTTTTTTTGCCTGTATCCCTTTCTGTGGAATTTTTGTTAATTTATGTCAACTTTATTTTTAACTGACAGAATGCAGGAGCTGTAATCGGGAAAGGTGGGAAAAACATCAAAGCTCTGCGTTCAGACGTAAGTATATGTGGAAGTTTTGTTCCTCTTGTTCCTCTATTCCCCCTTTCCACAGCCTCTTAAAACCTCCTCTAATGGGCAGACGGGTTTTTCTTTGATAGCTATGTCCCAGAGTAACTCTTTTGACGTAAGTTGACCATGTTAACCTAGTTTAAGATAGACCAGTCAGTCCTACTGTTAAGTGTTTCTACCTCTGAATGATAAAGATCAAAGAAGAGCACAGTGTGGCGTTCAGGTAACCTGGCCAAATCCTTCTTATTTCATTCAGTCGTTGCCTCCAGTTTGCCCTCCCCCTCCCTTCTCCCACTGTCTTCTGGTCTGTTCCCAAACGTTGAACTCTTCATGTTCTTAATATGCCATGACCTCTCTTTTCCAATGTCACCTTCTCTCCTCCTCTCTTTGCCAAACCAATCTCTGAGAGAATTCAACACACACATGATCAGTGTAGAGCCTGTATATTAAAACTGTTTCCCCTCTCCCCTCTCCCTTGTTTATTATTTTGCTGTTGACTTTTTTGCCCACTTCCTCCTCTGTTGCCCATGTTCTGGACGGCCCCTCCTGCGCCCGCCCGCCCACCTGACACCCCGGTTGGCCCTGCCCATAATCGCGCCCCGTTCTCTAAACGGGCGCCTTACTCGAATGACATCCGCGCTCGAATGGCCCCGGCCCCCCTGCCCATGCCACCACGCCCAGTACAATGCCAGTGTGTCAGTCCCAGACAGCAGTGGGCCCGAGCGGTATGTCCCTAAGCTCCTCCCTCTCACTGCCTGACTACAGGTCAAACAGACGAGAAGATCAGTCATATAGTCATCCTGCCTCTTTCTCAGCTCACTGTATTTGATAACCTACTTGTGTTCACTGTATTGTAGCCACAGTTATATATATATATTTAAAAAAAAAAAAAGTAAAAAGAAAAAAAAGATGTCCGATAGTGTGTTTTTACGTACCTTTTTGTTTTTTTTGTTAAGTCACATCAGTTTTTTTTCAAGGTTTTTCAGTCTGCCACTGGTCTTTTTCCTCTCTCTTGTTAGAATCTGATTTTTGTTGTGCCAGCCAAAATGCATTTGTTGTTTTTATTCATGATTTTTTTCCTATCTTCCGCCCTCTCTTAAGGTGAATGTTATGGGTTCTTTATTTGTGTGTTAGTCCCATAAATCTTCAGCTGTGTCTTGCGCCGACCCATTCTTTCCTTGTTTCATTATACAACAAGCCTTAGCCAACCACCCGTTTCCTGGTACCATTTAAGTACTGTGTTTGTGTCCTTGCTCACCTGCCTTTTGCTTCATGTCGGTGTAGCCATTAATTGCTGCGATGGTTCAAACGGACAGGATACCCCTGTCCCCCCAATCCTGCTCATACCTGCATCATTTGTTTTTATATTATGGCTTCTCCCATTGTCACCTTATTGGCACTTGAGATAGTAGTGGAAATCTTAATGTTACCTCTAGTACTTGCATTCATCAGTTAACTTTTTACTTTCTCGCTTAGTGGGTGCAGACATCAATAGTCAAACTTGCTGTTCAAAATAGTTTGTTCATATGTTTACTCTGCTCTTTAATAGCTTGTTTGACATATGTAGTCTAAATCCTAGATAGTACTGTCGTGGGCACCCACCCCAGATTTATGCTTGTCAGTTGTCTTTAGTATGCTTTGGTTCTATTTTCTATTTATTTTGTCCCCACCAGCCAGATCGTACCCAGATTTCACTCTCCCGTCTTGCCCCTCCAGTGGTCACTGATTGCTCTCACTTTCTTTTGGTTTCCCTTTTTCGTCTCTTTTTTTTAATTTTTTATCTGATCTGGACAAAAAAAAAATCACTTTGTAATCACCTTATTGAGTTTTGTAGCTTTTTGACAGCTACAATGTGGCATTATCAGCTCTACCATCTCAAGTTAAGAAAATAACGGACCTAATGTTTGAATAATTTTGATTAGGTTGAACAAATGGACTTTTGACTGTTTTTCTTGTTGATTCTTTGAACTAATATGCTTTTCCCCCTTCCTTCCGGGATGCCTCATGGGGCTCCCTGCACCCCCACTTTTTTTCTTTTTTTTTGCCACTGCCTTGTCATTGGCATGTGCAACATAAAGCATCCTATGCATCTGCGCTGACATAGAGACCATCGGTGAGATCATGCTTAAGATCATCCCTACACTGGAGGAGGTAAGGACCCGACATGTTTGCAACCTTTCACACTGAACCAAGCGAATGAGCTAAATCAACCTATCAACGTGGTCCGCAGTACCAGCAGTACAATGGCATGGATTTTGAGTGTGATCTGCGTCTACTGATCCACCAGAGCCTGGCTGGCTCCATCATTGGAGTGAAAGGAGCCAAGATTAAGGAGCTCAGAGAGGTATTTTTTTTTACCTGTAGAATGAAACAATCAAAGTGCGTTACTTGAAACATTGGCAAAAATCTCTCTACCTTTTTATTTTGTTAGAAAGGCCTGTATTTGAGGGTGATGAACTATGATTAGGGCTCACAAATAACAAAAATCCCTATATCATAAATGTCAATTATAATTGCAGCAATTTTTACCACATTTCTTCAAATAGTCACCTCCACTCTAATATATGCCATGCCTTGATTAGTCACCAGTTGAACACATCCACTTGAACAAATATCCATTACACCGCATAGAGTGCTAATTTTTTCCAATGGGGTAAAAATATAAAAAGTCTTATGATAAACCTCATTATCACAGTGCACATTGCCAGCAAAGCAGTTTTGAAAGTGCTAAAGATGAGAGAAACTGAGTTTCAAACGTTACATATTCTAAAATTAAGCGAGACTCGATGCCCAACCCTAGTAAGAATCAGTATTTTGTGTATGATGTATGGCTGTACTTTCTTCTGCCGGACACCTTTAATTTCCCATTTGGACACCCAATCAAAAACATTATACCCAACTCTTAGTGGTTGTATTTTTGAAATTTTTTTGTAATTATAAAAAACACCTTGCCTGATGAACACCAAAATCTAATGGATGCTTAGTAGTCTCAGCAGTTAAATACGCATCCCAGGCAACTATCATTAATTGCAGTATTTCTACAGATAAATACCTCCCCATTGAACACATTGCCCCTAATAGATGTCGGGTACTCTCTGCAGTTGTTTAAATGAACCCCCCCGGGAATAGTATGCTGTAATTGTAGGAACACACTGTTCCTTTTTTTGGATCAGGCAACACGATGTAAGCCTTTTCCGCTGATAATTAGGTGCTGTATTGTAAACATGTCCTCTTATGTGCATTTTCCTCCAGAATACAAAGACCAGTATCAAGCTGTATCAGGATTGTTGTCCTCAGTCAACAGACCGCGTTGTGCTGGTCGGCGGTAAAATGGAGCGTGTGGTTGAGTGTATCAAGACCATGCTGGAGGTCATCGCTGTTGTAAGTGAGAGAGAAAGACAAATATGTTTGGCAGCCTTTTTTTTACATGAGATACAAGTTTGGGTTCCTTGCATGGATTTTAGACCCTATATTTGACGTTTTTAATGAGTATCATATCGTCTGTCTGCAATGTGCATACATGTTTCAAATGTATAACTGGAGTCATGCAGTGGGAATCCAGTCTTAGATATCCTCCATGTTGCAAATTTTGAATTGGTCATCATAGGCTCTCTCATAGCTGATGCGTATTGAATACGTGTCAATACAATTGTACTGTGAAAGCGAGAAATACAAGCTTCGTGTCAAAACACAACATATGTACACACCTTCGTCTGATCAAACAAAACAAAAAGCACTTAAATGTGTACCTCTAAACGCCAGAGAATGCAGAGCCTAATAAATATGCTACACTAGTAGCATGTCATTCATGAACTAAATTAACTAAACTACTAGTAACTGAATAAAAATTGGGCAATTGGACTGGCAGTGTGAATCCAACTTTAAATGATTTTGAGCTCATGATCCCATAGTTTGCTTTCTTTTTGCAGGCTCCCATCAAGGGCCGCGCACAGCCATACGATCCCAATTTCTACGACGAAACCTATGAATATGGAGGCTTCACGATGGCGTTCGAGGACAGGGGAGGCAGCAGCAGCCGCCGGCTAATGAGCAGCTTCTCCATGAGAGGTAGCAGGCCAAGCGCAGGCGACCGCGGCTACGATCGGATGTCCTCCAGCAGGTCGTCGCGGGGGCCGCCGCCCCACTCTCGCAGGGATTATGACGACATTAGCCCCCGGCGGGGTCCTCCCCCGCATCACCAGAGCAGGAACCGTGGCCACACTATGTCCATAGGTCGCTCGCACAGAGGCGGGTAAGACGTTTGTTTCATCCTACTTGTCATGCTATAAATTGAAATGAAATATACACGTGTTGTTTGTATGAGATGTTTGGTTGCTTGCTTTTGTTTCTATAGTTTACACACTTGCTTTACATCGTCACTTTCATTGGATAAATGGTGTCCAGTTTTGGATTGAAATTCAGTGCTGTGCAATGCACACAGGGATATATTTATCAGTATTCCATTTCATGAAGTGTACGTTTTCATGCCTGGGTGTCTCAGTGTTTTTGTCTTTTCTTTTCTTTTTCCATCTCCATCTTTTCCACAGAGATGATCGTTACTATGACTCATACCGTGGCTCAGAGGAAAGGTCAAAGTAAGTTGTTTTTTCCCCCCCGTCTCCCCTCACCCAAAGTGCTGCTCCCCTTATTGTTTGCATTATTCCTCTATTTGTTAATCTCAATATTTGATTCCTTGTCCCAGTTCCCCCTTTCTAATAGTGGTGTTTTGAGTGCTGAATGAGTAGTGTGATCTCCCCTTTGCTAATGACCCCTTTTTGATGTGTGGTGTGGGTGATTGTCAGAGGCGAGTACAAAACTGCTTACAGGGGGTCCTTGGTTTATAACGGTCTTGACACAAGCGGTTTTGAGATTACAAGATGCACACAATGAGCTGACTAGTTTGTGCAGCGGCGTAAGAATATGTGGTCCTGTGGCACAAGAAGGCAAAGCTCAATTGCTGTCGTACTTATTTTTTTTTCCAATTTGATCTGGCTAATATTTATGTCCTAGAAATTTACTACAACTATGACTGCGTTCGTGCTCCAACTTGCGTACAAATTTGTGTTAGTCATAGTAACAGAGCTCAGTTGTAAACACCCCCTTGACCTTTATATTTTGCCATTAGTACTGTAGACAAATACAAGCAGACCTTATTAACCACGGCAATATGAATATGCTACAAACAAAAATACTTTTTAGACACAAGGATACTTAATGTAATGTAACGCGTTTTAAACAACACACACATAAAACAGCGTCTTGAGACCACAATTGACGTCCTATAGCAAGGCAGCTGTCTAGTGCAAGAAGCTAACGTAGCAGTCAACACCACCACACTGCACTCCTTGTCAAAATGGTCAAATGGATGGAGTCAAATAGGCAACGCTGGTCTTGGTTCACACAAAGCTACTCAATTCTGACAGTCATTCAAGTCATTGGGGAGTATATTCTTGCGGACAAATATGCTTAGGCACAACTGCAGTGTTTCTGTTTTAAATGAATCCATTTATGTCATACCAAGCCACCTTGTCGATGCAACAAATGCTTCTAAACATAACGACTGAACATATGGAAATCAGGGGAAGCAAATCAGATTCCAAACAAATGTCCTCGTCGGTAGTGACAAGGCTAGCAAATAAATGCACATTATGAGGGGCGGGAGCAGCAGCAGCAGCCCTTGGCTCTGATCTTCATCACCACCACCTGTCACTCCTCTCACCATAACACTGTCAGAGCTGTTCCTGTGACTGTGTGGGAAGATGGCTGGGAGGAAATGTGTTTATACTGTAATCTTGCTCAGCGTGTGTGTGCAGGTTGACCTGGACCGCAATTTCTTTTCCTTTCCTCCCCTTGGAACATTTTCAAGCATTTTTTTTCTAAACATTTTCTATTTTTTTCCACCCCCATTCACACCCCAATCCCCCTCCCCCTCCCTCTCTCTCTCTCTTTCATTACCAGTGACAGAAGAGTTAGACCGGATCGCTACAGCGATAACATGGTTAGTGACCCTTGCTAAATACATGCAGCTCACGGGGTGCCGGCATCCTGTAGCTAGTGCATGCTGCTCGCCACCAGTTTGTGACAAGCTGTGATTGTGCATTGTGTTCCACTCAGACCAGAGCTTTATTAAAACCCAACAGTTTGCCCGTACGTACCAGCCATCCCTTTTAAATGACTGTAATCGCCGCAGCTGGAGGCATCCCATAATAATCTGTTATAATTGCCCTCTTACTGTGTACTTTTTCATGGCCAGCTTGTTTTTCTGTAGAAAGAGAGAGTGGCGGTGACCACAGTTGGTTGCTAGGCGACAACGCTTTGTTGACAGACTCTCTCACCCACCCGCCCTCTCTGAGAGCTGGCAGGATACTGCCTGCCGTTGCCCAGCAACAGCGTTTTGAATTGCCTGTTGCCGTGGCGACAGCAGCCGCTGAGTAGCAGGTGAAAATGGGGGCTGATGGCAGGCGGGGGAAGGAGGAGGAGCCTGGCATATGGATGAAAACTGGGTGGCTTTTAGTTGAGTCTCGTCCATTGAAGATACATGTTCGTGTACATGCCGGTCTTAGCTTGCACTCCTCGTGCGGGATGCGTACAGAGATGTGGCCTGTTGGTAACCTCTGTCCTTTTCTCTTTGTTTTTCACAGAGCAGTGGAGGATATGGTGAGTCGTACACCTTTTTTATGACAAAAATGAAGTGATTATTTAACTATTTAAATTTGTCTCTCGTTTGGCATTAGGGAGGTCGACCTTATCCTAAAAAAATTACATTATACATGCAACAAATTCTGAATTTGTGTAAAATAGAAAAAAATTATCTGAATATGTTATTGCATGTGTGATTTTATTTTTATTTTTTAATTGTCCAAAAATGTCATTGAGCAATGCTGGTTTCTGTCCTGTGCAGACAACAGTTCCTCCTGGGATAGCTACCAGTCAGGTGAGTCCAAAGCTGGTATTCTTCTGCATTTTTTGTTTTTGTTTTTAATTGACTCTGTTCTGTCCGAATGGCACCAAAGAACATAATTAGGATTGGGCGTGGGCAGAATCATGTTGTTCTGCCAATAATTAGCCTTTGGAGGTAGTATCGGAGTCATAACGGCGTTACCGCGATAGCGGTGTGAAGTTTAACACTCATCCTCCGCCCTGTTATACGTCACACCATGCACGGACGCCTGCCGTCCTCTAATTATCTGTTTGTAGGATGCACTGTCCCAGTGTGAAAGCGCCTGCTGTTAGGGCAACGTCCCACTTTCACTGGGAATTGTGCGAAAGACAAGCAGATACATGCTGTGGCTTCTGTTAATGCTCAGATTTTTGTGTGTGTGTCTGTGTTAAGTAAGATCACAATAACCCCCCTCGAATCGTGTTATAACTGTTGAATCTCTTGGGCTCAGGTGGACGGGGCTCCTACAATGACCCGGTCATTACCACCACACAAGTGACCATCCCTAAAGATGTGAGTAACCTGCCTGATGTATATTATGTAGGTTTTATACACCAATGAACGCTTCAAATTAAACGGGTGTTTACTAATTGAGTACAGCATGACATTGAATGCTTAATATTTTGAAGACAGAAATGGAAATGGCCTACAATGTCATCTCACATGTGAATATGTACTGTATATCCCCAAAACACTTATTTTTAATTATTCTCATTTGACACATTGTTCCCATATGTGCCTGGTTTGAATCGAATTAGAGTGGTGGTCCCTGACTAATATGTCTGTACACCTGCTTGTTTACCTTTGCTCCTTCTCCTCCCCACCATCGTCACATCTTCCAATGGCTCATGCCAGCTGGCGGGTTCCATCATCGGCAAGGGGGGCCAGCGGATCAAGCAGATCCGGCACGATTCCGGCGCGTCCATCAAGATCGACGAGCCTCTGGAGGGCTCAGAGGACCGCATCATTACTATTGTGGGCACCCAGGATCAGATCCAGAACGCTCAGTACCTTCTACAGAACAGGCAAGTTCTACTCTGACCCCGTTTGATCTAAACCACTTTGATATTTGTCTCTAGTGCAGGGGTAAGGGAACCTGGAGACAATCCTTAAAAAAAAAATTGGATGAGTTTGTATCTTCTGCAAATAGTGGAAATTCCCTATAAATGGCAGCTTTGAGATGAACAGGACATCCTGTTCATCTTCAGGCGTTTGCCTACATCCATGTTGAACGGGAACGGGGCGAATCTGGTGGTGAGGGGCCTAACACTTAAATAAATAAAATAAAATACTCATTAATATTGTCAGGATGTACGGGTTTCAGTTGAGTATAAGCTGGAAGAATGGAACGGTAAGGAATGGTTGTGAAAAAAGGCCCCAAACTTTTAAACCACAGAAGTTAATAGTTGGAATTGCATGTTTGGCTGCATCACATGGTTTCATAACTTTATGGCTATTGATTGATAGGCAGAAGAAAAAGGTTCCCTGCTCCTGTTCTAGTCCCTGTTCAGTGTATTCAAAAAAACGTTGTGCTCGCATATATCTTTTTAGCAGAGACACTACGTAATTTCTGAAATTCTGTGTCTCGAAATGGTTGTGTTCATGCTGTATTTCTAGTTTCTCTTGCCTGCTGTCTTTCCACTAACACCCTTCCTTTCTTCCCCATGCAATCTGCAAGTAGTTCAAACCTTCCTCTTATACTAAACGGCTACGGAGAGGCAATATTATTTATTTATTTTAGCTTTTGGACTCTTCAAGATTCCTTTCATTGGAAAAAGAAAAAAGAAATATCAAAAATGGCCCCCAGCCCCTCCGTAGCCGTTTCAGTGTGAAGCAGGGAGTGGAGTGATTCTTCCCTTGGCCGCTGCTGTGTGGAAGACTAGTGATTTTGTTGTTTTTAGTTAGATCAAGTGACAACAAATCACAGTCTGCCAAATAGCAGGGGGCTCCTCCTCTTCTGTCTCCCTTGGCAACCAGTAGGCACGTATACAACACACCACTTCCTCTTTTTTGTGGACGCTAATACAGCTGTACAACCTGCTGCTTGCTGCTGCTGTCTAATTAGCGGTGGTGTTGCCATGGTAACTAACCCTGCCTCCCTTTTTCCTCCCTCTCCACCCCCTTCAGTGTGCTGCACCTGCTTGGACTCAAGGACTAACCACCCCCCATGTTTATTTTTTGAATTTTTTTATTTATTGATTTTTTTGCCCACATAATTGTTTTCTCACTCAAACCCCGCCCCTCCCTTCCCCCGCCCATCCAACCCCCTGCCGTAGTATATGCATTAAATGTTTATTTATTTTTATTTTTTTACTTGTTAATTGATATTCTTGTGCATTTTACTCTTTATTTCAGTGTGAAGCAGTTCTCTGGTCAATTGATGTAGACACCCCCCAGGATTGACTCGAGCAGATTGCCCCTCACCCCTACCCCTTCCCCTCCCCCATACACAGCCCCCTCAGACTATTAATCTGGATTGTGGGTCCTTTTTTGGTTAATTTTATTTTTATATTTTAATGCGATGTTCAACATTCCTGTTCATCAAAGATGTTCTGCATTTAAAAGAAAATTTAGTTTTTTTTTTTTTTTAGTTCACCTGCTTACTTTTGAAAATTCGCTTAGCAAAAAATAAAATTTATTTCTCCTGGCAGATAAAAATAACCTTATTTGTGATGCTTTTTTGTGTGTGTGTGTGTGTGTGCTTGTGTGTGTAGCGCAAACTCACACATCCCATTACTGCTCAAAATCATCCACTATGTAATACTTCTTGTTAACAGTTTTGGGATGTTAGGACGCGCAACAGGACACGCTCGCTAATCTATCAGAATAATCGTAGGTGTTGTTGTGTGATTTAAATTCAGTAGTTTCCATCCAGTTGGATTTTTTTGTTTGGAAATTTAACTGAAAAGTAAAAACCCAATGTCAGTGCTCTCGACTACAGTCGATTGGTGTTCATGCTGTAAACACGTTTGTCAAATTGTAAAATGAATAAAGTTGCCACTTTTTACTCAGCCTATCTTGTTTTTTCCTTGTTTATTATTTAGACACGAGTGTATTGGGCAGGGGGATTACGGGGTGCCTTTCCTCCCTATTTGCCTAATTTTGAGGCTTTTTTTCCCCAGGCCTTTTGAGTTCAAAATGAAAATTTCAATTCATGGGCTTTGAAAGACGCATACATTCATAAATGCTCTGATGGTAAAATTTTTGGTCTCACGTGTGTTTGAAATGGTCCAATGCAATGGCTTTTTTATTTATACAGATTTTAATTTTTGCGATTTACTGGGATAGCATTTCATTGGTACTGTACTCTACATGATGTGTGGACGAAATTGTCGGTAACTCTGTCAATAAAACAAAACCACAATGGTCACTGAAATCAATTGAAACTGGAAAAAAGCACAAAATATTCAAAATTATTCCAGATTAATTTAAAACTTCAGAGTTAGTTGCACAACTTTAAGGCAATCAAATGGTTTTGTTTGAGACTTCTGCACCTGTCAACAGTTTGCTGTTTTTTAGGGGAGGGGGCGGGGCGGTTCCTTAGTCTTGAGCAAACTGCTCCAGGTGCCAAGGGTTTGAATGGAGCAAGTAGCTCATTCCACAAATGTGCAATAGTACTGTATATTATGTCAGTGCATATTTCAGGATAGGCCACTGATTTTCTCCAAAACGCCCTATTAGTTTTGAGATTTCATTACACCGCGCACACACTAAAGACACCCTCTTTGAAGGATGTTGCAAAGCAGCCATAAAACGTAACCAAGCATCCGTGTTTCACAATAAGGACGCTCTGCGACAGTGTTGTTGGCATACAGCACTCTTATTTTTGTAGAAATGATGTGTGTGCCTTGCCAATTCCAGTCTTACTTAAATAGTGCGATTTGGCCCTGATGTACCTTGACCTTGGAACTTTACGTGAAAAAAAATTAATTTCAGAGGCCATTGTTAAGTATTGTCCACGAGTCTCTTTTTTTTTTTTTTTTATGTGTCCAACGTACGTTGATTTGTGCCCAGTTGTCAATCAATAACAGGAACGACGCTATTTCCGTTTGCGTCCGCTGACTGCTCCGTGATTGGCCGAGAGTCGATAACGGAGGCTTGATTGGCCGAAATCTTTTGAAACAGGAAGCGAAAGTGCAACGAGTCGGTGACAGTCAACAGTCCTAATTTGGTTGGTAAGTTGTATTAAATGGCAAATAAATCAGCTATTCTACCGTAACACAAACGTGAATAAGTATGTTTGGTTTTGAGTGTTTAAATCTCCAAATACAAATTTCCAATTGAAACGCTGCCACGTGATTTAACCCTGCTTTGGTGTGCCAATAAATGATAGTTGTACGTAGTGCATTATTTATTTTTTTACGTGGGACAAATCCTGAGAACGATGTAAACAATTAAATTAACATGTTAGCAAACACCTTCGGGCTGCTTTTAACGTAAACGACTCCTGTTGGTCAGTTTTGACTGTTTCTGACACAATGAAGTCAAACATGTTTGCATAACCTGTTCCTCAGCTTCCATGGAGCCCCCCCTGTTCCCCAGAGAGTCCGGCCAGTTTGTAGCAGAGCAGAGTCAGGATGTGTCTGTGGAGGAAGAAGGTGTGCGGAAGGTGGCACAGATGCTCTACGCTCTGCGGGGTAGTGATGAGCTGAACGCCAGTGGCTGGAAGAAGGCCAACCCCCTGGCCCCTGCACCCACCTCTGACCAGGGGAGTCAACAACATAGATTACATGCAATACAAATGGTGTTAACAAAAATTGGGCCTTTTAACTCTGAAATTCAAAATGCACAGGTGTAGACTGCGAACGTCTTTTCCAAGCATCTTGTATAATTCTCCATTAACCTGGATGCAGCCTTCGAGCTACAAAGCACACAAACAAAAAAGGGCATGATGCCATCTTTTTTTTCATCTTGGAAATGTATTTTTCTTTTTACCAATTGAGTCGCACTGCCCCATACTGCAAATGGAGTCTTGTCAATTTCTAATGTCATTCACCAAGAACTAGTTACAAGCGTGCGACGCCAACAGACGGAACAAACAACATAGGGCATGTTGCATTTTTCCCCCATTTCTTTCCAGGAGCAATAATTTTCAATTTTTTTTGCGTTTCGAGTCGCAATGGAAACGTTTCCCACAATGAAAATTGTAGAATGCCATCTATCTTTTCAAAACATGTTACGTCAGTAACCTGGAAGTAGCCTGCTTGCTAACAAGCGGAGAAAAACAAACAAAAATAGGGCACTCCACAACGTAATCACATTTTTGCTGGAGAATTGCATTTCTTTGCTGATTGACGCTAAAAGTGCTGCACCTGACCACAGAACACAAACGTTGAAAAGATGAACCAATAGCCAGCTGGTTCATAAGCAGACAAACACAAAGGGGGGAAAGTAGGGCACTCCTCAATGGTTTTTAAATTTTATTTTTGCTACCCCCTGCTCTACAATTTAAAATGTATTGTAGATTTCTCTTTGTATTGAGTTATGTTGGTTCATGCCCAATGCTTTATGTTGTTTTTGGTATGAAACTGTTCCCAAGGGTCGAGTCCCATTTAACCGTCGTTTGGGTCTTGATTTGAAGTGTTCTCCTACCCTACAATAAAAAATTCTACTGTTCGTCTCCCAGTCGCTGCCTCGCTCTTGTCAGAGCGCACGCTGCCGATAGAAACTTGCCCCCTCCAGCCCTCGTAATTTGACTTATCCTTGCAACCCTGCAGGCCTACAACTGGTTATTTGTAGTTGACACCATGAACTTCTCCTTCTGGCCCGATGAGGAGACGCAGCAGTGTGAGGTGACCTTCCGAGGGACCACGCACACGGGCTACATGACCTTGTGTGCCGCCATCACCAGAGCCATGGAAGAAGGTGAGATGGTGTGTTTACATGACCACCTTTTTGATACAGGAAGAAGCACCTTTTAGGAGGGTTACGCCCATACAATACTTTTTTTTTTTCCTCAGGAAAATCTGATTTATGATTAGATTTTTCATTTCCCCCCTTTGCTTTTAGAAAAAAATAACTAATACATTTACTACAAAAGCTACTGAAAACAAACTCATAGCAAATTTGAATGGATCAATAAAAAGGAATTCATCAACAAACCTGACCTCACAGTACATACGTTAACACTTTTGTTTTAGTCCACATGCTGTGCATTTGCCACTTCCAATTACTGTGAACGTGCCCTTTATTTGAACTTGGACCGGGGAATTGCTCGTAATGTCGTATGCATCATTTGCAATTAGGCTCCGGATATTTATAAATGGCATCTCATATGGAACGCCGCTCCTGTGAATTACATGAAATGATGTTGTTTGAGCTACTTGACGGAAATGACTGCTATTCCTTTTGCTGGAACTTTTTTTTTTTTTTTAACTCTACATTTTGCTTCTCGCCTTCTTAAGGAGTGCCCATTACCGACCCCAAATTCTTCTCCCAGATGTCCGTGGAGGAGCTGGCGCACATCCTTCGGTCTGACAACAAAACACCCATGCCCATGCTTCAGGAGCGCCATCAGGTTCCAGAATGATCATCTTCATAATTAACATTTAAATGTTCTTGACTGTCACTCTAAATGTTACCGTTAGCATTAGCTCAGACCTTGATTTAAAAATCATGACACAGTGGAACTCTTAAAGTTGAACACAATCATTTTTCAAGATGCTGGCTAATTGTCTGGACCTGTGATTGTTAACTCATTCACTGCCATTGACGGCTATACACGTCAAAAATTCATTTAAACTATTTCTATTAGTTTCACATTTTTTTCCACTTTTGTTAACAAGAGTATGAAAACCTAGAATTGTTTTTATTGTACATTTAAAACAGATAGAACATTTTTGATTAACTAGTGAAGTCATGTGATTTATTACAATTAAAAACGTAATTGCCTGATGCCCCTAATTTAAAAAAAATGAAAATATTAAAAATGTAGGGGTGTCAGACGATTATTTTTTTTATTGTAATTAATCGCATGACTTCAATAGTGATTAATTACAAATTTTATATCCGTTCTAAATGTACAATAACATTTTTTTTAGGTTTTCATACTCTTGTTAACAAAAGTGGAAAAAATGTCAAACTGATAGAAATAGTTTAAATGAATTTTTGACGTCTGTAGCCGTCAATAGCAGATAAATAAAAAAAAGTCCAATTGGAAATAATGGGATAGTCAGTTCCAGGTTGAAGTCAGCGTCTGTATAGGCAAGTACACTTTTATCATTCTTAAATGTCAAAATAAAATAACATTGAGACATGAACAATAAAATACACAGTTACACAATTTCCAGGCTTGCTGTAGCACAAAGCTGAGTCATAAGTGTAAAAATAAGTCAACAGTAAAAAAAAAAAAAAAAAGCAACAAACCAGTCTACTTTAACTTTCACAATAAATGATGACATACGCTGACTGTGGCGATGTTGTCGCCGAGCCGTAACGGCATCATAGGAAATTACTCGTGCGCATGTTGCTACATCATAGCGTATCATAGCATTACAGTAGCGTGAGAGATGACATCGGCGCAATCTGATTGGTAAGTGCTTTGATCAACTAGCGACACAATTGTTTATTAGTCATCGATGTCGCCTTTCGGTGTCTTGTTTAAAAAAAGGTCACGTTTTCCTTAGTTCTAATGCTACTCTGCTACTTAAATGCGAATTATTGGGATGTGCATTAGCGTTGCGTTTCCTATTTTGACAACAACGACGACGCCGTGTCTCTGTTTGTCTTGGCAAAGTTATCTCTGCTACTTTTAGAGAAGTAAGCTACATTTAAATGCGGCTGATGGTGCAATCTGATTAACAGGTTGGCATAACAAGTGCACCCGAGCTCATTTACATGCCGAGTCTGTCTTCCGAAGGTGCTGACTGAAGGCGGCCGTGTGCTGTTGCAACATGGCGGAAGCTTCCAGAGTTTCATCAGCCAGGCCGACAATGACGCCCGCAAGATGGTGGAGCTCATCGTGCAGAAGATTCCCTCCTACCGAGATGAAGCTGTTTATCAGGTGTGAATGTTTGATACAATGGGTAGGCCCGCATGGATTACTGATGAGCACGTCTGCATCACAATTCTGAGGTTTTTGGTTTTTGTATTTTCTCCCAACGCTCACATGGATATCCTGTGGTGACTCCATTTTTCTCCCGATACTTCCCCAAAAAATGTTTAAGATTTCATTTACAATAACTTGAATGTTGACTACAACTGAACTCTACCAAAGTTTGAGAATCATTGGTTTATAAGTGCCAGTCCAGGGTGTCCCTTGGCCCTTGACCAAAGTCAGCTAGAATAAGCTCCAGTTCATCTGTGAACGGTCCTATTGAGGCTAATGCTGTAGAAAATGCATTTGATGGATGGCTGTGATCAGCTGATCATTCAGCATGATCAAGCGAAGAAGCTGTGATATGAGCGCTCCATCTGCTGGCCACGTTTGGCTTTGTTACAGCTGTATTCCAAAGTGAATCACATTCATTTCCTCCCTTTAAAATTCCAAGCCTAACAAAACAAGGTTTTTTTTGGGTGGGGGGTTGGTTCTTATTTAAAATTTTGAATTGATGCCAAAGTTTCTGGAGTATTTTTATTTTTTTTACTTCATCAGCGTAGCTATAGGATTAACAGTGCGTCGCTGTCCTGTGAAAAACACTTGTGTCCATTTTATTTTAAAAAACAAACAAAAACAAAAACGTTTTGGGGATGTTTGATCCCATAAATGTAAAAATGGTCATAATTGTTTTTCACAGGACAGCAACAAGTGGTATTCTTCAATTGATAAAATTCATTGCCCCCCTTAAATGTATACACATGATTAGGAAGTGGTTTTTGGGTGGAAAGAAAAAAAGATACCACCTCAAAAAATCTTTAGAAAACGCTAATAAACAAGCAATATATGGTTTCCACACAAAAATTAGGGGGTAAATAGTAAAAAAACATCCTTGAAAACAGATTTTTTTTTAAAGAAAATATGAGTTTATGGTGCCGAAGTGCAAATATGCGTTGGCTGTATAGTTTTAACTTTTAATATCACCATTCACCACTAGATGGCAGACATGACTTATTTGCCCTTACACCAAATTTTGTGCTATCTTTGTCTCAGAAGTTCGAGGGAGCCCTTTGTATTGAAGAAGAAAAAAATCACCGTATGTGGTTACTAGTGGATATTTATAATATATGATTGAGAAACGTATTATGGAAAAAATATATATGAACTCATTCACTGCCATTGCCCGCGATTGACATAAAAAAAATAATTTGAACTATTTCTATTAGTGTAAAATTTTTTCCACTTTTGTTAACAAGAGTATGAAAACCTAGAAGAAAAAAAATATTGTGCATCTAGAACAGATATAAAATGTATGATTATTATTAACTATTGAAGTCATGCGATTAATTACAATTAAAAATTGTAATCGCCTGATGCGATTTAAAAAGAAAAGAAAAGATTGTTAAAATAAGGAGCGATTAATTTTTTAATCGTAATTAATTGCATGACTTCACGAGTTAACTCACGATTAATCACACATTTCATATCTGTTCTAAAAGTACAATAAAAAATTGTAGGTTTTCATACTCTTGTTAACAAAAGGGTAAGAAAACGTTAAACTGATAAAATTGTTAAAATAAATATTTGACGTTTATAACTGTCAATGGCAGTGAATGAGTTAAAAGCACTTATTTTGTACATATCTAAAACAACACTTTTGTCATACATCCGGCAAGGAAGGGCGCGATCCTTTGTGGTCCCTCCAAGAAGCACAGGTGAAAAATGGTGGCCCATGCCAGCGTTTAAGCTACCTGTTTTTGGCCTATTAAAAAAAAAAGTATGTCGTCATGTCTGCTTCATTTAAGGGGAAGAGAATCTCGTTGTACAAGAGGGCTCAGATCCTGGTGGCAGAATTCTGGGCCGTCGCGGCGGCCAGAGGCGAGGCAGACATCGTCAACATAGACTGGCTCACCATGTTCGCTGACTACCGGGTCCCACAGGCCCTCGTCTACCTGGGCGCCCTGCGATACTCGGACGCTCTCATGCGCACGCTCAAGAGTGGTACGTGCCACAACATTAGGTTCACCTGCATTATCCGCTGACATCCAAATTTCTGCCTCCAGGCGAGCTGTTGCATTCAGGAGACCGCAGGGAGGTGGAGATCCGGGCGTGTTCCATTTGGGCAGTGGAGCGCATCAAGGCCTGCTTGGACAAGTTGGCGCGGGAACAGGGCAGCGACAGCGGCGGCATCAACTCGGTACTCATCGACTTCTACCTGTGGCCGTACGCCAAGCAGCACCACCGAGAGATGGCCCACATTCCCATACACCACACGCGATGTGTTTACTATTGACAAGACAGATGCCGCTCGTGTCCGGGACCAAGACAACTAACTGCCTGTATGTACATTATTTTAACAGTCATTTTTATTGTTAGTCATACAGCGGATACAAAAAGTCTACACACCCCTGTTCAAATGCAAGGTTTTTGTGATATGAAAGGACAATATATCAAGATAAATCATTTTTAAAAAATCCACTATTAATGTGACCTGTAATCCATAGAACTCAAATAAAAAATGGTTTTACCTTTTGGCAATATACAAGAGGTATATTTGGCCTGAACACAACACATCAGCCCCCCCCCAAAAGGCACAATCATGCTTTTGGTTTTTTTTCATCTTCATATGTTAATTATAAATTCTCATTTCTCATACATAGGTCTTTCAAAGTGCAAAATTAACCAATCTTCACATAATTGCAATGGCTCACAAAATGTTATGGATATTTGACATCCATGTGAAATTTTAGGATAAACCTGAACGACAATCTAACATTTACAGCAAATTTAATTTAACTCTTTCCTGTGTACGTCATTACAATTGATTGGACCAACAGATTTCATGAAATGTAAATAAAAAAAACTTTATAAAACCAGATGAATTTTATTAATCCCACAATGGAGATCTTTGCAAAATAAAAAAAATGATAACAGCTCAATAAAAATACGCATTTAGTAGGCTTAGGAAAAGAGCTAACTCGCTCAGATAAAAACGTTCGTCTGTCATTTTAAGGATGCATGTAGTTTTGGAAGTTCCACATGAGGGCGCTGTTGAATTTCTAAAGCCTTCAAGTCGCTCCGTCGGGGTGACTCTTGAAGCGCATTCTTCGACTCCAGCGGCGGTTTCCATGCCAACCAGCAGCCTCGACAGACGCTCAAATGTCAACAATAACGATTTAACGAACAATTCTCCTCAAGAGATTAGAATCGGGTAAAATGTATACATTCAATGTGCTGTACATACGGAATAGATGATGAAAGAGAAGCAATTGGAGAATCCGGTTGAGTTGAGAACGTGTCCATGACGCTTGTTGCTTTTGTCAGTCGCAGTTTGCCTTTGTGGTCCTGTCAGGCTCACTTTAATCTTTTCAAAAGGACTCACTAGAAATGGACTTTATCTAGGGGGTTGTTTCCGAACAAATATGTTTATTAATTTAAATATATAGATTAGTCCGCAGTTGGTTTTGGAGGGGGTTCCAAACAGTTTACGTCATGACAGAGGTTCGCATCCGCGTGGCGGTTCGGTTGCGTCCCCTCCTACCCAGGGAGCTCCTGCACGCCCACCGGGAATGTCTGCGTGTGGTCCCCGGCGCCCCGCAGGTAATCCTCGGTTCCGATCAGCTCTTTTCCTTCGACCACGCCTTCGGGCCGAGCGTCAGCCAGGGTGAAGTGTACGAGTCCTGCGTGCGGCCGTTGACCAGATGTCTCCTGGACGGAATCAACGCCACCGTCTTTTGCTACGGGCAGACCGGCTCCGGGAAGACCTACACGCTCGGTGGTAACAAGATGGGTGAGAAAAAAAACTCACTATATTTGCTATGTTGTGTTGATTATGGAGTCTAATCCTAACATTGCTTAATGCACCATAACTTATTTTATAGAGCACAAGTTAAAACAATAGAGACAACGCAATAAAAGTAATAAATAAAATAGTACTTTTTGACACAAAAAAGTAAAAAAAAAAAACTAAATTAGTTGGTGACATCCACTCAGTCCTTATGTTGGCCACCTGCTTTTCCACCAACGGCCTGTAGGTGGCATAAAGACTTAAAAATATAAGGTCTTAAAAAACAAAAACATCAGAATTAAAATAAAAAATGAGAAACATTATGTTTTTTAGACACCTTTAAAAAATCTAACAAAAGTATACAGACTTTTAGGTGGCATAAAGACTTAAAAATATAAGGTCTTAAAAAACAAAAACATCAGAATTAAAATTAAAAAAATGAGAAACATTATGTTTTTTAGACACCTTTAAAAAACCTAACAAAAGTATACAGACTTTTATTTATTTATTTAAAATAGAGCAAGACTTGGTACAAAATTCAAACTATGGCAACCATATTACAGATGCAGAAGGAGGTATCATCTCATGTTTGGCCAAGGACGTGTTCTCGCTGCTAGACAAGAGGCAGCACTGCGATGGCGTGGAGGTTACTGTGCGGGTGTCATATTTGGAGCTGTACAAGGAGGAGCTGCGTGACCTGCTGGAGCTCAACACCTCCCACAAAGACCTCCAAATCAGAGATGACTTCAGGGGAAACACAGGTGAGATAAAAACCTCTGACTATTTTTCTATTTAAAAAGAATAACATGCAGGTGTAGGATTGTGTCAATATATATACTGTATATATATATAAATGCTTGTAAAAAATATATTTTTAAATCCATGAAAATATTAAACTTTTTTTCTCCTCAAAATTATATAAAAAAATATTCTCAAAAATATATAAAAAAATATTCTCAAAAATATAGTAGCCTATTGTTAATAATGATCAAAATTTTCTTCCAAATTGACTTGCATGACTTTTCGAAAGCAGTTTTTTTCTTGGATTACAACACCTTTATTGACAAATAATCTACTTTTTCTTCTTGGATTACAACACATTTATTGACTGCCAAATATTATATTTATCTCTAAAAACTATGTCTTACTGTGATGATTTTTTTATGACTTTTTTTTTTTAAAGTCTTTAAAGATTTATCAGCTGAGCCTATCTGTTGCTAACCAAAACAGCAATGCCTAAACAGACACAGATGAATTAATGTACTTGTAAGTGATGTGTTATAGCGCGCAAGTTAAAACAATGTAGATAACACAATAAAAGTAATAAATAAAATAGTACTTTTTGATTTTTAAAAAAGTATTTAAAAAAAAAAAAAAATTAGTTGGTGACATCCACTCAGTCCTTAGGTTGGCAAATAAATAGAAGATAAAAGAAAGATGAATTGTTTATCTGTGCGTGTGCAGTGGTTGTGGGCGCCAAGGAAGTGGCGATCTCCTCCTGCGAGGACCTCCTCAATGTCTTGGAGGTGGGCAACGCGTTGCGCCAAACAGGTGCCACCCGTATGAACGAGCACTCGAGCCGCTCGCATACCGTCCTCACGCTGTGGCTCCGCCAGAGAGCCCCTGCCGGGCCCGACAAGCCCGAGCGCGTCTCCAAGTTCTGCGTGGTGGACTTGGCCGGCTCGGAGCGCGTTGGCAAGACGGGCAACACGGGCATCCGCTTCGAGGAATCGGTGCACATCAACACGGGCCTGCTGGCACTTGGCAAAGTCATACGGGCCTTGGCCCGTCCTGGGCGGCAACGCAGCGCCTACGTGCCGTACCGCCACGCCAAGATCACCCGGCTCCTACGGGACTCACTGGGGGGTAACGCCTGCACCCTCATGGTGGCGTGCGTAAGTCCGTCGCACCACAGCTTTGCTGAGAGCTTGAGCGTGCTCAAGTTTGCCTCCAAGTCTCGCCGCATTCACCAGCATGCCGAGGTGGCAACGGCTGAACAAAACTCTGAGGAGACATTTACCACCATGCTGTCTTCTGATGACCCACCTGGTAATGACATCCAGCCTCTCAGACCATCAGGAAGTGATTCCACCCCAGAACAGGAAGTGAGCCACATGGAAGCGTCTCCCTACTCGTCACTGGTGCAGCAGGCCGCGGATCTCCTAGCAGAGGTCTGCGGACCGGACTTTCAAAATGACACTTTGACACACAGAGTGCACGAATGGCAGAAGAGGGCGAAAGCCGTCAGCCAATCATGTCGCAGCAATGACGTCAGCTGGTCAAATGAGAGAGACTCGCCCCATCTGGTCACCATCGGACAGCTCAGACAGGACCTCAAGAATTGTCAGGTGAGGAAGATGCAACTGTGGATGCTTTTGCACTCCAGTGCTGTAGGTGGCAGTAATGCTCATAGTAGTGTCCACTAATCCAGCAGCATCCAAGCAAGCAACCAATCAGCAAATCATAGCATCTTTACAACCAACCAACATTAACATCCAACCACGTCAACTTTCCAACCAAATGACAAGAGGTAGACACTTCCTTCTCTCCATTGGCCATGAAGCACGTTCTGAAAAATTAGGCGCTTGGCCAAAAAAATGGGCATCCATCAACGGCGAGCCGACGGAGAGACGGGAGTGCCCACCTCTGTAAATTACCATCTACTCAACTAATCAAAACGTGCAACCAACTAACCAACAATAAATAACAATGACATTCAATCAAAAGGCCAAAGCACCCCATCATAGAAATAACTAACCAACCAAGTAACCAAAGCACCCCAAAAAACAACCATAGAATTAGAAATCATCCAACCAGTCAGCTATATTAACCAACTAACCAACCAACCAACCAACAAAAACATCTAACCAGAGCAACCAACTTGCCAACAGGGTTGGGAGGGTTACTTTTAAAATGTAATCCGTTACAGTTACAAGTTACCTGCTAAAAAATGTAGTTAGTAACGTAATCCAAGTGCCATAACATTAAAGTATTGTAACTGGATTACTTTTGGATTACTCCAATATTGAGTATGATCATGAGCATACTCAATATTGCACGCTCTCTCTCTCGCCCTCTTTCGCACTCTTGTAATCCCTCGAAGTAATCCCTATTTTTAATAAATGTACCTGTAATCTGATTACAAGTTTTTCCTGTTACTGTAATGGAATACAGTTAAAAATTTGATTACGTAACGGCGGTACATGTATTACGTTACTCCCCAAGCCTGCTTACCAAGAACATCCAACCAACCATCCACAATACCAAACTTATTAAAGTGGAAGTCAACCTTAAATGTTTTTTGACAATAATATGTTATATGTGACCTCACTAGTCTAAACATGACATTCTGATTAATATTGCATTTGTGGAATATGAGTTACGAAGCAACCGTTTTAATCCATTTCAGGGTGTGGACGTTTTGCCACTTGCTGTCGACTGAAGATGACATCAATGTTGCTCAGGCAATGACCAATCACAACTCACCTGTTTTTTTGACGCTGCGCTGTGATTGGTCGTTACCTGAGACCTGAGCAACATTGATGTCATCTTCAGTCGACAGCAAGTGGCAAAATGGCCGCCCCCTGAAATGGATAAAAACGGCTGGAATTTTTTGCTTAACTCATATTTTAATAATCTGACCAGCCAATCAACATGCAACCAGAACATCCATCCAACACTCAAACCAAGCAAACAGTCGTAAAGTTAGGTAGCCCCCAACAACCACTTGAGTAGTCCACGCGCGTTCTTAAAAAAATAATAAAATAAAATCATTCTCGTGTGTTTTTCAAAAAAACAAACAAACAAAAAACTCCAACTACCAGTAAGCTATATCCAATTTGTTGTTGCTATTCTATATTATAGACTAATATTGGTGTAAATTTGTTAATGACAATATTAAAAAAAAAAAAAAAAAAAAAACTGAGAAAAAACTACACTACTATCGGTCACATGTTGGCATTGTAGTGCATGACCAAAAAAGCTAGTGGGAGAAATGATGATGAAATAATTTACCCCCCTAAAATTTTAGCAAGTTTGTTTTAATGTTACTTAACCTTTTGCATTAATCGGTACACAAAAAGTATCTTATCAGTTTCATAAAATTGGTGCCTCCCCAAAAGTAATATAATAATAGTAGCATTAACCATCATAACCAACCAAAAGAGTTCATATCCTCTAATTATAGCATTCAATCATAATAACTGTTCAACCATTCAAATAACCCGGTTTAACCACCACAATAACATGTCTACCGTAATATTAAACCATGGAGAGAAAAAAATTCACCCAACCTTTCCTTTTAGGAGTCTCTGGAGACGGAGGCCCAACTCCTGGCACAAAAAGATGCCAAACTGAAACAAGTGCAAAAGGAAGTACAGGAACTTCTACAAAAGCAAAATGTCCTCCTGCAGACCTTTTGTGATGAGAAGACACAGGTGAGGCCGCTCACCATATGTGTGTCATCGTCGGCCACCGCTAACACTTGACGTGGAATATCCCGATTGTTGTCAAGACGGAGCAACTGGTGGACCAGCAGATTCTCATCGATCGCCTTCGCTGCGACCTCATGGCCGTGCGGGGTCAAACGCCAGGTACCTCCTGCAAGGCTCACCGCAGACCACACAGTGCCAGCTTGATACGACCCAGCTGCGGGCACATGCTGATCAATAAGGTGGGTGGCATGACTTCGCTGTTAGCATTAGTACGGAACTTGAAATAATGCAACTCATAAAAAGACGTTAAGCGATCTGATGACGATTGTATGTTGATGTGTAGATTCGTCCCGGTCCGACTGCCGAGTCGCTGGAGAGGCTGATGGCAACTTTTAAGATGGGTAACCAACGCCTGCAGAGCGAGGAGGAGGTGAAGGATTTCTGCCCTCTGCTGAAGCAAACAGCAGAGCTACAAGGTCAAGAAAAGGACACCTTAGTTAGTGGGCTCGGGTAAGAAAAAATACTTCAAACATTTGGTGGCTATTTTGGTTTAAGGCTTCTGTTTTCGGTGCTACAAAATCGAACTACGCCGAAAGCATTTGTCAAATTGTTACTCAATTTGAAACATGCTCCAAAGGATGTCAATAGGGTTCTTGTTAGGGGATGGTGGCGGCCACACCCTAAGTTTCACCCCTTAATTTCCATCGCAAAAATATAGTTACATTTTCATTAATTGCATGTGGGCGGCAAAGATTGCCTTTCACTGTTAAGATTCAAATTGTCATATTCTCAGATCTTCCGCTAAATTTAATTTCCAGCCTGCAGCCATTCTAATCTCTCAAGTGTCAAAACTCGACTTCAGATGCTACAATTTCTTTCAAATTCTGCACTTTAGCAAGTTCAGCAGTTTTTTTTTAATATGTCCTAATATTGTGATGTTGGCTCCCTCCTTCAGCTGGACCAGCAGGCAGAAGAAATCGGCCCTGAAAGAAAAGAGCTTCAGACTGGACCACACATCAAAGCAAACAACTCAGCAAGCCACATGTACCACATCACGTTTTAGAATGGATAGTTTTCCCTTAAACCAGGGGTCTGATCTTTAAAAAACATTAATACAATTTTTACATATTTATTTTATTTTTTAAATAAAATATTCTTTAAATGAATTCATAATATACATTTGAAATGAATAATTAAATATTAAAAAATGGTCAAAGTAAAAAAAAAAAAAAGCTGTCAGAAAAAGAGAGATGAAAATGTTTTAAAAGTTACCTAAATATGTAAAAAAAATCACCATAAATATCTAAAAAAGGAAGTGGAAAAGCAGAAAATTATCATAAAATGTCCAAGAACAAAAAAAAGGAAGAAAATTATCATAAAATAGCTTTGGAATTGCAAAAAAAAAAAAAAAAAGCAGACTTTTTTTTTAAAGGCAGAAAAGAAAACGCTAATAAAGTAATTCTAACATGTCCAAAAACAAAATAATTCCCGAAAATTACCATAAAATGTAAAAAAATTGCCCCCAAAAAGTCAGATACAGTAATTCCTGGACTACAAGCCGCTACTTTTTTCACTTGCATTCGACTCTGTGGCTAATACAAAGGTGCGGCTTATCCAACAGATCACAAGGGGGCGTACTATAAAGGAAGCGCAAGAGCGTCAGGTTAAGCGAAACAAACCAAGTGAGCACAAATACAGTAGGAGAGACAGAACGAGAGCGAGACAATTTGCGCCCTCATTACGGAAAAGAAAGTAGCGGGAACCCGGTGCGGTAACATTAAAACACCTGCGGCTTATAGTCGGGTGCGGCTTATATGTGTGACAAACTCGAGTATTCCCCAAATTTAGCTAGTGTGGCTTATAGTCAGGTGTGCCTTATAGTCCAGAAATTACCGTAATAAATTGTTGTTTTATTTAGAAAAGCAAAAAAGAAAACATTTAAAAAGTAACTATAAATTGTCCAAAAACAAAGGAAGAAATTCTGAAAATTACCTTAAAAAGTCCATAAATTTGCCCAAAAGTCAGACAATTGATTTAAGAAAAGTCTGGAAAGAAAATGTTAAAAAAGTAACCATAAAAATCTCCCAAAATAAAAAATAAAATTAAAATAAATAAAATAAAATAAATAAAAAATGTGTTACCAAAAATTTCTGAAAATTAAAAAGAAAAAAGATAGAAATAAATGTAAAAAAATAAATAGAGTTAAAATGTTCAAAAAAGGAAGAAGAGAGGGTTGCCAAAAATGTCAGAAATTTGACAGAAAAGTCAAAAAATGTGTGAAAAACTAAGTATGAAAACTTACACACACACAAAAAAAAATCCCAAAAGACAAAAGGTAGAAGAAAATGAATCTAAACGTAACCTATTTCTCCGTTACAGTACAGCTGTAATTAGCTCTTGGGCCCTCAGTACATTAAACTAACACTAACACAGTTTCATCCCAGCAGATTTCTTATTTATTTGGCCTAAAATGGCTCTTTTGACAGTAAATGTTGCTGACTCCTACCTTATACTGATGCAATTCATTTTATACGTACTTATTCTCTCAGGGACCAAGCGACAAGCCGCTGAGTACTGTCGCATGAAGAACCCGAGGCAGAGAGCCAGTCTAATTCAGAGGAAGATCCAGATGTTGTCAGCAAACATGTGCCTGAAAGAGGAGCTTGTCAAAGAGATGGAAAAAACTGGTGTGTACATAATATATTTTTATTCGATCAAATCATCTGTAAGCAAATTATTTTTGAAGAATAATGAGTTAAACCAATCAATAATAATTCTTAGGCCAAGTAAGTGAAATCGGATCATTTCCTGCAGCATACCTGATGATCTCTCATGTTTTGGAATCACTGACATATCGTACCCTACAGAGCAAGAAATGCTGGCGTCAGGCCGACGCGACGCGGGCGACCACCGAGAAGACGACGCGCTGGCATGGCTGTCGGAGCAGAGCCGACAGGCCCGCTTGGCGCTGCGTCACAGCCTGCAGCACATGGACCTGCAGAGGGCTCAGCTGCAGATGAGCATCAGGCGGCCCAGCCCGGAGAGCAGCGACAACTCCGGAGAGCACGAACCTGACAGGGTGAGCAACTGGAACACAAATAAATAAGTCATGATATTAATGGAAATTGGTGTGTTTTTGTTTTTCAGGTGGACAGTGTTGTAGAAAGCAGAAACAAACTGTGGCCAAAGGAAACGGTAACATGATGACATGACGGCCATTTTCTATCTTTCTTTTATTTAACACTCCCCTATGGTGGCCGCAGGCATGTGAGCCTTGTTGGCTGGATGAGGCCGAAGAGCTGGAGCTGCAAAGGAGAGCCGCGCAGCAGGAGCTGGACGAGGAGTTGAGCAAGAGCGAGGAGGTGCGCAGGCGCAGGGACGCGTGCCTCCAGCACAAGAACGCGCTGGAGACGGAGAGGCTGCGCTCCAGTCAGGTAGGCTGGCCGAGCCCAAGTTCATTTGCACTAAATTTATGGTGGATGACATCATTGCTGTCTAATTAAAAAAGATGTAGAGCAGAATGTTATTATATAGTTATTTTTATTATTTTTTTTGGACCCAAAATAAAGTGATTCAGATAGTAAAAGACAACATTTACATTCACTGCTCAGCTTCAGAAAACAGGTGAGCTGTGATTGGTCGTTGCCTGAGCCCTGAGCAATGTCATCTTCAGTCGACAGCCAGTGACAAAATGGCCGCCTCCTGAGATGGATAAAAACGGCTGGATTTTGTTGCATAACTCATATTCCACAAATGTAATATTAATCAGAATGTCATGTTTAGACTAGTGAGGTCACATATAACATAATATTGTCAAGAAATGTTTAAGGCTGACTTTCCCCTTTTAACTCATTCACTGCCAATGACGGCTATAAACGTCAAAAAATTATTTGAACTATTTCTATTAGTTTAACATTTTTTTCCACTTTTGTTAACAAGAATATGAAAACCTAGAATTGTTTTACTGTACATTTAGAACAGATATGAAATTTGTGATTAATCGCGAGTTAACTCGTGAAGTCATGAGATTAATTACGATTAAAAGCTTTAATCGCCTGACGCCCCAAATTTAATTTTTATTTTTTTATTCATTCACTGCCGTTGACGGCTATAAACGTCAAAAAATAATTTTAACTAGTTCTATTAGTTTAACATTTTGTTTCCACTTTTGTTAACAAGAGTATGAAAACCTAGAATTTTTTTTATTGTACATTTAGAACAGATATAAAAGTTGTGATTAATCGTGAGTTAACTAGTGAAGTCATGCGATTAATTACAATAAAAAAATATATTCTTAAAATTTTATTTATGGCAGTAAATGAGTTAAGAGCAAAGTAAAGAAATGCAAAATAGTTTACTAAAATTACGAAAAGAATATACAGAGCAAGAACATTATTTAAAAAAATTATTAGAAATTCTCTAAAAGACCCTAATCGTAGGTACAAGGGGGGGGGGGGGGGGGCAGCATATTTTTAACCTAAACTTTTCATCATTTATACCTGGGGCTAACTGAAAGGCACCGTTCGCAGTTTTGACCATTTCTGTTTGTAAACAAACAATTCAAAACGGAACCCCTCCCATGGTTCAACCCATACGAGGTCAACGTTCACGCCCCCTTCCTCTGACCGCACTCAGCCAAGCAAGCTGACTAAACTAAAGAGCAGACTAAACTACCACAACAAAACAGCCAATAGCGCGCTTCCAAACAAACAGTTCGTGATGCTTTCATGGCCCGTCCAGAGCGTCGGAAACTACCCAACCCGCAGCCACCCCCAAAGATTGCTACAGCCTTTTGGCTTAGCTTCACTTATTGCCAGTTGTAAATGTAAGAATATATAAAAAAATTTAAAAAAGTTCAACTCTCAGTGTATATTGCCTTGTCAATGTGACATAGCCTAGCATGTTGTTAAATGAGCAAGCTAACATTTTCTTTTCTGTTTGGCACTTACCTGTCGAATAGCAAGCAGGCCAACTCTGAGCTCGGAAGCGGGTTAAATGCCAAGCCAAGATTTAGTCTCGTTTTCCACCGTGTGCATTATCCGCTGCACGTTTTGTTGCGGTATACTTTCTTTTTGTCACTCGAGTCACTCAACTCAACATCCCGTCTGCCTACAGTCACACGCCCCCGTCACCCAAGAGAAGAATACCAAAACAGCAAAACCAAGACATACACAGTCTCTTCAGATGAATTGAAAAACTTGAAACGAGTTCATCAAATAATATCAAACATACTCTTATTTATTGTATGTGTTATGTTATTGGGCAGGTTTTGAATCAGGACCTGCTGCGAGTGTCAATGCGCTTGGAAACGCTGGAGGAGAAGGCGGCGAGTAGCTCCAAGCTGGCGTCTATGACGGAGCTCGACAAGGAGAAAGAGATGCTGAGGAAGAAGCGAGACTGCTTGGATTCACAGCTCAAGGACAGCACGGTGCTCACTGTGGAGGTCAGTGCGGAGGTCACGGCGGGGGTGTGTCCAAACGTTTTCCTTTGAGGGCAATATACAGAAAATGGCTGTTTTCTAGCTGTTTCTATGCTAGTATTAGCATTTTGCTCTCAGCTATGTGCTGTTTACATTTAGCATCTGCTTGCTAAACTTATTCCTATGTCGACACCTGTCGATGGCTGTTTTTGTTGCCAAGGAGGAGCAGTTGGAAGAAGCCGTGCAAGTCCTGGAAGCTGAGCTGGACTTCCAGCAGCGATCCATCCAGGACAGGCAGGAGCAAGTAAGAAGCTCGGCGCCACGCAGCATCACGCGCATCTGCGACGTCGCCGGGAAGATGAGGGCGCTCTCGCAATCCCAAGCTTCCGAGCTGCTCGTCAAATACTTCAGCAAAGTAAGTGCACACAATTCTATACATGCATACATGCATACATACAGTACCTCATAAGTCATAATTTGGTACATTTCTTTCTTTTCTTTTATATATACTATTGGTCAGTCCACATGTGTGGGTGTTATATATATATATATATATATTTTTTTTACAAATTATTGACCAATCTGAAGTGTTGAAAAGGACTTGCTCTCTTTGATGATGCAATGTTGATGTTTGAATAAACATGGCGTTTTTTGGGGTACGGGTTTTGGGCCGATACCAGGCCTATTTATGAACTCACAATGGTGGCCTTTGCCTTTGGTTGACAATTGCCATTAATTCCATGCATTTTTAAGGTAAAATGTTAATTTGGGATATGTAGGTCGTGTTTTAAAATGATCTGTCATTATTTCTGGGGGGTAATTTTATGTATCAAAAAGTACTAGTGGTATCGGTATTTGGTATCGGTGACTACTCGAGTTGAGTACTCGAATAGTAAAGATTAGGAATATTGAACTTTTGAAAAAATATATATGCTTGTGTCGAGAAAAAGTAAACACAGTGAAGTAGTTTCTTCATTTCTATTTAAAAATATATATAATTCATTTGATTAGCACATCATTTTTTTGTTTGTATTTACTTTGTTAGATTTTTTTATCCTTACATGTTCATAGTTTTTTTTGCGAGGCAGTTTTTAACACATTACAATTAAAATATGTACTTTTGTGATATTTTATTCTTTCAAATATTTTTTTATTTGTATTTTATTGCATTTCATCTCTTTGCTTTAGTATTTTCACTTTTTTTTGCATGTAGTTTTTATTTGAATTGCACACTAACATAATCTGGTATTACATTATGAAGCTTTTTTTCTTTTCTTTTTTACATTTAAACTCTTTTTACATAATGTTAACGGATGAGTTCCTTAAAAGTTTTTGTATTCAATTCTTTCATATGTTTATTTTAATTGTTCATTATATTACTTTTTTTTTTTGCATTAATTTATATTTTTACACTCTTTATACTTTCTTGTATTTATTGTTTTCACATTTTTGTTTGTATACATTTATACTCATGTATGCGGTCACCTTGTTTTTGGAACCACCACCAATTTTTTCTTTTTTTTTGCTATACAGTAAATGAACAAAATACTAGAAATGTCTCTCAGTATTATGTGTTGCAGTTGTACACCTCCAATAAAAAACATTGCTAAACGGACACCTTTTTGTCAATGGTGTTAATCAAAAATGAGCCTGATCATTTTTGTTTTTCTTACTTGGCCACCAGGTGGTGGACCTTCGCCAAGCGCAAGCTTGTTTGCGTTTGTACTGCGAGGAGCTGGAGATTTACTGCGCCGAGCAGGAGCACGCGCGCGCCGAGCTGGAGTTGGCTTGTGACAACTTGGCCTTGGACGCCGACCGCAGGCTCACCCAGCAGCAGCAGGAACACCACAGGAACATCTGCTTCCTCATAAGCAAACTCAAAGGTCGACACACAACGCATGCACGCAATTACATAAACAAATGCTCCCAACGTCCTCTGGCCATATTAACATCAGGTTCTAAACTGAAACACTTAATTTTTGTTTGTATTTCCTCCCACTTGAAGAGGGCAACTCATCAGGAGAAGCCCAGGATGCGATCAAGGAGCGTCTGCAGAACCTGGAGAAGGAGTTGTTCTTCTACAAGCACTGCAGCCGCAAGCTGAGGAAGCAGCTCAAAGAGTCGCAGTGCGCCGACCAGAGCCTCCGCGCCGAGGAGACCGCCCCGGAACTAACTGGGTCCAAAGACGGCAAAAGATTCTCCCGCCAGCAGAGCCCCTCCTCATCCTCCTCGTCGGCCGAGAACCCCAAGATGCCCGCCGAGCACCAGATAGGCGCGATAGCCCGTTTCCATGGTTACAGTGAGCGCCGGCCGCCTCCCCCCCACGGGACGCGGGCCACCGTCGGGCTGCGTCGCAGGAAGCTGAGGGAGCTGGCGGGGCGGGCGCGGGACTCGGTGGTGGACACGGGCATCGAGATGCTGTCGGACGACTCGCTGGATGCGACCACCAGCAGCGAAACGCCTGATTTTGTGGCAATGTGAGGTCAGTGGGCCTCGACTAATCTTTTGACATTTGTATTTTGTATTACTGTGAAATTTTATGAATGAATATTATGCTCACACAGAATAGTACCTGAAAATAAAACTGAATTTCAAGACAAAGACTAATCTTAATTTTAATATTAGAAAAAGTTTTATTTCACATAATTTTAGTTATAATATTGAGGGGGGGGGGGGGGTCGTATTAAAAAGTTTTTGATGTGTAATTTCAAAGGGTGGGGGGAATCATAATTTTATGTGTTTTTTACTTGTAATTTTATGAGAAAAAATCTTCATTTTTTGTAATTG
The DNA here is from genome assembly GCF_054856555.1 of Leptonotus elevatus. Taxonomy (NCBI): domain Eukaryota; kingdom Metazoa; phylum Chordata; class Actinopteri; order Syngnathiformes; family Syngnathidae; genus Leptonotus; species Leptonotus elevatus. The sequence continues at coordinate 13,053,721 of NC_141243.1, read as the reverse complement.
TGATAGAAGAAATTGAATTTTAAATGCAATTTGGTGCAAACAAATTACATTTTAGGTGATTTTTGTTGTAATATTAAGAGATGGAAAATTCTCAAGTTGTAATACAAGAATTTAATTAACTTAATTTTCAGTGTAATATGAGAAGAAAATCATAATTTTGTTGTAATATTGCTAGGAAAAAACATACTTAACGGAATGTAACATTACACGGGAATTTTTAGTAACCCGAGAAAATTATATTGTGTAACAATAGTGCTAATCATTTTGATAATGACATTTTAATTATTAAGTACTGTTTGTAACTTAAAATGTAATATGAGAAAAATGTAAATTTTACACAATTTTAGTTGTAATTATAAGAAAATCATAATTTTAGTTGAAAAACCACAATTCACATTTAAAATGTGATTTAAATATATATATTTACATATATATATATATATATATAATTTATATATATATATATACACACACATTTGTAATACATTTAAAAATAAACTAATCTTAATTTTACCCCAAAAAAATGGAACTTCACTTTTGCAGTATGACGCAGGAAACTTTCTTTGTATTGTTTAGTTTTATGAGTGTTTGCAATTATTGTGAGGTTTACTCTTAGGAGTATAGACTAGTGTACAATTAGTTTGCTGTGTAATTCTTTTGTATTTCAACATTTACATGAAAATGTACCCTTGATCTCGATTGATTTATTTTGTACTTGTTCTTTTGGTTCACAGAATATTGTAGAATGGTTACTTATTCATTCAATATCAAAGCATTTTCAAGCAGGATCCTACACAATCGTGTCAAAAAGTGTCCTCTGTTTTGATAATACAAGTAAATGCCATGCCTCAATAATCTTAAATAAATGCTACACCTCAAATTAAGCCTTGGTTTTTTTTGTTTTTTTTTGCTACACTTTGGGGAAACCCCTTAATAGACATTTGGTACTCTGCAGTTGAGGAAACAAATAAAAAAAAATTGTTTTTTTATTGTTAGGAAAACAAAATTATTTAAATATTCAAACTAATAAAAGCAACCACTTTTTTCACTGAAAAAGTATTTTAATTGACTGAACAGTGGGCAACCTAGAAACGTTTCTCAACAAGCCTGTCAGACATTTTGGCATTTTGAACAAACAGGCACTCCTGTTGCTATGAACATGTGCCTGTTGGGGGCAGCACTGACAACCATTTTGTGTGTGTGTGTAGAGAGAGAGAGGCATGCATTATGACATGCTGTCAGTCCAACATAAAAACAAACCAAACCAAGAACATGTTTATTCGCTAGCATGTCATTGGGACTTCAAGCGATGCCATCAGAGATCCTCTGAACTTTTCTTCCCTCTTTTGTTACCCTGGCAACCACAAAAGCAAAAATGATAAGTCACATTTAAACTATGACAAATGTAAAAACAAGTTGAAAAATAATACAAGGCTGAAATAAAGTAAAACTGCTTATCCTTTGAAAATGCCTGACACCTAATGGAGTGGGAACACCTTACTGAAATGCCAATTTCAATTTGTTTTACTACACAATTCTTAAATACATTATTTTTAGATTAGTATGTCGGTTAATGTTGAAATGCGGTTAATTTTTCTTTTGTGATGTCAACATGTTGACTATTTTGTTTACGTGAATATTTAAGTAGCAGATCACACTATCACAGTTAGATTTTTATTTTAAGAGAAACTAGAGCGTAAAAAGTTACCTGATGTTTGGGCTGCTCCGATTGCAGACATTTGACTTTAGATCGTTCTTGTTCCAGAGCAGCGTGTAGTAAGGTCACCTGAAAAAAATATATATACTGAAATATGAGGCTGCAAGCAGTGCTTGGTGAATTGTTCACATTAAAATAAAAATCTCATAGCACACCACCAAACAAAACAAAAAGTCACAAAGTTAAGGTGTATAATTTCCCACATCTGCACACGAATGTACACAGCGGTTGGGAGCGGCTCTTTCGGTAACAGAATCCTTGAATGTAAAATTTTTTTTTAAAACCTTTTCACCGACATTAGATGGCATAGACAAAAACAACAAAATTCAACAACAAAAAAAGTGTCGGCCATCTTGATTGTGGCTCATTTGGGAAAATTCACTCGTAGGATGTGGTAGCTTCAACCCAAAATGTCTTTCAATTTCACACATTTGAGACTTTTATGTGATTTCCGTTCTACCAGACAAACACACGTCATTTAAAAAAAAAAAAAAAAAAAAAGTGCAACCCAACCTGTGACGAGAGCTCCTCTTTGATATGCAGCAGTTCCTGCACTTGCTGCAAGATTTCGGCTTTGTCTTTCACTACACACAAACAAAACAAAATACTCAGCAATGCATACAAACAACCAAACTACATTGCCGTAATATTGCCCCCCCACCCCCCAGCTTAATGCTAACATATAAGAGAAAATACCATTGATGTGCTAACAGTTAGCATCAACAGTTGCATTTTGACGAGCCTTTTAAGCTATGTATATTTGAATACAAATATTGGACCAACACATGTAGACAGATCTCAAACCACCACGATTGGCAGGCAACCTGACCTTCGACCCCAATGGGTAGCTCAGCCCCAAATGCAACGCATGGTCAGACTCACTCTCTCCTTGCTGAAGCATCTTGAGAAGCTGCCCATTTCTTGCTTTCACCTCTTTGTATTTGACCTGCAACACATGATGCGAGTTGTCAGCGCGTCTCCATTGTCTGCCACACCGTCCGAGGCATTTGGGGTCCCGGTCCCACCTCCCACTGCGCGATGGTCTTCTTCAGCTCACGGATCTCCAGGTCCTTCTTCTCCAGATCATACTTCAGCTGCTCGGCACGAGGGTCCTATAGCAGAAGGGGGGGGGGGGGAAAATTGGTCTGCTCGAAAGACAAAGTGGTGGGAATCAATGCGGTACAAACAGTACTTAAGTATCTATACTCGAGTATTCCTTTATTGACTGTCTTTTTTTGGTGCGCACACTGACCGGCTCGTGTTCTGCCGAGACGTCGCCGTCGTGTCTGCCGTTGTACTGCTTGCGTCTCTTCTCCCGCTGGATTATTTGGTTGACGTCGTCCTCCAGCTTGTTAAAGAATCGCTCGTCCTGCTGGCCCAGTCGCAGAGCGGAGTTGGCTGCTTCCTGCTGAGAGGAGGAACATGCTGTCTCATAAAGACCTCCTGTGAATGTTAATATTATATCTGATGGGAGGCCAAGTATGGTGCTCAGGAGTCACATTTCATTTTTAAACGGGACAGATGGGCCAGGTTTTGCCTAGATGAGGTTAAATAAATGAAGTTCAAATATGTCCCTCCATCCATCATCTACTGCTTATCGGTCGATCGGGTCGCGAGGGCAGCAGCTTTAGCAGGGAAGCCCAGACTTCCCTCTCCCCAGCCACTTCAGCCAGCTCCTCAAAGGCGTTCGCAGGCCAGCCGAGAGACGTAGTCTCTCCAGCGTGTCCTGGGTCGTCCCCGGGGCCTCCCGCCGGTGGGACATGCCCGGAACGCCTCCCCAGGGAGGCGTCCAGGTTCAAATATGTTAATTTGTTTAATACAGTAAAATAACAAACCATTCTCCTTTTTTTAAAGGCCATTATTTTTAGTTAAATTAATTATTAGTTAACCAATTATTTCATTAAAAAGAAACGTAAAATATTACATATATATTTTTGGGGCGCGTTTCGGTTTTCGGCCAAGCATTTCTCATTTTCGGCCCAAATTTCGTTCGCATCCCTATAAATAACGAAAGGGGCCCTACATGGCCCGCATTCCAAGTACTGCCCACCCCTTGTGCGAAATGCTCACCTCTTTCTCCTGTTTCCGGTGCGTGTGTTCTACAAAGAGCAACAGGAAGTCAATTACGCACATTACACGCGTTCTCGTTGGTCTGATGGCGTTTGTCTGACCTGCGCTGCCTTCAGCCTGGAAGTCCTGCAGAGAGACCGTCTTTTTGTCTTTGGCCTGCAGGTTCTTCTTCTTCTTTTCTTTGCCGCCGCCGCCGCCATCTTTGCGAGATGTTGGCGAGGACGCGTTGTTTTTGCTGCCTCCGTGCTGGAAGAGGTCAGATGGTGAGTACAAATAGCAACAAAATTACAGGTAACATGAGGCGGAAAGAATAGCAAAAATTTTTTTTTTAATATATATAAATAATATACAGTGGTTAACTTGTTTGTATTAAGTTAATTTCTATTTCCTTTGTGACTGTAGAGTAATTTCAACATTGTGACTGCTTGTTGGAAGTACCTGTTTATTTTGTTCGAACTCCTGTTTGCTCAGAATCAAGGCTTTCTCCAAATCTGCCTCGTACATCTCGGATGTCATCTGCGGTGAGAAAGAGGACACGTCTTCAACATGCTACACGCGCTTGTGGCATGATTTTCTCTTACCTGCTCGTCCCTCTGCTTCCACTGCTGCCAGCCCGGTTGTGGCGATGGAGTAGCGGCGGTGAGGAGCTCGCTGGCTATGCCCGAAAGCGTCATGCAGGGCGGCAGGCCGTGGGACTTCTGCGGGATCTTCTTGAAGGCCAGATTGCGAAGCTGAACAAGAGACATTACGCAAACTACGTCAAGTCTGTTTTGGGGTTACTTGGGTTCAAGGACGTGAAGGGGCCATTTTTCTTGCATAATCACAAGTTGTCTCAATGCACTTATTTAATATGGAACTGTGTGAATAAGAGTGTGAATTTGTGTTTACTCTGTGCCACATCATTTGCTAACCTAAAGAGGACAAGCACTATAGAAAATGACAAATAACTTGGTAGCTATTTTTGGGGCGACAATCCAGAGCCATTATAGGGCCATTTTCTTGTTTCAGGTATTTCTTTAAAAAAATATATATATATTTTATTTGATACTGTCTTTTTGTACATTTGCTGTTGCATTTCATTCAAAGCAAAACAAATAAATGATTGGTTTACTGTATTTTATTATGCTGGTATTACGATCGGCCTAGATGACATTCAGTGTCTAAGTACTAACATTTCAGATTCAAACATGGCAGGCTTCTCGTTTGGGGCTCTGTGTGGCTAGAAGGGGGATTTGCTGAATTGACCAAATATTGCAAAGATTTGCCCGCAAGTTTGCAAACCAGTTGTCTATTTTGATTATCTTAATCATTGTGTTGCAATCTAACAAGTCACACGTATTGATTATCTTAATCATTGTGTTGCAATCTAACAAGTCACACATATAGCTTCACTAAGGGATTCATAATGAAAGAGTAGGACATTAAATACGTTTATAGGAGTATGAATGACCAATAATCAATATTAATGGCTGTGATAGGGGGCCCCAAAATCTAATTTTGCTTAGGGCCCCATGGAGGCATGGGCAGGCACTGCTCATTCGCATGAGACAGCCGTCAGTCAAAACAGACAGTGTAAAGTTTGTTATGAATGATTGCTGATCGAACACCTGAGACCTGCTCTCCACCATCCGCCATTCTTACCTCGTTGGCTTCACTTTGCTGCTGTTCCTTCTTCTTCTTCTTCTTCTTGTCTTTCTTCTTGTCATTGCCCTGAGATGCTTTTCCCCCTCCGGACTTTTCCGGGCGTTGCTTCCCTGAGCCGGATTTGTTGGCCGTCTTCTCAGAAGTGTCCGTGTCGGAGTCCGAGTCGATCTGAAGCAGGGCGAAGCGCGACGCGGTGGTGGGGACCATGATGGTTGTTGTCGATGCCATTGAGGAAGTCTAATACTGATGAGAGGAAGAAGGAACAGTTTTGGTGAGGATAATGTTCTAGTTACTACTATCTTTATGTACTACTATCTTTATGTAACATTAAGACTTAATACTGGTCGTTTCAAGCGTAAAAAGCTGGTAATTGATTGGCGGCTAGCTACGCATAGCATCTTCGATTCCACAAAAGCTACAGCCGGCTTCTTTTTCTTCTCAGCGCTCCTCCAACTCCACAAATGACAACACACGACAGTCTACGAGGCTAAAAGCCACTTACGCAGTTTTTTTCCCAAGACGCTCGGTGACTTATGTCGAAGAGTGGCAACGTTTGTCAAAGTTATCCAAGTCTTACTTTCACCTGTTAGAAGAGAAAGGGTTAGCTCTTCCTTGCTAGCTGATAGCTGGTTTCAGTACGGAAACGCAACAGTGCCCAAAAGGATATAGACGCGTTTTCTTCTTCTTCTTTTTATTATATATATATATATATATATATATATATATATATTATTATTTTTTTAAACATTCGCTTTTTGGCGTTCATAAAGACCTTTAAATGCCAGAGAAAATCGCGATAATATAATTGGTTTTATTTGCATTTTTTAAAACTTGATAAACTAATAACATTTGTATTTTATTTTTGTTTGTTTTTTACATTTTATAATCATTATTTTTTTGTTGTAGATTTAGTTATTACTTCAATTAATTTTGATAAGTTTCCCACACCATGTCCCAAGAAGTTGCTGGAGTCCACCCACAAGCTGCATTTTTTAATTTTTTTTTATTGGTATGTTGTTTTAAAATAATATTTTTTTTTTACACTGATGTACAATAATTATGTTGTTTTTTTGCAAAGAAAAAATCTTTATCATCAAATCATTTTAAAAATGTACTTTGAAACAACATATGTATAATGATAGCAAAAATGATGATAGTATCAACCTTAAGTATTCTATTTTTGGTAAATTTTCTAGATGTTATTATGTGTTATATTTACATTTAGATCATCTTAGAAATAAGATGAGTTCTCTGCTGCTAAGAAAATATGCGACTCTTTTAGGCAGCGGTGCTATAGTTGTTTTATTAGCACTTTACAGTAGACCCCAAAAAAAGTGATGTGCAGTTTGAAACTATAATATTTCTTCCTTAGATTGGATTCTATGCAGAACAACCAGACCTGAGCTTTCCATGGTGATAAAGGAGCAGACAAAAGTATCACAAGAAGGTACGTTTTATGGATGCGTTTGTACTATTATTTACAATTCACTCACCTCCATTATAATTATTCTGTCTGCGTGGATGTAGTACAACTGGCTTTGGCTAAAAAACACATCTGGAATGTGTTTCATAATGAGTGGGGTTCAGTTAAATCTAGGTGGGTGTGTGACATACTGAGTGAATTTCACCTTGGTTGATTTCAAATGCAGTAACAGTGAATATTGTGGTCAGTGGTGCCAAGGCTCCTTCTAGTGGTATGCAAAGTAATCGCGCGCTAAGAATAGTTCAGCTGTATTTAACTTAAGTCGAATACGTTTGCTTTTTTTTTTTTTTTTTTTACATGCAGCACATTTTAATTGAACCATTATTTAAGTACATTCCCCCCCTATGAGCGCAGTGTCCTCTGCATATAATGTTATGGTATCTTAGGGAATAAAACCAAATTCTATTTTTTTATGAACACTCATGTCTACGGTACTTATTGTATATTTTGTGTGTGTGTTTTTTTTTTTTTTACGTTAGTACTCATTGAGTGGTGTAATATTATTTTGTATTATTGTAACAAAAAAATGCCAATTTCCTCATACAAGTTGCATCTTATTGCATGTTCAGTGCGTAATTTATTATACAGCTACGCTAATAAATGAACAGCTGTCTTACTGGAACAACCTTATTCCACCTTGTAATGCTCTCCAGCAAACACTAGAGAGCATACACACTCCAGTTGATCAGTTTAATTTTCAATACAAGTAAGTATAGCCATTCATAAATGTCATTTCACTTTCTTTTTTTTCTAATTGGCACTTAATGGAGGCCAAAAATTAAATTTCAGACATCACATGATGTGTGCATGTGATCCACTTGACAAGCAGCTTGTACGCTGTGTGATTTTCAGTATTGTGCAGGAGTGCTCATGTGTCTCCCCATGATGATGTGGGTGTCTGAATAGGAAGACGCTGATCACAATACTAGTTGCAGGTCACATCAACAGTAGTGAGATCCATTTTGATGGCTCTTCAATCTTCATCTTGGAGACTCGAGGCTGCTGAGGTGCCTCTCCACCTCCACAGCCATGTCACGGGTGCTCATGCTTACATCCAGACGTAAAATGTTCTCCCCCTGCTCTTCCACGGGGATCTCCAGGACATCAAGCTGGGAATCCAGAAGGTCTGCCTTCATGAAATGTCCCCTGCGGGCCACCATCCTCTGGCGGATGAGCTCGTAGTCTCCATGCAGTAAGAGAAAGAAGACACCGGGAAGGGAGTGAGGAAGTGGGGTGGAGGAGGAGGTGGAGGTGGGGAGGGCTTTGGAGCCGTGAAGGAGGATGAGTCTGTAGAGGCGTTTGAGGGCAGAGCAGGCCACAAGTGCATCAGAGTTGGAAGATCTTGCTCTGCGATGGTGGAAATACAAGTTAAACGTTTTGATCAAATGATTTGACTTCATTGAATTTATCCTTTCAAATAAGCATTACAAAACGCCAGCAGCAGATTTTCAACACTCTCTCGAATGCAAGCCCTTTACTAACCTGACAACCAGCCTTCTAAAAGGGCTTGAGATCGGAGGTATGAGGCCCAATATTCCAAATTGCGTGTTTACTCCCACGAACAGGCCGCAATGTTCGCAAGGGGTGTAAAAAGTGGTGCAGACTGCAGTATTTAAAAGAGGCTTTTGCACTGATGGATTTCACCATGGAAAACCTGGGAGAGCATGCAAGCGCGAAATGAAGTTTCAGGTGTTGGAATTGAAAGTGTTTGGGGAAGAGGCAAACAAACCTTGAGAAACATAAAATAAATTGATCGCTCTATTAAATTTGGGGAAGCCAACAAACTGCGTAAAAGCCATGTTTTGTTTGATTTTACTCATGCTGAGTGCATAACACTACATTAAAAAATTGGGGCACTGCTCTGAGCGAGGCAACTTCAAATTACTGCTGAAATGACCCTGACCGACCGCAGAGTTGAAAGTGAGAGTTTTGTCATGGGTAATACGGCATGGATCCTTCTCCAAGTCAGCCCTTAGATGATTCAGAAGATTCCAAATTGACTTGCTGATGTTGTGATTCCCCCAACCCCCGCCATAAATGATATGGTCTCTCATTTGATAAACCATACTCGGTGCGTTAATTCCATCTACCAGTATGTGCATATACTTGTATGTCTACTCTCAGAACACGCAAAATGAAACGAAATGAACAGAATGAGAGGAGGGGGGAAGACGACTGGACTCAAACATTTTTGATGTCGCAGGCGATATGGTGGCACACTTTCAGCTAATTTCAATTTTTCCTTGGCCTCTTTCCCTCTGGTTCTTCCCAATCCCTCCCAAAAAAACTGGAAACATGTCTTTGATCTTTCTATGACAATTTCATGCTTTTGATTGCTAGAACGCTTCATCATCGTGTGTGCGTGCGTGTGTGTGCCAGTTTAGTCGCACCTTTCAATGACGTCATGTAGTCTCAGAAGCCAAGGAAATCTATCCTGAAGAGATAAGTGAGAACATCATGACTTATTATGTTGGATCCATCCATCTCTTTGTACCGCTTGGATGTTTGCATGAAAAACATTGAAATAGTCCAGAAGTTGCTAACTCAAAAAACATTTTCATGGGAAATTACATAAATGAAATGAAATGAAATGAAATGAAAAATATACAATGATAATTCTTGTTATTTATTATTAAAAGACAAACAAACATAATAAATGCATCTTTGGGGGCCTTGAAATGCGCTATAAATAGATATAATATCAACTAAAATATGCTTGCATAATTAGATATAATATACAATGATAATAATACTAATATAGTTAGTGTTTTAATTTTTAAAATGATATTTTTGTATACATTTTTGACAAATGTTCACTTGTTTCCACACTAATCTAGCAATTTAAGAATATTAATAATATAACCATCAACAAATAAATCTACAGTGGAAATCATGAAAACATCTACAGTATATAACTTAACATAGATATATTTTTTTCAAATCAAGTCTGGAGTCAAACATATGTGTAAAAAAAAACGTATGTGTTAAAAAAACAAATGAAGACACACAAAAACAAATTATGCATCTTATTGATTAAGCGTTTAAAAAAAAAAAGCCAAAGAAAAAGCAAAATGGACAGAGCACAGGGTAACTCTTATTAGAATGCTCGCTGAAGTGAGCAAGGTCTCACATTCTGAATGGTACGATCTCAGGTTGCAGTGTATTTAATCATTCTAAATTGGAGTCACATAGTTGTCATGTGGTCAATAGAAAACTGAAAACAGATAAGAGGAAACACATTTTGTTCCATGTCCACCTCAAAGCACGCTCACCTTGTTGTCCGTGGCCAAGTGTGATAGTGACACATGAAAGCCTGACACTCATCCAACATGTTGCCATAAACTGGCTGATCGTTTATTCGGTCGTTTGAAAAATAAAGCCAAAGCAGCACAGGTGTGATGGAAGCTTACCAGGGGCAGCCATGACACATTGCTAACATTGTCAATGTTGCCAAATGATGGGGGCCGGTGGGAAAATGCAAGTACTATAATTGATGGACTCAGAATTTTTTATTTTGTGTAATTATTTATATTAATTAATAGTTCATGCATCAGTAACAATAAAATGCAGCACAAAAATGGATATGTTGTCCCAACCCTATTGAATATGAATAAAAAACAAACAAACAATGACTCAGCTCAATTTCCAGCTGACCTGGTCGGCGAGTGCTTCTCCATGAGCCATCTTGGCCACATTCTCCTCGGGGTGGAATCTGTCGCCTTCGTGCAGCGGCCAACCTAGCTGATACGTATAGACACAAGACACACACGTGTACACAAGTTCAGGTGATGACGTGGTCAAACATCACCTGAGATTTAGCGCTGGAGTGATGGATTTAATCACCTTTTCTGATAGGAATTCCCCCAAAGAGCTTCTGCATGAGAAACACAACACATCAGTTAACATTGATGTACTACAGTAATACTATGCAGTATGCGCCTCTAAAGGTGGGAGACGTCAGTTCTACAAGCATTAAAGGACTAACTGGTTTAGCTCTTTGGCTTTTAGACCAGAAAAAAAATTATATGATAAAGATCAAGTTATGTACATTTGTTATACATGCAGGTAATACAGTTATTGTTTGGTCACTGTTAATGTGAAGGATTTTAACGTTATAAATCATTATTTAGAAGTGAATCAGTACTACTACTTATACACCAATATCTGTACAGTACTTCTACTCGTGAGTGGGTCGTTACTTTTGCCACCTATGACAAAAACATACTTGCCACAGCCTGACACTCCCATGATGATGTAGATCATCCTGCTGGAACAAAAGTAGAAACACATGCACACGTTTTAACATACAGGAACGATATTTAGATTTACATATCGTTTACATCAATATGATATTTAGGCGGAATTTGTGAGTACCCTTTCAAACGTTGCAGGCGTACCTAATGTTGTGTTCGGTGAGTTTATTAGCTAACTTTAACTTAACGCCCGACATTTTCGCTACAGTTTACAACGCAAACAAATGATTTGTATGCACATTTCAAAGTGTTATCACTCAAAAATAGTCAAACAGTGGTACACGGACCTGCTGCACTATTTGCGATGATTACGTAGCCAACGGAACGTCCGCGTGTGCGTACTACGTCATCACGTTTTAAAATTAAAGGAACAGTACACATTAAAAACAGACGCAAAACATTGTTTTATTTGTGTGTATGTCTTTAATCTATTATGTAAGCATTGTAGTTTTCACGTAACGTCTAATAATAGAACAGTTTAATAATTCTATAATTCTGACAACCCCAGCCCAAAGAAAACAGGGTAATATAATGTCTCATCAACATATATTTCAATAAAACTATGAGCCCCCAATCTAAGAATAATATTCAAATCTTTGTTCTAATAAAAAAAAAAAAAATGTCATGATGTGATAACCTTTTGTTGTGAAAGTATGATGGAAATCTGGATGTTTTTCCTCAAATAATAATTTCATTAAAGTAAGTTTTATTGTAAAACATTATTATTATTATTATTAATAATAATATTATTATTATTATATTTTGACTTTTTTGTTCTGGTAAAAAAAATCCAAGTCAAATTTGATAACAATGAAAATATTACTGAAATAGTAAATAATACTTTATTATTGTAATAATCTGAGTTGTCTCCTCATATATTATATTATTCTGGTGAAAATAATTGTTCTCCACAGAATTTTTTTCCCCTTGTAAAACATGATTTTATTTTCATAAATATTACAATATTCTCATAAAAGTATATCATTATTGTGATTTAGTTATTAATTAGTAACAGTAATTATAATAGTACAAAATATAAATAAAAGATGGTGCTGCAATTAAATAACATTTGTTCTCCTTAAAATATGGCATACCTCTAATTTAATAAAAAAAAATATATTAAATAAGATTCCCCCTTCTAAAAACAAAACAAAAACAGCTACAGTCTATTTGTGGCCGGTGGCACACATAATTACCAGTTGTTTGGCCATTTTTTTCTGACTAAGTAAATGTGACATCACACATTCCTGATGACATCATGTTGTGTGCAGGGACCCTTTAAATTGAATCTGCACAGAGAGAGACGGGGAGTGAGAGAGGGAGAGAAAGGAATAGAGCTAGAGAAAGAGAGAGAGAAACTGACTCCATGCTGTCTGTGCCGCAGCTGAGGGCTGCAGACGTGCTCCATCTGTCCATCCTTCTCCTCCTCCTCCTCCTCCTCCTCCTTCTCCTCCATCCGTCCATTCACCCATCCCAGCCTTAGATGCGCTGACATGCTGCGCGGAGCTTCGCATCGGAGCCTCACACCAGGATGAAAATGCTCCGCTTCCGCAGCCCCAGCATCCGCTCCCTGGAGATCCACCAGGAGATCCCGTGCACCATCCGCCTGCTGGACGACTCTGAGATCATCTGCAGCATCCAGGTATCGAGGCATCATTGCATTAGCAGATTGAGGGCTGCAGTAGAAAAAGCTTTTCGTGCACACATGCTCAATGCGTGCCGGTGTAGTTTTACATAACGTGTTGTTTGTCTCTGGTGCAGCGTCACGTACAGCCTTAAAAATGCCTAATTACATCAAATTAGCCCCCCATGGCAGAACAATTATTTATGTGTATGTGCTTGAATGCATGTGTGGAGAGAGAAGTTGGGTAGGAAGTTTGCCTAAAGCGCAGCAAAGATGATGGAGCTCCATGGGTGTGGTGGAGGAGGTATTGATCATGATCTTAAAAAAATATATAATTTTATTGTTATAATTATTCTTATTATGGAATTCCACCAGTCAAAGTGCATGACATCAATCTAGCCTGCAAGTGCATATGATGCTTTATTGTTGGATTACAATAGATAAATGTACTTGGCAGTATAATAAAGGATGCCAGCAAATCAAAGGAAAACGGGTACAGAGAAAAAAACAGCTTTTTAGGGTGTGTTTTTTTAAGGAGGGGGGGGGGGGGGTTATACAATGGTGTGTAGCGTTCAGGGGATTTTACAGTAAACTAAAAACTGAAGTTTATCACTTCATCTCCAAACAAATGAAATCCTGTCAGCCCCTCGCTGAGAATTCTGGTGGGCTCTGAGCTGCAGCTGCTTATCAGAAGCAGAGAAGTTGAGAAAACTGCCACCTTTAATTATAGAACACATGCATTCAAATGCAATGACCAATAACCGAATACCACATCACATATGTTCCGTATTTCCTGGGTCAAACTGTGATAATCATAAAAACCTCAAAACATTTAGTTGTCATCCATTTTACATAATCAAGTCACCAAATACATCGTTTGTTATCTGCCTATATTCAAATTAGCCAGAGGTGCCGTTTTCATTTTCATTTATTTTCTGGATGCGGAAGTGTGAACAACTCATCTGGAAGGAGTTTTCAGAATTCTGTACTAAAACCGCCAAATTCTGTACATTTGGTGGTCGTTGCTTTTTGGAAAAATAGTTGCCAGAGGGGCTCCCAGAAACAAAATCAAATAAGTATCTACTCGTTTTGTCCCAACGTCCTCGCTCAGCCGTTGGTCCTCATGCTAACGAAAAGCCATACTTTGCATTTGCCTGAGAGAAAGTCTCTCCTCAAAACTGAGCAACTTGAATCAATGTGTATATAAGTGTGCTGTAATTCTTCTTCTTTTTTAACAAACTTAGTGTATTTTGAGCCAAAAATGTCAGAGACCTTTCAGTTCGATATTTGGGAACTGTTTGAAATTGTGAAGAAAAAAAAAATCCTGACTCAGCTTACTTATTGTAACTTCTTGCGTGTATTTTTCTTTGTTACTTTTAACAACTTATAATGTGCTAAATTGTATGTGATTTTTAAGGCATTTGACACAAAGGAAATCCACTTTTCTATTTCTAGCTTTCTCTTTTCTTTTCTTTTCTTTTATTTCATTTCATTTCATTTTCTGTTCTTTTCGTTTTAATTTCTGGAGAGTTTTTAATCATGGCTTTGTGTTGCTAGTGTGCCGTGTGCTTGTTCCGTGCACCGCTGTGCATATTTCATGACTTCCTAAGTCACTCTCAACAGCAGCAGCAATTCTCTTTCTTGTCGCTGGTTTAATTTCACCTTTCTTTCTGTAATGTGGGTCAGCCGGTGCACACGTTGCAGATGCCACGCTGAAATGTCGTGTGGTATAAAAAAAAAAAGGTGTCATTTAATGTTGGTCTTTGACTCCTTTATTGCATAAAACACTGTCTGTGCGTGTTCAGTGGAATTTAGTGGTATTGAACTGCACCGTATCACACCAGGAACTGTTACTAATACTGTTGCACACAACATTGTAGATTGGTCGCATGTCAGAATCTACTGGAATTGTCGATTAAAAACGCTGTCGTCCTGGTGACGTAAGATCATTTAACTCATTCACTGCCATTGATGGCTATAGACGTCAAAAATTCATTAGAACTATTTCTATTAGTTTAACATTTTTAATCCACTTTTGTTAACAAGAAACCTGGAATGTTTGTTATTGTTCATTTAGAACAGATATCAAATTTGTGATTAATCGTGAGTTAACTAGTGAAGTCATGCAACTAATTACAATTAAAAATTATAATCGCCTGACGCGATTTAAAAGAGAGAAAGAAAAGATTAGTTAAAACTAGGAGCGTCAGGCGATTATAATTTTTAATTTTAATAATTTAATTTTATTTTTTTAAAATTAATTGCATGACTTCAATAGTTAACTCACGATTAATCACAAATATTACATCTGTTCTAAATGTACACTATTTTTTTCTAGGTTTTCATACACTTAACAAAAGTAGGAAAAAAATGTTAAACTAATAGAAATAGCTCAAATGAATTTTTGATGTCTATAGCCGTCAATGGCAGTGAATGAGTTCATACTCATCTCATTGACACCATGCCTCAGTGTCCACAAAGAGACTGTTTGGTGCTGCTGTTTTGGTTAGCAACAGAGTTCTAAATGGGCTCAGCCGTGTGAGAGCGATGGCCAGGGCCGCCGCTCCCATAAAGCAGATGACGCACTGTGTGTCGGGCCCCATCCTCCTTGGGGGGCCCCACTTGTAACATACCAGAGGTACTACAGAAGGGTCAAGTGAAGATCAATAACGCGGTTGACCTCACCTCTTCCTCACGGATGCATGCTTCCCCGTTCTTCATTCCATCCGTCTCTTCCCTCAACGCTTTTCTGTGTTTAACCTCCCATATCACCTTTTCTCACATTCTCTCTCTCTCTACCTATCTTTTTTTCCCCTGCTCTCTCAGCCTCACTCCCCTGGCGTGTCTGTGACACATCATGTATAATTAAGCGAGATCAGTGTTCCTCATGCGGCTGACACCCGTCAGCTGTCGGTGATGCTTTTGTGTGGCGAGTGTGTCTGAGTGAGGGGTAGATAAGAAATGCACGATTGTTGATGACCACAATGTATCTTAACAGGGCAACTTTATACCCAAGCGTTTTTTTTAATTTTTTTTAGTATTGTGAGAATAAAGTCAGGTCATTGTAGTAAATAAAATTAGATTGCATAATGTATGGATTTTTAAGTGTGATTGTGTAAATTATTTGACACATTTTTCTACTCATGCTGTATATTTGGACTTTACTTTGGGAATATTAGGGCCACACTAAAAAGATAATTATTTAAAAAAATATTGGTTTTAAATGAGGGAAAATGGACATGATGTGTCTACATAATATATTGACTTTATTCTGTGGTTTTATGTTAGGTTGGAAAAGTTGTAATATTATGATAAAAATATTTACCAGTACATTATGGAGATAACATATTTTTTTTAAGAAAAAAGACCAAAAAAGTACAACAAAAGAAAAAGTACAAGTCTGCAAATAATAACCAACTTTTCCTGTGTG